>NC_088201.1:188192830-188514185 GCF_037126465.1 Ornithodoros turicata
CTCGCCCATCCTTAGCCTCCCTTCGAGGCCGACAATAGCAGCATCTTTTTTTTGCCACTTATTGTGGCGGCATCTGTGGAAGTCCTACACGTTGCACTGGTTCCATCCTCTTGACGGCTTCAGTGCACGTATATATATTCCTATGGGACCTACCAACGACCCGCTTGAGTTACCTGTAGTAAGCAGGAATATTTGGAGGAAATAGAAATTGTAACACATATAAAATATACACAAATATTACACATTGCAGTAAAAGGATCTGCAGCACGGGGTGCGCGATATTTCCAATGACATTCACAAGCCTCTTGCACTCCTGCCAAGAACTCGTCAAGCTTTATCTCGCCCATCCTTAGCCTCCCTTCGAGGCCGACAATAGCAGCATCTTTTTTTTTGCCACTTATTGTGGCGGCATCTGTGGAAGTCCTACACGTTGCACTGGTTCCATCCTCTTGACGGCTTCAGTGCACGTATATATATCCTATGGGACCTACCAACGACCCGCTTGAGTTACCTGTAGTAAGCAGGAATATTTGGAGGATATAGAAATTGTAACACATATAAAATATACACAAATATTACACATTGCAGTAAAAGGATCTGCAGCACGAGTGTGCGATACTTCGAATGACACTCACAAGCCTCTTGCACCCTTGCCAATAACTCGTCAAGCTTTATCTCGCCCATCCTTAGCCTCCCTTCGAGGCCGACAATAGCAGCATCTTTTTTTTGCCACTTATTGTGGCGGCATCTGTGGAAGTCCTACACGTTGCACTGGTTCCATCCTCTTGACGGCTTCAGTGCACGTATATATATTCCTATGGGACCTACCAACGACCCGCTTGAGTTACCTGTAGTAAGCAGGAATATTTGGAGGATATAGAAATTGTAACACATATAAAATATACACAAATATTACACATTGCAGTAAAAGGATCTGCAGCACGAGTGTGCGATACTTCGAATGACACTCACAAGCCTCTTGCACCCTTGCCAATAACTCGTCAAGCTTTATCTCGCCCATCCTTAGCCTCCCTTCGAGGCCGACAATAGCAGCATCTTTTTTTTGCCACTTATTGTGGCGGCATCTGTGGAAGTCCTACACGTTGCACTGGTTCCATCCTCTTGACGGCTTCAGTGCACGTATATATATTCCTATGGGACCTACCAACGACCCGCTTGAGTTACCTGTAGTAAGCAGGAATATTTGGAGGATATAGAAATTGTAACACATATAAAATATACACAAATATTACACATTGCAGTAAAAGGATCTGCAGCATGGGGTGCGCGATATCTCCAATGACATTCACAAGCCTCTTGCACTCCGGCCAAGAACTCGTCAAGCTTTATCTCGCCCATCCTTAGCCTCCCTTCGAGGCCGACAATAGCAGCATCTTTTTTTTGCCACTTATTGTGGCGGCATCTGTGGAAGTCCTACACGTTGCACTGGTTCCATCCTCTTGACGGCTTCAGTGCACGTATATATATTCCTATGGGACCTACCAACGACCCGCTTGAGTTACCTGTAGTAAGCAGGAATATTTGGAGGATATAGAAATTGTAACACATATAAAATATACACAAATATTACACATTGCAGTAAAAGGATCTGCAGCACGAGTGTGCGATACTTCGGAATGACACTCACAAGCCTCTTGCACCCTTGCCAATAACTCGTCAAGCTTTATCTCGCCCATCCTTAGCCTCCCTTCGAGGCCGACAATAGCAGCATCTTTTTTTTGCCACTTATTGTGGCGGCATCTGTGGAAGTCCTACACGTTGCACTGGTTCCATCCTCTTGACGGCTTCAGTGCACGTATATATATTCCTATGGGACCTACCAACGACCCGCTTGAGTTACCTGTAGTAAGCAGGAATATTTGGAGGATATAGAAATTGTAACACATATAAAATATACACAAATATTACACATTGCAGTAAAAGGATCTGCAGCATGGGGTGCGCGATATCTCCAATGACATTCACAAGCCTCTTGCACTCCGGCCAAGAACTCGTCAAGCTTTATCTCGCCCATCCTTAGCCTCCCTTCGAGGCCGACAATAGCAGCATCTTTTTTTTGCCACTTATTGTGGCGGCATCTGTGGAAGTCCTACACGTTGCACTGGTTCCATCCTCTTGACGGCTTCAGTGCACGTATATATATTCCTATGGGACCTACCAACGACCCGCTTGAGTTACCTGTAGTAAGCAGGAATATTTGGAGGATATAGAAATTGTAACACATATAAAATATACACAAATATTACACATTGCAGTAAAAGGATCTGCAGCATGGGGTGCGCGATATCTCCAATGACATTCACAAGCCTCTTGCACTCCGGCCAAGAACTCGTCAAGCTTTATCTCGCCCATCCTTAGCCTCCCTTCGAGGCCGACAATAGCAGCATCTTTTTTTTGCCACTTATTGTGGCGGCATCTGTGGAAGTCCTACACGTTGCACTGGTTCCATCTTCTTGACGGCTTCAGTGCACGTATATATATTCCTATGGGACCTACCAACGACCCGCTTGAGTTACCTGTAGTAAGCAGGAATATTTGGAGGATATAGAAATTGTAACACATATAAAATATACACAAATATTACACATTGCAGTAAAAGGATCTGCAGCATGGGGTGCGCGATATCTCCAATGACATTCACAAGCCTCTTGCACTCCGGCCAAGAACTCGTCAAGCTTTATCTCGCCCATCCTTAGCCTCCCTTCGAGGCCGACAATAGCAGCATCTTTTTTTTGCCACTTATTGTGGCGGCATCTGTGGAAGTCCTACACGTTGCACTGGTTCCATCCTCTTGACGGCTTCAGTGCACGTATATATATTCCTATGGGACCTACCAACGACCCGCTTGAGTTACCTGTAGTAAGCAGGAATATTTGGAGGATATAGAAATTGTAACACATATAAAATATACACAAATATTACACATTGCAGTAAAAGGATCTGCAGCATGGGGTGCGCGATATCTCCAATGACATTCACAAGCCTCTTGCACTCCGGCCAAGAACTCGTCAAGCTTTATCTCGCCCATCCTTAGCCTCCCTTCGAGGCCGACAATAGCAGCATCTTTTTTTTGCCACTTATTGTGGCGGCATCTGTGGAAGTCCTACACGTTGCACTGGTTCCATCCTCTTGACGGCTTCAGTGCACGTATATATATTCCTATGGGACCTACCAACGACCCGCTTGAGTTACCTGTAGTAAGCAGGAATATTTGGAGGATATAGAAATTGTAACACATATAAAATATACACACATATTACACATTGCAGTAAAAGGATCTGCAGCATGGGGTGCGCGATATCTCCAATGACATTCACAAGCCTCTTGCACTCCGGCCAAGAACTCGTCAAGCTTTATCTCGCCCATCCTTAGCCTCCCTTCGAGGCCGACAATAGCATCATCTTTTTTTGTTGTTGACACTTATTGTGGCGGCATCTGTGGAAGTCCTACACGTTGCACTGATTCCATCCTCTTGACGGCTTCAGTGCACGTATAGATATCCCTATGGGACGCACGAACGACCCGTTTGAGTTACCTGTAGTAAGCAGGAATATTTGGAGGATATAGAAATTGTAACTTATATAAAATATGCACAAATATTACGCAGTACAGTAAACGGATCTGGAGCACAAGTCCGCCACACTTCAGATGGCACTTATAAGCCGCAGAACTCCTGCGCCTTTGCCACGAACTCGTCAAGGTTTATCGCACCCATCTTGAGCCTTCCTTCGAGGAGGACAATAGCAGCACACGCTGGAAAGACACAACGACTTTGGCTCACCAATGTGAGTCCTTACATCACGATGTTGCGTGGAAGGGTGTGCCGGTCCTAGCTGTACAAACACATCCGGCGGTAACCAGAAACAACATTCCACGAGCCGATCACAAAGCAGACGCCGTCCCCTAGTATTCGGGCTCGCTAGCTCGCCCATCTGACGAGCATCTCCCTGGAGGAATGGCTGCAGCCGTTGATTGGTCGCGAGGCTGACGTGACGTCACGGTTTTGTAGCTTCCAGAAGGGGAGCCCGCTTCACTGACCTAACCGGCGGCACAGTCTCACGCCTGCACCGCCTAGTGCGTGCCTCGGGGGGGGGGGGGGCGGCGCCCCCCAGACCCCCCCAATCTGTGAAACCTAAACTGACCTAACCTCACTAAAGTGAGGTGCGCGCCTTCTGGAAGCTACTGCAAAAAACCAAAACCGTGACGTCAGCCTCGCGACCAATCAACGGCTGCAGCCATTCCTCCGGGGAGATGCTCTCCTCATCTGTCGATCGGTCGGCAAGCCTTCTCCGTTATATCCTTAGCAAGCGAAACGCGTTCACTTACAAGGAGGAATGTAAGAGAAAAAGAGTGGATGGAGTAGTCCGCCCACCCGCCGCTCTCAGTGGCGCTGATACAAAAAAACACGTGACCTCTTCCCACTTCCTCTGTGCTTTCCCTTTTCGCGCTGTTGTATGTTATGCGCTTCGCGTTCGTTGTTTTGCGGGACGTCCACTTCCACCGTATTTCTTTGCGCAAGTATGAGGACTCCTCAGAAGGAATCTTAACTGCACGTAATCACAACACAAATCACAGAATCGGGATATGCACAAGCAGGAAAGGAGAAGACAAGGTTGTTCGGAAAAGCACGAAATGCCTCCAAGAATAAGACAAGTGCTGAAGCCGATTTTACTGCCAGTTATACAGGGTGTTTGCTCTAACGTGTCCAGAAATTATATTTAAAGCAAGCGATAAAAGGAAAGCAAATGGTACTTTTGTGCAACTTGACTAAGAAACAGGTACTGCTTCAGTAGTAGCACATGCTTCTCAGTCAAGTAGCTTAAAAGTAGCGCTCGTTTCTCTTTTATCGCTTGCTTTAAATAAAATTTCTGGACACGTTAGAGCAAACACCCTGTCGATATGTACACAGACATACAGATCAGATAAGTTCGAAGGAATGAATGCATACAGATGAAGGTGCATAAGGCAGCAATGGTGAACAAATTCCCGTATCATGAAGAACACAAGGTTTAAAACATTTCACACCAATAAATGTGAAGCATTCGATCCACATGGACAAGGCATTACATGTTCCAACTGAAATTTAGGAGAAGAAAAAGGATACAATGCAATGCACACTTACAGGACTACAAGTAATGAGTAATTACCTTTGCAGCTTTATATATTCTCCTGGCGCAGGTCGTAACGAAGTGGATGTTATTGAGTAACATGAGTGACCTGGCAAGGTACTATCCACAGCTTGAAGCTGCACTTGCGCAGTCGTGTTGGGCAACCCTCCTGAATATCACTTATCAATGTCCCGATTCCTGGCTTGTTGTTTTCAATGATCGTTTCACAAGGACTAGAACCGTGAAGATGTTGCAAAGTATGAGTTGCGGCTTATGAGCAGTCGTACAGAGAAACTTAACGTATCAGCGTTGCTTGAAGAAACAGTTTACTCTCAAACGTGCCAACAATTCTTCAATGTATTTGGAGAAGGTTGATAAAAGGTGGGATAGTGTATCTCAAAACAGTGCACGACTAAATATGTTTACACCGGCATGAAACGAAAAGTGGATCAACATGCTCTATGACAATGAAGAAATGGCTTGGAAGCAAGCGAGCTGGTGAAGATGATGCATAATGTAAAAGCCCCGAGACTAGGGAACACGAACACCGAACACCCTTCGTTTTCCCTAGTCTTGGAGTTTTTACATTATGCATGCCGTATGGTTTGCTTTGCAATCTCATAAGTAAACAGAGAACCGCATGACGTAAAAGCGCGAAAAGGAAGGAACACACGCACAACACCGAGCGCCAACTTCCAACACTTTACTGCATAGAGTGTGCTCTTTTAATCTTGTAACATGAATTATCTCTTCCTTTCAGACAATAAGATGCTATCCGAGCTGACACACGTGTTGCCCGCACTCCCAATCAAAAAGGTCTCCCAGATCTCCCGCTCCCTTTGTTTCTTTTACTTCCCTTTTACCTCCGTTTTGCAGAAAATGACATACCACTCGCGCTACCCAGTGTGTAAGAACAAGTTTCCTTTTATACAGTTTTTGCAATCCTAATGTTCTTTTAGCGGATATTCCGACATCTCTCCGTTTGTCCTGTGTATAGTGTCACGAAGCGAAATGAGTCGGCGAGTCGTCGAATAAACAGCGAACGGTTTATTACACTACTGGGTAGCAAAACACAAGAGTGGTAGCTCTCTGAACACAACTGAGTCCAGAGAATGAATGCTCCAGCTTGGAGCGCACAAGCATTTAAGCGTCGCGCCGAAAAGTCTAGAAACAGCACGTCCCGGAGCGTGTCTGGAAGCTTCTTGCTTCTTCTTCAGCATGCGCCGGGATGAGATGTACCGTTTCTTGCCTGCCCTGGAAGTTTCGCGATCATGATTCGTGGCATTGCCCCCTACGTAGACGGGGCATCGTCTCGATGCCGTTTCTTCTTCTTTTTCTTTTTTTTTTTCATGCTGTTTCCTTCCAGCCAGTCTTCAGTGCTACCTGCTGTAGTACGGCTTGAGTCGAACGACGTGAATTATTTCAGTCCTCGGGGATCGTCGAGAGGGAACGCTGCCCTCAGGTACCACTTCGTAATCCAGGTCTCCAATGCGTCGAAGTACTTTGTAGGGACCGAAGTACCGCTTCAGTAGCTTCTCGCTCAGGCCACGTCGTCGAATCGGCGTCCAAACCCATACCAAGTCGCCTGGACTGAAGCGTACGTCTCGTCGGCGCAAATTGTATCTTCTTTCATCGACGCGTTGTTGTTGACCAATGCGTAGTCTGGCCAGCTGGCGGGCTTCTTCTGCTCGCTGTGTGAAGTCCAGAGCGTCGTTTTCCACATCACTGGGTTCGTGGGGCAGCATCGCGTCCAGCATAGTCGATGCGTCATGGCCGTGTGCAAGGCGGAACGGTGTGAATCCCGTTGTTTCCTGCACAGCCGTGTTATAGGCCAACGTGACGTAAGGCAGTATTTCGTCCCATGCCTTGTGCTCGACGTCGACGTACATCGAAATCATGTCGGCAAGGGTTTTGTTTAGGCGTTCGGTGAGCCCGTTCGTCTGGGGATGGTACGCCGTTGTCCTCCGGTGAGCGGTGTGGCTGAGTCGAAGGATTTCTTGTGTTAGCCTGATTGTAAATGCCGATCCCCTATCAGTGATTAAGGCGGTCGGAGCACCGTGCCGTAGTACGATGTTCTCGATGAAGAACTTCGCCACTTCTGTTGCTGTGCCCTGTGGAAGTGCCTTAGTCTCAGCATAGCGTGTCAGGTAGTCGGTGGCGACGATTATCCAACGATTTCCGGAAGATGAACGTGGGAAGGGCCCGAGTAGATCCATCCCAATCTGCTCGAACGGCGCCGACGGCGGTGCGATTGGCTGAAGGTACCCAGAAGGTCGTACCGGCGGCGTTTTTCGTCGTTGGCATTCCCGGCACGTCCTTACGTAGTGGTGTACGGTCTTGGCCAGTTTTGGCCAGTAGTACTTTTCCCTTATACGGGCCAGTGTCCGGCTGTATCCCAAATGACCTGATGACGGTTCGTCGTGGCAGGATTCAAGAATCTCGATGCGCATGTCCCCAGGCACAACGAGAAGCCACGTAGCGCCTTGTGGTGCATGGTTTTCTTTGTAGAGGACACCATTACGTAGGGAAAAACTTGTGAGTGATCTTCTGAAGATGGGAGGAACATTGTCGGCGCGGCCCTGCAGATAGTCGACGAGTGTCTTCAATTCGGGGTCGTTATACTGCTTGGTAGACATGGTAGTCGCGCTCATTAGACCGAGGAAGGCGTCGTCGTCCTCGAGGCTGTTGTCCTGTTGCTGGAGTGGTGCTCGGGACAGGCAGTCGGCGTCATTGTGTTTTCTTCCTGACTTCTAAGTGACGGTTACGTCATACTCCTGTAACCGGAGGCTCCATCTCGCTAGGCGTCCTGAGGGGTCCCTTAAACCAACTAGCCAGCACAGAGAATGGTGGTCTGTTACCACCTTGAACGGCCGTCCGTACAGGTAGGGGCGCAATTTTGTGATGGCCCATATGAGTGCAAGGCTCTCTTTTTCGGTCGTCGAATAGTTCGTCTCTGCCTTGGTTAGCGTTCTGCTTGCGTAAGCGATGACACGTTCGACGCCGTCGTGAAGTTGAACGAGCACGGCTCCTAGACCATCGTTGCTTGCGTCGGTGTGTATTTCTGTTTCGGCGTTTGGATCGAAGTGGGCAAGCACGGGTGTGGTCTGTAGACGCGTCTTCAATTCATCAAACGCCTGTTGCTGGGCTTCACTCCAGATAAACGTGGATCCGTCCTTCGTGAGGGCATTCAGGGGTGACGCAATTCTTGAAAAGTTTGGAATGAACCGTCGGTAGTAGGCGCAAAGGCCAAGAAAGCTTCGAACGTCTTTCACGTTAGAAGGAACACGGTAATTTGCGATGGCCGCCGTCTTCTCAGGGTCGGGGCATACGCCGTGGCTGCTCACGAGATGGCCGAGAAATCTGAGTTCCTCGTAGCCGAATCGACACTTCTGAGGCTTCAACGTCAGCCCTGCAGTTCTGATAGCCTCGAACACTTCCTTTAGCCGTTCAACATGTTCTTCGAATGTTCTTGCGAAGACGACAACATCGTCGAGGTGCACCAGGCAGGTTTGCCACTTCAACCCGGCGAGAACTGTATCCATAACACGCTGGAACGTCGCTGGTGCTGTGCAAAGGCCGAAAGGCATAACCTTGAATTCGTAAAGTCCATCCGGAGTGACGAAGGCAGTCTTCTCACGGTCCCGTTCGTCGACTTCAATTTGCCAGTACCCCGTCTTGAGGTCCATGGAAGAGAAAAATTTTGCGTTTTGAAGGCGATCGAGCGTGTCGTCGATGCGCGGTAACGGGTAGACGTCCTTCTTCGTTATCTCATTGAGTTTCCGGTAGTCGACGCAGAACCTGAGTGTTCCGTCCTTCTTCTTCACTAGTACCACCGGCGATGCCCACGGCCTGGTCGACGGCTGGATAATGTCATCTCTTAGCATCTCTTCTATTTGAGTTCGGATCGTTTCTCGCTCTTTGCAGGAGACCCGATAGGGCATGCGGTGAATTGGACGGGCCTTTTTGTCGACGATGATGCGGTGCTTCGCAATGGGCGTTTGTCTTACTTTCGACGATGCAGCAAAGCAGTCACTGAAATCGTTGAGCATCTGGAGAAGGGTTTGCTTTTGAGTTGTATTGAGTTGAGGGTTTACGTCGAAATGTTCGGCCTCGTGTTCCGTGGTGACCGCGATGCGAGCACTGTCCATCAGGCAAACATCCGTGGTGGAGTATTGGTCTACGATGACGGCTATCTTCGTGCCGTTCGCCAGGTGTTGTGGCTCCGGGCGAAAATTTGTGACCAGGAGTTCGAATATTCCGTTTCTTACGGGCACAATTCCTCTTGCTATCCCTATTCCTCGTTCGAGGAGAAGTTGCGTGTTGCCTTCAGCCAACAAACAGCCAGTCGGTGCTCTCTCGCACGTTGCGGTCACAAGGACTGACGACAAGGGAGGCAGGTTGACGTGCTGAGTCGTCACGGCGGTTACGTCCGTGTTTGCGCGTTTCTCCGGGGTTATTCTTGCCCACCACTTGTCTTTTGCTGTTTCTGGCGTTTTAAAAGAGATAACTCCATTTGTGAAGTCGATGATTGCTTCGTTTTCGACTAGAAAGTCCATTCCGAGTATTACATCCCGTGGGCAGTTCGGCAAGACGGCAAAGTTGACGACGTACTGGATGTCACGCACTTGTATGACTGCCGTGCATCGGCCAGTCGGTGTTACGACGTGTCCACCAGCAGTGCCAATGTTAGGCTCATCCCACTTCGTTTGCACCTTGCGAAGCTTCTTAGCCAACCTACCACTTATAACAGAGTCGTCGGCTCCGGTATCGATTAACGCAATCATCTCATGGCCGTCGATGAGTATTTTCAGGTTATTGGTAATTTTTCGAGCGTCGTGTTGGTGCTGCGTTGCTGTTCGTCGAGTTGGAGGAATTGTAACTTGTCGGCGGTCAGCAGCTTCACCTCCCGGAGCTGCAGTCTTCAGTTTTCCCGGTTAGGGCTGCGCCACACAGGTCGTCTTGCCGGTGACGGTGAACGTGCTCTTCCTGGCGACCTGCTGCGGTGGGGGACGCTCGGGGACAGGTCGCGTCGCGAGCCAGCAGAAGCATTCTGCTGCCGTAGATAGTCTTCAATTGCGGCGGGGCGACTACCGCGCTGGGGGCGGGGAGCGTCGGGTGAAAAACCGGGAAGGCCAAGTCGTCGGTAGGGACATCGGCGATAGACGTGGTTGGCCTCTCCGCAGTGGTAGCAGAGCGGTCTGAAGTCGGGAGTCCGCCAAACGTCCGTTTTGCGAAACGGCTGAGAGTGTGGCGGGACGTTCGGAGTAGGTTGGACAGGCCGAAGAGGCGTCCAACGGTTTCCGTAGTACGACGGACGAGTAGGTGGCACCTGTCTCACAGAGGCGGCGTAGGTTGGTCTCGGTACTTCGGCGTCGGGGTTGGCGATTGACGATGTCTGGATTGCCTGCTGAACCTCGTCCTTGATGATCGCACCGATCGAAGACAAAGGGTCTTGAGCCTTCTCAGGACAGAGGAGAGATCGTACTTCTTCGCGTACCACCTCTCGAATCAGCTGTCTGTGCGATCCGACGTCGAGGCCAGCGGTCGTGGAGAAAGCCTCGTAGCCCTGGTGTTGTTCGTTGACAGTTCGTGGAAAGTTCGTAGCGCGAGAGAGCAGGGTCCTCTCAATGCGGACGGATTCGTCCAGAAAAGCGTCGGTCGTGGCGGGTGGATCCCGGGACAGGGCGCGAAAAATTTCTTCTTTTACGCCCCTCATGAGTCGCTGAACCTTCTTCTCCTCGGATGCTTTGGGGTCAGCTCGCCGGAAGAGCCGCAACACATCTTCGACGAAGCCTGTAACGCTTTCATTTGGCAGCTGGATCCGTCTCTGGAGCAGATGTTCAGCGCGTTCAGCTCGTTGTTGAAAAGCGAACACCTCGCGGAGTTTGCTTTTGAAGACGTCCCAGGACGTGAGCGAAGTCTCCCGGTTCTCGAACCATGTCTTCGCGGTGCCTTCCAGGCAGAAATAGACGTTGACGAGCTTCTGGTCGTCACTCCAGTTGTTGAACTTGGCGATCCGCTCATAGTGGTCGACCCAATCGTCCACGTCGTCGTAATACTCCCCGCTGAATGTCTTCGGCGACCGTGCAGGGGCTATGGGCGTGGCAACAGGTTGCGCCACTTGGGTACTGGTCTCCGCAGTCATCTTCTTCTTGCGTTTAGCGGGATCTAATGGACCGAATTCTGCAGGCAGACCAAGCTGTCGTCTGCTTTGTCGCAGTTGGTCTTCCAGGCCGTTGGACAAGGAATGCCCCGCACCTCCACCAGAAATGTCACGAAGCGAAATGGGTCGGCGAGTCGTCGAATAAACAGCGAACGGTTTATTAGACTACTGGGTAGCAAAACACAAGAGTGATAGCTCTCTGAACACAACTGAGTCCAAAGAATGAATGCTCCAGCTTGGAGCGCACAAGCATTTAAAGGGACTATGAAATTTCCCGAACCCCCATACTTTTTTTCGACGGAAACTGCTCTTCCCGCAGAGAAACTAATATGCCACAAATTTTTCCGGATGAAATCGCTCCACTCTGCGAGGAGCGCGCGCTCGAAATGTCTCTTCCGCGTTCCTCCTCTCTCGCGCATATTTCCCTGCCGATGGTGTAACTGTACGGACCGCACTTCGGTTCCCCGTTATGTCACCGGTGTTGCACAATGGCAAGTAACGCAGCGAGCTCGCGCTGTGGGCCACTGTCGAAATCTGCCGATTGCGCAAAAGCTACTGTCATGGAGATTTCCACTCCCGATGAACGCATACGCCGGATCCTACTGCGCATGCTCCTGGCGGGATTCCTCGGCTCGGCAACACGTCACGATGACGTGTTGCTGAGCCGGCTGTGGTCGCGTCAAGTTACCCGTTGTGTCTCCGCTCGGCAGCTCCCCACGGCGCGGCGCCAGCTGTCCTCCCTTCGCCGCTCCGTTTAAATTCGCTCCCGAGAAGTCCGCTCGCGCGACGAAAGTAAAATTTCGGTTCTAGACTCAGAAAAATGTCTTCTTTCGAACGAAACGAAGAAAAAAATCGTTTCATAGTCCCTTTAAGCGTCGCGCCGAAAGGTCCAGAAACAGCACGTGCGTTTGCCAGAGAGCAGGCGATGTGTCTGTAAGCTTCTTGCTTCTTCTTCAGCATGCGCCGGGATGAGATGTACCCTTTCGTGCCTGCCCTGGAAGTTTCGCGATGATGATTCGTGGCAATAGCACCTCCCACAACTCAACAGAATCTGATAAACAACTTATTGTGCGTATGGCACATTAGCTTCTGCATGCTTTACTGTACATCCTGTTTATCCTTGTTGACAGCTAGAGGCAGAGACGAGAGTTTCCTGTTGCGTCAGCTTACCTCCTGAAATTGTTATCTGCCTGCCATCTTTGTCAATTGATGTGAGAGCCCATGAAGGTACGGTATTACGCCTATTTTATCATGGCTTACCTCCCTGTCACCTTTATATTAGCCTGTTTCTTTACGAACCTTACAACATACACAGTGTATCATTCCCAAAGGGTAACCGGCATCCCTCAACGCTCTCGTCTGCCCACAAAAACTTTCTCTAACTTCATGGCTGCACGATCAGCACAGAGCTTCTGTAATAGTGCCCAAGATTACACCTCCTTTAACCGTTTTCGAAGCAGTTGACGTGAAGGGCATAAGAGGTTTTTTCGACCTTTGCTGGTATCTCCTACAAATATGGTGTTCTTTGAGGATCAGAACCAGCTCAAAGAATTGTAGATCACCTTCCTGCACATCTTCTGTTGTGAACTCTAAATGTTGTGCTGAGTCCTTGAATACCAAGATTAGCACTTGTCTTTTAACTTCACTACACCCCTCAGCGATAACCAAATAATCATCCACATAGCTGAATATTTTAGCACCACCGACCTGTTTTACCTGCAGTTTTTCGTTAGTGGATATGTCCATTGCAGCAAAAATGTGGTTACTTGGAGCCGGCGCCATGCACCTTTTATCCTACACACACTCCTTGCTTTTGGATTACGATTGGTTTATCATGCTCGATGCATGTCGACGCAAGATATTTCCTGGGAAGCCGCATCAACAGATAAAGTACACGTGTACTTAAAATTAAAATATCAGCTCTGCTGCTGTTAAAGTGATAAAACAGTGCACTTGCTCGTGGAATCAGTAAAGGACCCCAATCGCGCGCGTTATCATGTCCAAATAGCGAGAACTGGCCCGCGTAGGGCTCGCGTGAGGACACCGTTCGAGCGCATTGTTTTATCACTTTAACAGCAGCAGAGCTGACATTTTAATTTTCGATGACGCACACAAAGCAATGACAGTAAGTAGAGAGAGACAGAGAGGCTGGTGTCCGTTCTGGTTGCAGTCGATGGACATCTGACCCACTGCACGATTTATTCAGCGCGAGCACCTAGTACCAGGTGTCTTCGTCTTCACTGCGGCTACGGCTACTAACTCTTGAAAATGACAAAATCAATAAAAAAAATATCCTTCCGTTGTTGTTCCATCCATTCCCTACGTAGTGTTAACACGATGAGAGTGAGATTTTGTTGACATCTCTTATGAAAATACGATGCGCAGCAGATGAATATCCTTGCGATAAATCTTTTATTCCAGTGCTAGCAGAATGTATCCAGAAAGATTTCGAGTGTGTGAGGTGAGCCCAAAGTGTGTAGAGGGGCCTCAAAGTGCACTGCCCTGTTGGGTAATGAACGTTGGAGTCAATGATGTTGGCATGATTATTTTATTTAATTCGAGTAATTAGCCACTCGCCTATACCGTGAAGGGTTGTACGCTTATGAACATTTGTAAACTGGTTTATTTAAAAATGGTGAGAAGTACAGCGTGTAGCGGATGATGTTCTCATTTACCCGTTCCCCTCTATAGTATTCTTGCAAAATATATGAGTGTTAAGCGAATCAAAGTAAAATGAAATGAATCACGTTCTGTGTTATAATTGCTGCGCGAAATCACGGCACCGTTTTTTCTTGGATGCATAGCCAACATGAATTCCTGAGTGGCTGCATTTCTTTTTTTGATACCCAACGGTCGACTGGCGATATCGTATTACATCCGGAAAGAACCGGCCTATTATTTCGCGTTCGCATATGTGTCTGTACCGCGTTTTGAGGATTATTGGATAAGTATTGATCTGAAGAATAATATGGATTTATGTGGTTGGAGTAGACTTTGGGTTTTTGCTCGTTGTGGCTACAAAAAAAAATGTGGGAGAGTGCGTCCACGTTTGTGAAGCTGGGGACCCACTTCACAAGTAGGTTCTTTGTGTTTGCCTTTTTTGTGTGACACGAGTGATAAATTTATGTACTATTGCGTAAAATATTGGTTTAAAAAATAATGCTTATCGCGTTTTGATTGCAATATGTAGGACCGGGCGAGCGTTTTTAATAGGATTGCCTCACGAACATGGTGAAGTCCTTGTTTTCGGTAGGCTATTTTATGAACTGTCGACGCGGGTCCTGTTGCGCTGCATTTGATATGCTTTCCTGAAGCGGTGTGGTTTGTTCTTATCGTGTGGCTCACACGTTTAGCTCCAAATCTATCAGTAGAAGTGAATAGGAGTATTTATTTGTTTGTTGTTCGTTCCCATGTAGCCAAATGTGGGGTAATAAATGTCTAATCGACGTCTAAATTTGGACGACTGACAGGTCTAGCAGACGTCTTCCAACTAGGGGAGTTCCTCTAGCCTTCCTCTAGCATAGCTAGCTTACACAACCTAGACGTCTCAACTTAGACATCTAACGTCTTACCCTAGCCCAACTTTAGACCTTTTATATACCACACTGCCGCGGCTTCTAGCCCTGTACTAGCCCTTAAATAGCCATAACGTCTAGGATTATACCTTCATTAGCCTTTACTTAGACCACACCTAAAACTTCTCTGTAAACGTAAACACTGCAAAAGTGATCAGCCTATGCACTTTACGTTCGCGCAGGATTGCGACAAGACAATAATGGCAAGGGCGCTTATCAAGGGCTAGACAATGACTAGATAGTAATGTAAATTAATTATTTTGGATGTGAGTCTGCTTCACTGCATGACAGGACTCGGTAGGCTGAAATGGGAAGAGAGAAAAACTTGGAGCGCCTGATTGATAGTAATCTAAGTAATAGCGCAATTATAGAACAGTTTCCATAATGAGTAGTTCCTTGTTAGGATATTTTGTTCTTTCCTGATTTTCGTAAGACTATCTAGTCATTTGGTAAGTATTTGGAAATAAAATGCTTAATTCCCATGACCTGCTTTCCTGCATGGTGTTTTGTGCTTTTCTGCAATAGTTTTTCTGTTTCTTATGCAATCATTATAGTAGAATAAAGGGAATAACAGGTCTCCTGTCTAGAGCGCAGCCGTACACATCCTTGAACCTTGCAGCTGCATGCTTGGGTGATGATGTCATGCCATGGCTTTATTGTTTCAGGTGGACCTTGTCCCTAGCAGTTGCGTTGGGCACTAGAGGAAAAAACAGTGTAGCCTCGAGACAATAGGATGACGTCTTGACCAATGAGGAAGACCCGCAGAGGGCACAAAGATTCACTTCTCTCTTAGCCTGTCGCGGGTACGGACGTGTTACTGGTGATGGCATGATTCTGTTCCTAGAAGTTGTGTTGCCTGTTAGTGGAAAAGTGTAGCCTCTGTGGGATTTAGCTTGCCACTCACAGGGGACCTACATGTGGCTCATCACTGGTGGGTGGTGGGCGATGATTCCGGTGGATTTTGTGTCAAGCGGATTTGCAATGTGGGAGTGCTGTGTACATAGAAATACTTCAATGGTGGTGAGTGTTTTTTTACTCTGTTCAAGTATCTCTCAATGTTTGCTTTCCTTTGTTGCCCAGCATTTGTGCAATTTTGCCTGACATGCCCAGACCTGTTCTGTTTTATGATGCATGCTTTCTTTTGTTGATGCATCTAGCTATATATTTTTTCTTTTTTTGACAATAAAGGTTATTGTTGATAACTCTTGTCTTGACGATGATGCTAGTGCTGCCGCACACTTGATTTAAGCAGGAGTAGTGCTAGAAGGATTCGTACTAATTTTGTGATGAAATTTGTTCAGAAGTAACCACAACAGACCACAACAGGGTCAGAAGCGTGGCTTTTAGAGGGAAAAAGAGCATTATAATTCAATTCTCTGCCTGCCTCTCAGCCTGATGTGATAGCTTTGTCCCCACTTTGTTTGCGATTAGCAGTGATGTGCCCGTGCATGTCGGCCGCTGGTTTTTGTTCCTGTCCATGCGTCACCACCATTTTTTGTCTTCTGCAAAAGCTGCCTTGGCCTCAGGAACAAGAGTAGCACTAGCATGGTTTTTAATAAGTTTGTCATTAAATTTATTCAAAACAAAACTGCTAGAGGGAAAGACGCATGACTTTATAGAAGAGAAAGAAGCGTTACGATTCAGTTCTGCGCCTAGTTGTTGGATGGAATGGATGCATCGTTGTGCGCTCCTGTTGACTGCTCTTGTGCTGGACAGTGGGCTGATTTGTTGTGTAACTAATTCTTTTTATTGTTAGCTATTTATGGTATTCTTTGTTAGCATATTTTACTCTTGGTTTCACAGCAGTTTGCATTCCTCTCTCGATTACGAGTGTTTTTCTCCTTGCTTGTCAAGAGCTGTCCTTACCTGCCCAGACATGCCATGATGATGTCACACCTGACATCCCAGAATGTCCAGAACTGGTGGTCACAAGAAGGACGGTGGCACCACCTGGATGATCCTTTGCAACTAAGTAGTCACGTGTCTCTGTAACCATCGACCCAGCAATGGTCAGTGGCCGTTCGTGACCGCTTTCTTCAAGATGGCGTTGTTCATCTTCAACTAAACTGCTTCTCTCCACTCCATTTCTATCTATTTTTTTTATTTTTTATGACCGCTAGTTGCCCACAACACACAGGGTGGTCTGGACACGAGTTTGATGCTTCCCAATTAGTATGATGACTCACTGGATGATCTTAATTACCGTGGGGAGTCCTAATTATTAATTGCTAATTAATGGCGTCAAGGCCGCCAGTGTGTTGTGAGCAGGTAGGGGTCAGTGCTTACTAATGTCCTCGGCGTGTATTCATACATGGACGATTGGATAAGTCAGAAGACTTAACTCCATTGGGTTACAAAATTATTATTGCTCTAACACGTAACTCACTGCTAAGCTGTATTGCAAACTGACTTGATGAGTCACAAATGTCTTCCTGAATGTATCCCTGTATTGCCAACTGTAGGACGCGACAAGCGTAAGCTTGCCCACATCACGCTAGAAAAATAAAGCGCCACTTGTGGCACGAATGGGCTCATGGGAATATATTGTATTGCGAAATGTAGGATGGGACAAGCGGAAGGTTGTATTGTATTGATTTGCGAACTGTAGGATGGGACACGCGAGTGTGTATAAGCTTGCGCATGATCTAAGAAAAGGAACGCTAAGAAAAAGATAGCCACACGAGGCAATTGTGTTAGTGAACCCTCTCTCATTCCTCTTCCTCCCCTTCGGAGGTTTTTGAATATATAGTGGGTTGTTGTCAATAAAATCTTTGCTGTGTTTGAGAATTGTTGTGTCCGTCCCAATCTCCTCCGTGTCTCTGGTTCCTCCTTCTTCTAAGAAAAGATCCCGGAACAGCACCGCAAGCGGTACTGCCTCGACGACCTTGTCATCGGCCGCACATACAAAGACACGGCCCACCCGGGTGCGGACCGCGTTATCAAGGGACCCTTCTCCAGTGCACGAAGGACCCGCTCCCCTTGTATTGCCAACTGTAGGATAGACAAGCGAAAACTTGCCCACATCACACTTCAAAAATAGTACTGCTCTCGCCCTAAAAACGAAGAGCAGGATCAACCAGTGCCTCCCCATTGCCTCCCTCCACCGCTTAAAGGAGCTATGAACTCTACCAAGCTCGCCCGCCGACTGTGTCGGCACCAAACGGCGATATTAACTTGTTGGCCGTGACACCTTTTGTATAGATGAATCCGATAGGTCCGTGTCCAACCAATGCGATCGCGGTTAGCTCGGCTCTGTTCCAAGATCGTTCGGTCCGCCACTGTTTTTGGAAGTGAGAATTCTTATCTTCATATTTTAGGGTTTATCCTAAAAAGCATGTGCAGAAAGAAAGAAAGGTGCCCGCGTGCTTTGTGGACGAAATGCCTACACTGCGTGCTGCCGTCGTCGTCCTCTGAGGCAGAAAGAAAGTGAATTGCACCACATCATAGAAAACAGGGCGCGTCAAACGAATGAAGCGCAGAAGTATATTGCACGGTGCCACATTTTCTGTGCAGCATTTTAGTTCATATTACCAATCCACGTACCTTCGTCACTTTTTCTTGCTGCTTGTACACTGCTCTCCGACAGACTAGAGTAGACGACGTTGTGTGCGTACCTCCGCGTTGGCGTCGATTGGGTGCTACAATACTTCAAATGACGTAATAATGGATAAGCACCATGGATAATAATGGAACTAAGCACCATAAAGTGTGTATTGTCATCAAGCAGGAGAGCTACCTATGGAGGAGAGCTACCCCTTTGGACACTAACAGTCCTTGTATCGCCAACTGTAGGATGAGACAAGCTAGATGCTACGAACGCTGAAAGAAAAGGTGTGTATTGTTTAAAACGGAGAACACACACGAGAAATGTTCCGCATCCAAGTCCGTCAAAACTTGCAACTCGAAATTGCCGGTGTCCGGGAGAGCATCACTGAAGGAACATACGCCAGGCAATAGACCTTTTTTAGAAAAGCAAGCGCCACCTGCGGCACGCAAGGACTCATGGGAACTTAGAGCGCCTCAAAACATTACGAGACTGCCAGAGGCGGAGGTAGCGGAAGAACAATAACATTCCTGGTACAAACCATAACCGAACAAACCCAACAACCCATAACCGAAGCAAACGGCAGAGCAGTGTCCTTCAAAGTTCCCATGCTGCCTTGCGCCACGCGCTTGGTGGCGCGTGCATCTTTTTAAACTCGTATATTTTTGTTATCGTGCGGAGCGCCTACACAAGCGCTGCCTCGGCGACTGCTCGGCGGAAGCTGCGTTTTGGGATCGGTGCAATTTCTCGCGGCAGCGCTGTATATTTTTTGTTTCAATTATCTTGCATAATGCTGGCATACTTTCCATTGATGCTGCCATGGTTACTGTTTAAGAAGTTTGTCAGTAACACTTACGCGCTGTCATCAGAATCTTTCGGTATGCTTTTTCATGCCTTCGAGTAACGTTTTGCTGCTATTCCAAATTAATTCCCAGTTTCCCCCTGATAAGAAGCTGTGTCCTTACAACCTCAGAGGTGTCCGTCACACAACTGTAGCACGCAAAATACTGAATAGGGGCGGGCTTTCGGCGGGTAGAGGGGCAACCCCCTCTACGATGGAACATTACCTGGAAATTAATGAAGCACAGCAACTAGTTATGGCAGCTAGTAGTCCTTAATTGATTTACGTTATGAGATTTGTGCAAAGTTTCAATCTGCATAAGCTATAAACAGTGATTCCATGTTAATGTAACAGTTAATCAGTTAAGCACCAGGACTGTACACAACGTTAACGGTAAAGAAAGTGGCGACCAGCAATGCCGCTGTGTCCTCCATGCAGGATGTCCGACCATGAACCCTTCCATGAAAACAGAGAATGATGCAGAAATTTGGAGGTCATCTCCTGTGGATATATGATGGTAGGATGCAGATGGGCCTCTCCCGGCTTCTGCAAGTAAAGTATTTTAAGAGTGAAATTATGAAGAGTGCCAGGAAAACAATACCGCATTGTCAGATAATAATCTAATTGCATCAGTTCTATCTCTTCCGTGGAAAATGCATACCATAATTCAGGGGTTAAAATTCAGTTCGTATTTGCTGCCATGAATGAAAACAGGTTTTATGAGGATGTTTGTCATCAGCACTGCGGTGATGCGATTGACCCAAGCCCTTTCAGAGAACCTGCTGCAGGAGGAAAAAAAAACTTTTCACGCAACAAAACGGTGCTTTTGAGCAGATATGCTATATCATCACTTTCAAAAGAGTGACGTAAATGTGGTCAGCGAAGCCGAAGCCCATCTCCTTGTAGCGATTGTCATGTGCTGCAATATAATAACTGTAATAACAAAGATTAGACCGGTGTTCTTAACAGCGACAGAGGGGTGCCAAAATTCGAAAATTCCAGGTGATGTACAGTAAACAATTGCGTATAGATAACTGCAAATAATTTCTCATTAGTCATTTTCTGCGATATGTTGCAGTCACAGTGCCAAGTAAAAACGAAATAGTCAAAGAAAATGCCAAAGCTAGCTTACTGGTGAAAAGGTGCTAGGTGTGCTCTTAACACTGTGACATCTTTTTTAGTTATTGTCGCACTCAATTTGCGCACTGTACTTCCACGTAGTGCTAGAATCACATATGCTGAACATGATCAATATTTATTTAAAGTTTCTCGTTCCACAACACCAATGAATTGATCGCCTATTATACGAGCGTTCTGGCAAATATTTTGCGTTATCGTGTTAGGGACGTCGTGTGACATCTGCGATAAGTAGCGGAAACACGGCACGGAAACACAGAAATGACTTCAAAAATGAAAGAAAGCGTGATAGTGATCGGGCTCGCGTACTCCATCCTTACATATTCCTAATCCTTACGGTGGTGGAGATCTAATCTCTATCGCTTTACTGTAGACGAACCTGTGTTTACAAACATGTAACGTCACGACGTCACGGTTCGAGGTTATATTTTGTTGTGGTGGGCAAGAAGCGGGGAAAATGCGTCGTCTGATAGGATGATAAGCTGATAGTGCCCACCAGCATGTTTTGCCCGGCGGTGAAACGTAATCGATGACGTATGGGCTCAAGTCGTCTATTGCCTGGCCCCAACGGGTAGGAGAAAAACTCATAAGCAGTTTCACGCTTTAAGCAACACATGTGGGGAAAGGGTTTCCTAACAGCAGGGTACCGGACTAACGCCTGCAAAACAGAGGCGATACTGTAAGGATAGGTAAGCATATTCAGATGACTTTCTTTCCACATATTGTCTGGGGTGGGTAGCATCGCATTCTGAGTTATGAAGATCCTAAGGTTTGCCTTTTAGGAGATAAAAAATCGCAAAGTTGCCTCATTTGTAAGATATGCTACGTTTTGAGAACCTCACAACTCGTCCCCCAGTTGTGATACCCGTAAGTAATCTACATCATTGTGTTTGTCCCGAAACGCCCTTTCTTCGCATAGCGAGCAGATCGTATTGTGAATTAGGGCAATGCCCCCAACAGTCTTTTTGCGAGGGGTGTCTACGGAAAATGCGTAAATTCGACAGCGCGCATCCCATATATTCCCACTGGTGACATCGTTCATTTTACTCACAAACGTTCTCCATAACGACTCAAAAGAGCACATAAAAAAATTTGCTTCACAGATGGTGGAAGTTACGTTGCGAATGACGTTGAGTTACGGACGTAACTTCGACCATCTCTGAAGCAATTTTTTAATGTGCTGTTTTGAGTCATGATGAAGAATAGCAGCAAGAAGACAAGGACAGCGTAGAAGTAGACAGGACAACTGCATGATGTATGCAGACTCTCAACTGAAGTTTAATCAAGGAACACAGCATCTTAAACTTTAACATCTAGGGTTGTCGCTGCGCCATTAAACTCACAATCACGTCTAACATCTAGGTCTATCACCTAAAAATGTACAGAGGATTATGATGCCGTCTTGGAGATAGCACTAAACATCTTATCCATGCGTAGAAAATCAATTTGCACATCTGCCAACGTGACAGAAGGGGAGCTGACACGTCTGTCTTTACACGTGGCAATATGAAATGCATCCATTATCTCCCACACCAACTTATCTTTATGAACTGCCAGCACCTCGGTCTGATTGAAAAAGGGCATACACTTACAATCACGGCAATGGACACTCAAGTGACCGGATAGGGTTCTTCCAAGTGAAGAGGCATGTTCCATAAGCCTAATGTAAAGGCATCTACATGACTGACCAAGATAGCATCTGCCACACTGAAGCGGTATGCGGTAGACGATATCAAGCTTGCAATCCACGAATGGCTGTCCATGTTCCACATTACATGCTCAAGGCCTTTTTGGTACATTTATTTTTGCGCAAAGAGACTGCAATTTCAACGGAGCAGTAAAGACAACATTCACTCCACATCTCGTAGCCACTTTTCTCAAATTCTGAGATACCCTGTGGATATACGGGATGGCTACTGGCCTACCACTTAGCCGGTCTGCCCTAGCCGGTGACTGACGATTACTGAACTCCCTCAAGAGGACCTCCGCAGTTGACAGCAACACTTGTTCAGGGTAGCCCGCATTCCTCATTCTAGAAAGTTGCATCTGAAAACTGGAGGGGGCAATGTGCACACAGGACTTAATGAGAGAAGATCTCATAGCCGACGTAACTATTGCCCTCTTGACCACTATGGAATAAGCTGACCCATAGACCCATTTTTTTTTGTTCTAGGATTATACCTCCAGCATGTATTCTGTGACGTTTTCCTACTGTTTTGAGTCGTCATGAAGAACGTTTGTGAGTAAAATGAACGATGTCACGAGTGCGAATATATGGGATACAAGCAGTCGACTTTACGCATTTTCCGTAGACACCCCTCACAAAAAGACTGTTGGGGGCGTTGCCCTAATTCACAATACGATCTGCTCGCTATGCGAAGAAAGGGCATTTCGAGACAAACTCAATGATGTAGATTACTTACGGGTGTCACAAATGGGGGACGAGTTGTGAGGTTCCCAGAACGTACCATATTTTACAAATGAGGCAACTTTGCGATTTTTTATCTCCTGAACGACAAACCTTACGATTTTCAGAGCTTAGAATGCAATTCCACCCACCCCAGACAATACGGAGAAAAAATTCAGCTGAAAATGCCAAATAGTTATCAAGATACGTGGCGTCAAACTGCGTAGGAAACGCAATGGCCGAATTGTCCACATCTGAATGATAATTCATAAAAAAATAACCACCAATTATTTTTAACTACTAGCGCCAATATGCCTCCTACGGACAAGGCTTTAATATATGTTTGAAAGAAAAATATAAGAGGTTGACCGGGCCACTCTGTCTGATCCGGCGTGAAATCACCCTACTCCTAAAATGAATAATTCAAACATTTAGCTAATTAGCTAACTCCGATGTCGTACAGCTCCAGTTGTAGGGCCCAATGCCAGTAACCTAGGAGCAGTGATAGCAACTACCTAGAATAAATAATGTTATCTGTATCTTTATCTCCAAATAAATGCCTGTATTCAGTAAAAACCCTCTATATTAACCTAATGTATGCATGTTTGCGCATAATCTCAGTATGCGCCTTCACGTTCATTACGGCAGAGGTTGCACAATGGCTCAGATAGGTGTAGAAATGTTCCGCATATCTTGGAGACCCACCCACCCCTTCTTAACAGAATCGACCTACAGCACAAAGAACACTGCTTACCAACTTCTTGATGACTCCATCTGTCATCTCACTTAGCAGTGGTGGCAGGAGGCGGAACGTAGCACTGACCAGGGCACCTAATGCGAGGAGCCAATTACAATGGCCACTAAATATTCTGAAGTGACACACCTGTAATTTACGCCACAACAAATTGAGATTGTGCAGTGCCATACCTTCAACGCAGAACGACTGCATACTGACCAACAGACAACTTCATAAATAAGCGCAGCAGAAGGCGTATCACTGGGGAAGAGGAGGTATTCATATGGTTCTGGTGTACGGAAGAATTATCTTACCAGCTAGAATAGAAGGGTGATAAGATGAGGACTACATAGGAAGCTAAGTTCTTCAAAGCGGGTGCCGAAGTCAATATATCAACGAAACCATGGCTCCAGCTCCCTCCTCCCATGTATGGGTCTTGGCACACGCTTGTTGTGCTCCCGTTCCCAAAGCAAGGGGTTGAAGAAAGACACAGATACCTAATGCATAAAGTTCTAATACGTAATCTCAACTGATGCGGTGTTCTGATGTGAGAGTCCTCTTTCTCCTCCTCCTCATTCACGCCGCACTCCCCCTGGACTGCAACAGAGTTCGCCCCTTGCTCACGCCAGAGCTGAGGCACGCGCTCGCCGCCTCTGTAAGACTGGAGACTCCTTTGCCACCAGTCAGTCGTCACTCGCCAGTCTACTTGACGGTTCGCTTGTCAGTTTTGTATTGCTTTCGGCTTTCGCCATTAAACGGGTAGCTCGCTGCCCTCATTGTTCTTCCCAAGCCTCGCCTCATGTATCTCCAGCCCTGGCATCTCCACATTTTGCGCAGTCGACATCAAACCATCGCCTACCCCGCTCGCACCACGATGCCGCCCAGCCTCGCTTTGCTCGCTTGTTACCCCGGTTCTCGGACCTTCTCCCAAGCCGCGCCATCTTTCCCTTCTTCCTCGTCTTCGCCGTATTGGCCTTGAGCCGCCATATTGTCACGCCGCCTTCGCTTGCCGATTCCATCATGCCGGGTATCAATTGGCGGGAATCAATTAGCGGGGGACGCCGCTACGATGGCAGGCCTCAGCTCACTTCTAATGCGGAATGAACTCTCACGTCACGATCTCGACACAACCGGCTCGGACGCATAACTCGTCCACCGTCTTCAAGGTTCCCTTAACGCAGGGGCGCTACACAGCATCCACAACACGGGAAACGGTCCAAGATATCCCTCAAGTTCCTGTCATCAGTTATATATCCAAGATATCTCTCAAGTTCCTGCATGTTACCCCCCAAAAAAACGTCTTTCTGGTGACGTCCATGCGACATTCCCGTGTCATTGGGAAAAAGACATCCTTGCGCTGACGTCGATCCGACGTCCCTTCAAGTGCTGGTTTGGAATACTAAATATATGTCATTAAAACGCAATATTAATTTATTACAAGCGTCATACTGACATCCATTGTGCTCCTCCAAGCCGCATTCAATATAGAAGACCTTTTCATAGGGCTAAGTGTGCTGTCATCGTTTTAATAAAAAGTCATGTACCCGAATATACAGGGTGTCCCAGCTAACTATGAACATATTTTTTAAATATAAATATAACACTTTTTCCAAGATGAAATAAATTAGCATATATACACACGCAACCGATTTTCATACAAAAAGCCAAAAGATGTCGTGCCATGTAAAATATGCAAATAAAAACAGATGGCTAGCAGTAGGTGACACCAATGTTCTTTTCTGCTTTGGATTGGTGTTCCAGATCTCCCGAGTTTTCTGCTGTGAAGTAAGTGACCGTTCAACATGGTGACACAACATGAAATAGTTCAGCACGGGACACTGGGAGAGAGAAGCTGGTGCATTGACAGATCAGTGACACCCTGGCAACGGATTCTTCAGAAAACCGATTTACGTGACAGGCTCATGTTTGCTTCGAGAGTGTTGAGGTCACTTTTGTCGTGAAAAACTTATAGTTTGCTAGTGATACAGTTTGGTAGTGGATCGCACTATCCTCATGCCTCACATACACAAAGACGACACGAAATACGGGTGCAGATCAACACTTAGGGGGACATATGGGCAGTAAAGCTGGACCAGTGTGGAGAAGCACGACGTGCGGAGAACGAAGGATTGATATCGCTGAGCGCAGTGTGGTGAAGCTCTGGTGATCATTGCGTGATTTCAGGGGCAAGGAAGAAAAATGTTTTACAATGTGGCTTGGTTTCAGAAAAGAGTAAAGTTTTCTCACCCGTTTTTCGGTTACGGTTCAGCTGGTTCCAATCGCTGCCGATATAACATTGTGACAGAACAAGATTTTCCTTTTATAGTGCCTTATAAATAAGGTTCCGCATTCTCAGAATTTATTTCTGAGAATGGAAGACGTAGCAAGCACCCCAAATTTAGAGATTTATTACGAGCGTTCAGGCAGAGACTGCCTTTCTTCAGGTGCCTCAGGTACTTCAGGTATGTATTATTTCTGGCGAGATTCCGGAGTGTTTTTCGGCGCAGATGTGTTTTGTCAAAGACGGATATTTTCAGCATTTTGAGACTGTAGCGCCTAAATATAGGCCATAATATCGGCTGCAATAATGACTAGGAAGTTCCCATGCCATGAAGAAATTCCCGCCCGCACAACACTTGGACTCGGAGGAGTCACGCACACACTTAAGAAGTGTTGGGTATGGTATTTGCCTGAAACAAGGACTAGCAGCTCCGCAGGGCGCATTCCCCACATTCCACTCAGAAACTATGAGGAAGAGGAAGCGAAACTGTGTGAAAAAAAGAAAGAAACAATGCTGTTGAGTAGGGCCCCAATCTCGAACTTTTCAGGCGGAAGTCACACACACGAAGGCCGAATCACAGGCGGAAGTGATGCATTTAACGCGCGGTATCAGATAACGAAAAGTTAAAGATCGGCCCCAGGGGCCCGATCTTCCACTTGTCGTTATCTCATAATGCGCGTTAAATGCATCGCTTCAGCCCATGATTTGGCGCGAGGTCTTACACGAGCCTACTATGGTGAGCTAGAATGAATGGTGTGCTGAACGGCGACAGAAACCGGGTCGTAACGACGGGTCTGCCGATAGGTGGCTACCAAGGGCTCGACCCGCTGCCGCTTCTTGCGCCCTCACGGCCATGTGACCCCATGCGCAAAGAGCACCTGCGAGCGCCAGGGAGTTCCCGCGATGGCCGAAATTGAAGCAATCTGGCAGATACAGGGGGGGAGAGAAAAAAATGTGGGCGTGCTGATACGTCACGCTTCGGAGATATTATTACGACGGACGGACGAGTTCGCGTTTTGGAATGTTGTGGTAAAGGCAGTGTTTCAATGCCTTTCGATTCCTTCTTGGGATAATTGGGAGATATTTTTCTTCGGGGGATAAGAAATACCTCTCGTTCTGCTACATCGCTTCTGCGCGAAATCCCCTAATTAAAGAGTATCAGTAATTAACTTTAGGTAATTAGTGACCTTGTATAGTTACAAACTTTCTTCTAGGGAATGTTCGCCAAGCCATATATAACTCAAAGAAAAAAATCAATAAAATAAATAAAAGGGAGGAATGGAGTGAACTTTCACTGCTGTAATATATCATGGAGCCAAGCTTGTACAAGATACTAAAAAAGGTATTTAAGTCAAGATACTAAATACTGACTTTTAATAGTATTTGTAAGATACCAAGTTACTCCCAAAAGCACTTAAGGTAAAGTAACTTGAGTAGAGTATTTTTGTTACGAACAATTCTGTCTGAAGCTCTCACATGTTTTGTGAGATAGCCCAAAGGCATTCCATTCCAGTCTCCTTGGGTGTATCACACAGATACGTTATGTATAGATGAATGTATTTGGAAGTGCCTTTGATAGTCATAAAGATATACTTGAGCTAGTTTGCACTCACAGCTGAGTACATACTCGTTTGCTGCTTGCTGCTTGTCTGTATATGCCCTGACCCACTTGAAACATTCAAAGAAAAGTAACTCAGCTTATCTTCCGTTTTGAGACATGGTGGAAGGCTGCTAAAATTTTGGCTCCAGGATTTTTTTTCACGCTATTGTTGTACAAACCCAAACATAATGCGCTTGTCGTATAACGCAATGATACACTGGTGCACCATGTATAAAGTTTTTGGGCGCGACAGACTGACCATCGTGATACACGCTGTGATCACGCTCACACAAATCTTTCCGTACTCACGCTGAAATTTTGTTTAGGACGCCATTTCCGAAAACAGGGTCATGTACTAATAGATGCAGAGTATTGGGAAAATCAGTCAGATACCTAAGCCAATTCTTGACATCAAATTATGCAAGCTGAAGAACATCTCCTTATTTACCTCTTAACATTTAACCGCGTCGTTTGACAAGCAAAAGTCGTGGTGTACTAGGTATTTGTCGCGAACATCGTACTAGACGTAGTGGAAGGTGAGATCCTGTTTAGACAAAAAGTCACATCCCGTAAAAACACTCTGTCTAGAAAGCATACCATGCTTTCTAGTCCAGCTGTTCTGCAGCCCAAATTTTGGAAGATCGCTGCAGCAGAACCAGAAATCCCAAACGGGGTCAAGTCCGGGCCACTCCGCGAAAAAATTTGTGGCGGCCCTCTTGGTGGTGGGGGTCACTATGCGTTAGAATGTGAGGTGTCCTTTTATGCTGACATGGCATGCCGAGACTGGGAGGTAACCCGGGTTCGAATCTCGGAGGAAGCTGTGCTGTCTGAGGCTGGGTTTTGCACGTACACTTTAAGACAAATGTAAGCACAGTTGTCTATGAAGTCTGTCCAGAACGCCCCCCCCCCCCCCCCGCCGCCCCGCTAGAGCAGCATCTGCCGCCAGACAAGCAGGCATCAGATCGCTCGGAAGTATCCACCACCTTTTATGCTATACGCAGACAGTGTATACCGTCCTATTTTGATACAGCATTCAGGGTTACCCCCCGTAATCTCTCTAATCTTTCTCATTTCTAGAAAGACATCGTCTCGCTGTTATCAGGTATCGTGATACATGCCGAGCGCCACTGCTATTTTCATCTTCGTTCTTAAGGAAAAGTTTTGTGTGTCCGCTGCAAACGAAGCTGCTCCATGAATTAGTCTTTTTCAGAAATTCGACCACCAGTATTGTTGTCCGACTAGCCGCACTTTCACGCGTTCAGCTGGTGAATATTCGGGGAACAAGGATGCTGTAATGCTTAATTTATTGCAGTTTTCATCTTGTCGTCCCTACTTCCAACTTTAGCGACGCTCATCCATTGCTTGCTATTGAATACTGGCATTCAACGAAGGTATATATAAACACATTTTATTGGCCTTATTTGATGGTGTGTACAATAAAAAAAGCGCGAGATGTACAATACAGGCTTAACGGGATAAAACAATGAGTTGGTTCCCCAAACACGCTTCCTTCGCTTCTTACATAGAGTCTCATTTCTTGAAAATACCGAGCAACAAGCAGTAGTTATGATGTGACTGTGAACAGCAAGGACTTCGCCGAAGTCCTTTCCACTTGTACGTACACCAGCTATGGGGTTCAGAACAGGATGAATAGAAAAGCAAACGAAACGTCGGGTGGCTTATCGTTAAGGGATAACAAGTGAAGATAATGTCGCACGCTTAGATGTAATTTATATCGCATTAAATACAATGCGGTTTAGTACATATGGTCGCGGTATTTGATTAGGCAATCGTCTGTAAAGCACTGCGCGGTCCTACGTTTGTCACCCGGTCAGTCTCCGAAGCGACTGGAAATCCGAAGCGATTTTGGAAATTGAAGTTGAAAGACATACATATATATATATATATATATATATATATATATATATATATATATATATATCTTGAAAAGTTGGAGTTGGATCGGACGGCTACGTAATTATAGTTGAAATAAATGGGAGACAGAAGACAAAAGTAGGGGAAGTAACAAAAAAAGGGTTTATTAAAACTTAAAAATCATGAAAGTTAGGGAGAATGTCTACGTTACGGCGGAAGCTCCGCCTTCTTCGGGACAAAAGAGCCACACGAGCCACATTTAGCTCTTTTGTCCCGAAGAAGGCGGAGCTTCCGCCGTAACGTAGACATTCTCCCTAACTTTCATGATTTTTAAGTTTTAATAAACCCTTTTTTTGTTACTTCCCCTACTTTTGTCTTCTGTCTCCCATTTATTTCAACTATATATATATATATATATATATATATATATATACACGAGGGGGGAAAAGCCATTAAAAAATAAGTAAATGATGCTAGACGTGTTTGAAATTGAAACTTAGATTAAAATGGCTTCTATGGCTGCACGTAGAGAAACAGATACTCATTGAACGATGCGGGTCGACGCTACCCAGGGTCGACGAGCCGCAAACACGGCGAAACACGTGTCCTCTGGTGCTGTCGCATCGTTCAATGAGTACCTATATATATACGAGTATATAGCCATATTTTCTACCCACAGAGGGCACAGAGGTGACTATATCACTGGAATTATCACTTTCCTGGATAAGTAATCAAATTCGTCATCGACTTATTTATTAGTGGCTCCTCGAGAACTTGACACAGTAGAATTGTACGTCGCATTAGAAAAGCCCATGCTTTTGAAACAAACGTGTGCATTTTTGGCGATGAAATATACCTAGCGCTGCGGGTACGCCTATGACTTTTATGCAACAGTATGATTATTTGTTTAATGACTGGTCACGATTTGTCTGTCTTAGGCTTTTCAGAAGTAGATAATTAATTGATTAACTATGTTTTTGTTTTAATGCGCCGTGTGCATTGTCTGCAATATCATAATTGATATGTTTCTAATTGACTAATTAACCCGCAGAAAAAAGAAACACCCTCTATTCTGTCAGATATCAAGAAATTTTATATGATAGATTGTCCTTGTCCCCATGTAAGGCAGCGCCATAGTTTTCCGCTCACATTGAACGCCAGCGGGAATGCTCATACGGGCGAAGTACGGTATGAACGTGTGGGAGCTAACTAGCAGTCAACTAGGCCAGAGCAATCAACAGCAGTCAACTAGCCCAGAGACCAACTGTTTATTCTGCGGGCACGTAACGAGCGTGCCCGCCGTTGCGGTAGTCGTCTGTCGTGATGGAGGCTGGGATTCCGAAACGTGAAACCCAGGCAGACAGGAACGCGCGTGATATGGTTTCGGCTGTGGTGTCAGGTATAGGGTGAGCTTCGGGCCAACGGGTAGAACGGTCGACGCACGTAAACAGGAAGCGGAACCCACGAGATGGAGGCAGGGGTCCGACGAGATCCATGTGTACCTGCTCAAAACGAGACGCGAGAGGAGGAAAAGGTCGAGTTGGAGCAATGATGTGACAGCTGATCTTGGAGCGCTGGCAGTCGAAGCACGAACGCGTCCAACGGCAAACGTCCGAGCTCATGCTTGGCCAGACGTATCGTTCACACGTGTACGCGACGTTGTGTAGCTCATGCTCATTCGCTTGCTCATAGTGCACGTTGCTTTTCCCATATTGCTGATATCCTTTCACATAAAGAACTGTATGTTTTTTTTTTCAACAGGGCTGCCCTCGGTGTCCGTGTCGAACCATCTGGGACGGAGACCACCTGGGAACATCGAGTGCTGATGACATCCTTTTCTTTTTTTCCTAGTCATTGATTGTGTCCCCATGATTTTCGCCGCCTGCAACTGTGCCTCCATGCTTTTTATTCCTTTAATTTTCACTATCGTTTTCGCACTCCGCGCGTCAGTAGCGGGAGCGCAACGGTTGCAGTTTCGTGCGCAGTGTGTTTGTTTATTTCTCGATTGATTGATTGATTTGTTTTTCTCTATCACTCCCGCTTGTCTGCTAATTGATTTATGTCGCTCGCTCTCTTTTTGTTATTATTATTATTATTATTATTATTATTATTATTATTATTCTGCCGTGGCGTCGCACCACACAAAACGGGGCCACGAAAGAAAATATGAAATTATGATAACACATGGCGATAATATTGTTCACGACGGCTGCTCGGTATCCTCTCTACTCAATGAACATTTTGCTGGCATATTTACCATTGACGACGGGTGCTTACCATCTGTGCCCAGTTTTCCCACAGAACCAGTGCCACGACTTAGCATTAGCGAGCAAGGAATCCTTACTCTACTTCTTAACTTAAACGGCAAGAAGGCCATAGGCCCAGACGGCATCCCAAATGCTTTTCTAACTCGGTACGCCGAGTGGTGCACCAAGTACCTTTTTCTTATTTTTAACGTATCTTTGACCCGTGGGGAGCTCCCGGACGATTGGAAGATAGCCAAGGTTGTTCCTATTCCTAAAACAGGTTCCAAACTAAATATTGCAAATTACCGGCCGATATCCCTTCTGAGCACATGTAGTAAAGTATTAGAACATATCGTATATAAGCATATTTCAAAATATCTGGAAAGTAAGAATTTCTTCTCTACCAGTCAACATGGCTTTCGCCACGGTCTAAGCACAGTGACACAGCTTGTGAACATTACCCACGACCTTGCCAAAGTTGTAGACGGTCGTGGACAAGTCGACGTTATTTTTCTGGATTTCGCTAAAGCATTCGACAGAGTCTCTCACAGGAAATTATTATTAAAATTGAAGGAAATTGTAAGCGATGAACTCTTTACCTGGCTTTCCAACTACCTTGACAATAGAAAACAATTTGTCCATGCGAATAACGCCGACTCGTCCTTCGTACCAGTTACATCCGGTGTTCCCCAGGGTTCGGTCCTGGGTCCTTTGTTGTTTTTAATTTTTATAAATGATGTTGGTATGGGTATCGATGTTAAAATGAACTTTTTTGCCGATGACTGTGTATTGCATAAGGAGATTAATAGCGGTGATGACTGTGCATGTTTAAATAATTGTTTGCAGAAAATGGCCGACTGGTGTGAGACATGGCAGTTACCTCTTAACATAAATAAGTGTGTGGTCATGAGTGTCACTCGCAAAAGGAAACCGCTCACCTTCAATTACTGTATTAACTCAGTGAATCTCTCAAGGGTCTCCGAATACAAATACCTGGGCGTTTTTCTTACATCAGACCTGCGCTGGAATAAGTACATCCAATACATAACAAAGAAGGCTAACAAGAAATTATGGTTCTTAAAACGTCATTTTCGTGAATGCACAGCTCATACTAAGTTAACGGCATTCAAAACATTAGTTCGTCCTATTCTGGAATATAGTGATATTGTTCGGGACCCGTACACCATTGGGAATATTCGACTACTTGAATCCGTTCAAAGGAGAGCGTTACGTTTTATTTTTAAGTCGTACCATCGTCTCACTTCAGTTACTCCTCTTTACGCACGGAGTGGCTTAATACCGCTGGAAGAGCGTAGAAAGACCCATAGGCTCCAGTTTCTTTTTTATGTACTCAATGGTCAATATCGAATCAATCATCAGGACTATATCAGTCCACACGCACCCAGATCAACACGGCTAAGCATTCAGCGCGCACTCAAACCATTCCAGTGCAGGACTGACTGCTTTAAATATTCGTTCTTTCCTCGAACCATCGAAGAATGGAATTCTTTGTCATCTGCTCAGGTCTCACACCGCTCTGTCACGGCATTTGTGAAAGGCTTAAACGCAGTTACATGATGTGACATATGTGTCTTGTTGTAAATTATTTTGGACTTTCTGTGCCCCTCCTACTTGGACCCTTTCAGGGTTTGTAGTATTTTATAAATAAATAAAATAAATAAAAGAGAGCACAACAGTAAATACATACACAAATGAAGAAAGATAATATAGAAGAAATATACAGAAAAGAAATAATATAGAAGAAAAATACACAAAAGAAGAAAAAGCAAAGAGTCAGGCGCGCACAGACACACACACACACACGCAAGAGCTTTTGGGTTTTTTCTACATGTCACGCAAGAACGCTCTGTCCCTGCGGAAAGCATTTGGGGTGGCCCCGAAAAGGGCCTTTGGTTGTTCTGGGTGGTGGTCGAACCGCAGCTTACTTGGAGCTCGTGTACTTGGTGGCGGCCTTGGTACCTTCGGACACGGCGTGCTTGGCCAGCTCGCAGGGCAGATGCAGGCGCACGGCGGTCTGTATCTCCCGACTGGCGATGGTCCACTGCTTGTTGTAGTGCGCCAGGCGTGAGGACTCGGCTGCGACGCGCTCAAAGATGTCGTTCACGAAGCTGTTCATGATAGACATGACCTTGCTGGAAACGCCCGTGTCCCGATGTACCTGCTTCAGGACTTTGTAGATGCTGAAGCTCTCCTTCCTCCTGCGCTTCTTTTTCTTCTTGTCCGTGGCACGGACGTTCTCCTGCGCCTTGCCGCCATTTCAGGTGTTTTTCAGGCTTTAGAGCTCATATGCCTACACTCATCATTAATGGGGGGGGGGGGGGGGCGGGTGACGTTGGGTCACAGGTCACTGTTGTCGTTCCTGTAAATAAAAGTCAAAGACGAACATTAGTGAAACGTCATACACTCTTCGTATGCAGTGTTCATTTGTGCAAACTGTCGCAAAGAGGGCAAGGCCGCATTTTCCAGCATGAACCCTTCATTCACAAATTCATACATGGCAATTTATGTTCTGCGGTTGCCCCTGGATAAATAAATTTAAGTGAACTGAAAAGAATAAAAGACACATATGTTAGCTGTTGTGGGCTGTACACCACGACAGTCGCCCTTCTTTTACTGGCTTTCAGGGCTTTGCCCCTCGACAGCGGCCACTCTTTCATACAAAAGAAAGGAACATGAATGAAAGAAGATGTACATTCGCTGGCTTGTGGGCTTTTACACCACGATAGGGGCCACTCTTCCATACACTACAGGGGCATCCACAAACATTGCCTGATGTGCATTCAACCGTGGCTTTTCAGCCACCGTCCTCGTGTTCTCACCTGCGAGCTTGACGCCGCGGCCCCTCGTCGGTTTGTTTAGACTTCATTCTGGCCGATGGTCTGTTGACGTTTGGTACACTAGTTGTCTTTGGTTTCTGGCCTGTTATTTGTTTCTTTTTGATAATATGATTCCACTCACTGCATAATTTCAGCAGTAAGTGATGGGTGACTATGATATAATGAGTGATGGTTTCGTGAATGGTGAATGATGACAGGTGATGGTGTTAAGAAAAGTGCATACAAGTAAGCAAAGGTGAAGAGAGTTAAAGTAAGTGGGGTAGTTAAAAGGATCTGGTGTAAAAGTAAATATAAGGGTCTATGTAGTAAAACAGGTGTTATGATGTGGATGGCGGAAATCCAGAACGGAAAAACCACTTTCATGTCTGAACTAGAATGTCACCATCATCCAGTCTAAAGATCAGTGCGGGGTCGATCTATTTTCTTTTGAATTCAGCTTCGGATGTTTTTTTCCTCTCCCTCTTTAGAGTCCATTTTATTTCACCCTTGCACCTTGACATAAAGGTCGTGATATCTGGACGTTCTCCTCCGTGTGCTATATCACACCTCATTCTCCAGTTTTGATAATCAACTGTCTCCTGAGTGAAAGATTTGTTGGGGTCGAGTCGACATAGCGTATCATGTTATACGAGAGCCTATCAATACTTCTTTTATCTTATTTTTAATTGGAGTTAGAAATTTGCAACTAAAAAAACATGTGCTGCATGGACGCTATTTGGTTACACAGTCCACAACCGTTAGCCTTGCGTCTGACATTCCTGTGGTAATTTAGTTTAGGTAAAATACCATGTGCTAGCCGCCAAGCAAATGTTTTTCTCGTACTTTCTAGGCAATCTGCATTAATATTTCTCCAGTTTGGCTTTCTACCGATTATAGGTTCTCTCACCTCGAAGCTTTTATTCATTATATGCATCAGTTAGAGCTCCAACCTCTAGACTTCTGATATCTGTATCAGGAAGTTTATTTTTGATTTCCTTTATGCCGTCTATTATTTCTTGGAACATGGGCTTGATGCATGATGCTCGAGGTTTGGTATTGTCGATCCTACCTTGAATTGTTGCCAAACCCAACCCTATTGAGTACATCGTCATAGTACTTACGATTCCTATGTCACAGTCGAGTGAACGTAACCACCAAATGGTATTGTTTGCTCTCGTTATGAGGGTCATGTCAGTAATACTTAGATAGTTTCATATGCTCTCTTGAGACAGCCTCTACTCTACTACCCCAAATGTATGGGAAAATAACTAGTTATTTAAAGAGGGTTTTGTCTGGTTCCAGAATTGACAAGTATTGAAGTTTAGGGAGCAAGTGTGTCTTAACTATCTGGACTCTTCCAAACATTGAGCATTTGCCTTTCTCTAGTTTTCCAATGCTCTCTTTCACGGTCATTATCTTTTTCTTCCAGTTTGTTCTGGACGGGCCTTGGTAATCGAAAATGACCCGTAGTATTTTAATCTGCTGACAAATTGGCAGTCCATCTATAAAGTTTTTATTGATTCGTTTTGCCCCAACGAAGAGCACTTCAGTTTTTTTGTTTATTGATAGGGGCACCACTTAATTTTCGATACTGCTCACACGCCTGTATAACATTAAGGATGTGTTCAGGGGTATTAACTACTATCGTCACGTCATCTGCAAAGGCAAATACTGGAACTATTTTTCCTACTACTGGGAGAAACATTGGTAGAGTAAGTCTTTTAAGTAGTTGCATAAAGGGTTCAATTGAAATTATAAACAATGCTGTGGAAAGGGGACAACCCAGTCGTACTCCTCTTTTAATATTCTGTACCATTGTAAGAAACCCATTCACGGTAACACTACATGTACAATTATTGTAAATCAATTTTATTTTGGATATTAGACCTGTAGGGAAGCCCACTTTTTCTAAGCTTTGAAACATGTACTGATGGTTGACCCTCTCAAATGCTTTCTCTGAATCTATGGTTACGACTCCCCCTAAATTACCAGATACATTAACCCATCGTATGATGTCTGAGAGTGCAAAAAGGTTAAGCTGCGCGGACCTTTGAAAAATATTTGCTAGCTGTGTACAACTAACTATATCACGTAAGGAATCGTAGATTCTATCAGCGATTGTTTTTGTTACCATTTTATAATCTGTGTTTAACAATGATATAGGCCGCCATGCCTTTATAGCTTCCTTTTGCAGGTTATGCAGGTTTTGCAATTTTTACAGATTAACGTTATTCTACTGCGTCTAAAGGACGCAGGAAGCGTTCGTGTTTGAAAAGCTGTGTTTTTTTTTTTTTTTTGTAAAACACATTTGTAAAACATTTTTGTAAAAGGTTTTCCGATGATACCCCAGTATTGCTTATAGAAAGGCCGTGATACGCCATCTTCACCTGGTACTTTTCTATCATGCAACTTAAGAAGCGCACTTTTCAGTTCCTCCTCTGTGAAATCTCCACCGTGTATTCCTCTTGCTTTACCTTGGAACAGGGTGTCGAACCGAAACGTTTTTCGTTCCGGTTTTCGTTCCGGTTACATCATAAACGATCCGGTACCGGTTCTGCTCCGGAGCAAAAAAATAACGGTTCAAACCGGTTATTAACCGGTTCCGCTTCTGCTGGGAATATTCATCCCCACAACAAAAAATCAATGTTACAAAATGTAAACCCGTTTATTCCGCATACATGGTATTTAATATTAATAGACAGCTGTGAAATTGGTAGCTCCTAGTTCCTGTAGGTTACTGTCTGTTCAAATGGGCTTTCTCCTTTCTTGAAGCGTATACTACAAACGGACTTGTTTGTCGTGATGTCATACGTAAAGTACAGGGTGTGTGCAGAAAAACGTGACCCGCATTTAGGCCCATAGCTTGTTGCCTACCTAACTAACGAACTCTCGATGGCGCATGATGGCGCATTTATGCGTTCGAAATCTGCAGTGAAATTGTGGAAGCCATACTCGGCTTAAAAAATAAACGGGACAACAAAAACGTCGGCTTCCGTGCACCAGAATAGGGCAACATGGTGGACAACAGGGTGTATGTGAAAGGGCAACATGGTGGACGTAGGAGAGTTGTGTTCAAGTACCGCTAGGGGAGCTATCGGTGCATAAATCGAAACGATGTCCCACATTGGATGTTCATCGGCAGTACCCCTAGCTGTGCCTGCACATAACTCTCCTGAGACCGAAATGCACTACCATGCACTGTCATGACCGCCCTATTCTAATGCATGGAAGGGGTAGCCCATGTTTTCGCGCTCTGTTTATTTTTTTACACTGAGTATGGCTTCCATGATTTTTTTGTAGCTTTCGCACGCATAAATACGCCGTCGTGCGCCACCGGAAGTTCCTCGGCTAAGTAGACAACGAGTTACATGTAAAAATGCGGGTTACATTTTTCTGCACACACCCTGTACTTTCTTGCTGAGTTGGAGCGATCGCGTCCCATCCGAATGTCTGTTGCTACTGTCTAGCCAGCAAGCACCACCGCACGAGTATATATACGACGCAAATCGAGGAACACCTTCACTCACAAACGCGCTCGACGGCTCCGTTTCATTTTCTTCGTGTCCTGTCCACAAAAGAGTTGCCACTTCGCACGGGCTTGCCCTCGCGTATACGTAAATGTATTCAACTTAGCTGCTCTCAAACAAGGAACGCGTTGCGCGACATTACCGATAAAGAAGCCATTATGCAGCCCTCTTGGGTCGCCGTTTAGTTGAGGAGAGTTTGGGGGGATCAAATTAAAACGAACACAACGGCACATTGCTAGAGAGTCACATGTACCTCTAAGTCTGTGTGCGTGCGCGAACGATAAACCATTACAAAGGGAGCCTAAGGGTCATAGTATACCGACATACATTCCACCGTAACAGTAACCCTCGTATAGTATCCGTGACATGACTTCAGAGCACACGACGTCTGTTTCATTCGCCTGTCCGTAGTTCAAACCGGCGAAGTTTTTTCTTGGACCGAAAACCGTTAAATATATTTTTCGGTTTCCCTCCTGAGCGAAAAAAACGTATACGGTTTCGATTCCGTTCCGGTTCGCACCAAAATAGCGTTTTTTTTCGGTTTTCGGTTCCGGTTTTCGGTTCGCTCCGACACCCTGCCTTGGAACAACATGTCTTCCTCATTGAATTCATTGTCTTCAAGTTTATACCGTGACTCAAAGAAGTTTGCGATATAACTTTCCATGGCGTTTTCATCGGTTATCACTTCACCCGTTAACTCATTTTTGACCGTTTTGATTTCATGCTTGCATTCGCCAAGTGACTTGTTTAACAAGTGCCCGGTAGCCCAGTTTTCCTTCTCCCACTGATCTGCTTTTAGTCGCAATCTTATACAATCCAATTTTTTCTTCAACAGGTTACGATGTTTTTCTTTTGATCTTGTGACTGCATCCTCTAAGCCAGGTCCAGTGGTTCCATCGTTGTTTAACAAGGCTATTGCGTCCGCAACCCTTTGTATTTCTGCGCGTCTTTCTTTTGCCAACTTTCTACCCCATTGCTTGAAGACAACAGACGCTGTACGTTTAATATCGGCCATTGTTCCATTGGCGTCACATCTTTTTCAGTCTATCTAACAAGATTCCCCGTATGTCTTCGTCTATTCGTGTGTCCTTTAACAGAGTCGGATTAAGTCTCCATGTACATCGCCCCCTAATTCCAGTACTGTTATTTAAAACACACGAGAGTAGGCTGTAGTCTGAAATAGGTGTTGATATTATATTCGTATCTGAAATGTCTTCAATAATGTTAGTTGTCGCATATATCCCATCCAATATTGCTCAATAGTTAGCATTCCTCCATGTCATTGCCCGGGGTAGCACTGTAGCCAGCAGTCCTTGAGGTTGCACCGGCTCTTAAGTTCTAACCAAGATTTAGCTCCATATATAGCCTTCCTATCACGTGCCGGGCATCTATCAGCAATTTCGATTTCCACACAATTGAACCCTCCGAGGACTATTAATTTCCTTGCGTTATTTAAATAGTTGTCGAAGTCGTTAAAAAAAGGGATTTGATCTTGGCTTCTAACTGGAGCATAAATATTTATTATTCTATAACCAGATTTCAGGTCAAGGGAAAGTACCCTGCCATTATACATGCTCTCCATACCAATAGCTAACTTCTTTGCCTTACGAAATAGTATGAGGGCTGTGCCTCTGTTTTTGTTATGAGAGAAGCTCCAGAAACTTTTGACATTAAATGTTTCGTTAAACCCCTTAATGAACTTCCTATCATTTATATACGTCTCCTGTAGTGCTAAAATGTCTTTTGATTGAAATTTCAATGATCTCGTTCTGTTTTGCCTTTTATCGGAAACCCCTAACATTCCATCTTCCAACCCGCATCGAATTAAGCAGCGCGCGCATTATAAGAAGGAAAGTGTAAACTGTTAGTTTCATACTATGTTGGATATTTTTTGTTTTGTTGTATAAACCTACATTGCTTTTCATCCTCTACTATGGTATCTTCCGGGGGCTCAGGAGATTCCACTAATCTGCCAGTCTAATCTGGAGATCTTTGTTCCATTAGCGTTGCTTCGAGGCTGTCTTCTGGTGTAGAACAAGGGCTATCAGATTCCTGACTGGTGTCATTATTGCTATTAAAGGTGAGAGACTTCTTATATGGGTTTGACTGTGATAAGGAGGTGTCGGATTCTTCCATTTCACTACCACTAAATAGGTCTAATGGAGTGCTAATATGGTTTAGAAAAGCAATCGCTCCCCCAACTTCAGGTTCTTTTCCTGTGTTACCTTTGCCTTTCTTTTTCTTCGGTCTTTTTCTTTTCTTTTTCATTCGCTCTGGAGTGCATCTCTTTTCGAGGACAATAGCATCGTTTTCATTTCCTGATGTTTTTCGCCTAGTCCTTCCGCTTCACTGGTTGTACGTATATTCTACGCGACAACCTCCGCCTGATTCTCTGTTCCTGCCGCTAAGGTAAAAGCAAATGGCGGCCGCGGAAGAGTGCACCTGAGTGACCTAGAGGTTGATCTGTCTCTCGGGTCGGATAACTCCGTCCCACTAGGAACAGTGGGTATTGTCTTTACGCGTCTGACCAGTTTTCGCTTGGGTTGTGGTTCTGTTTCATTCTCTAGTAGTTCTACCAATTCTCTTTTATTAGTTTCTGAGTCTACCGTTTTCTGTACTGCCGATTCAAGGATTACCTCACCGTTTGTATCGTTGTAATCCTCAGCTGACGCTGTGCTAGTTGTGGGTAACTGTCACGTTCCTTCCGTATTTTGTTGGTCTTCCATGTTATTTATCTGTTGGCTTGTTCCTGCTCCTACCTCTTCTATGTTACTATTGGTTTGGCACGGCTCAATGGTGTCTGGTTCAATCATGATGTCATTTGTGTCAGGGATGACATCCAATGCTGGAACGAGGCCCCTGGAGTAGCCCAATGCCGCAGCAAAGGTTTTTCTCTTACACTCGTATATTGAGTGGTCCTCATAGCATCTGGCACATGGACTAGCACATGTCTCGTGGCCGAACTGACCACAACGGTTACATTTCGGAGTATGACAGTTAGAGTTTAAGTGGCCTTCGAGACCACATTTCCGACATACCCGTACCACACCCTGGTGTTCACACTGAACAATCTAGGACTTATTTCCTGAGTTAACTTTAACATAGTTGGGGATTGCTCTTTTCATTTCAATGTATACTTGGTAGACACCACTACCCAACAATTGATGTTTCTTGTACTTTGCCTCTTCGGTTTTCATGAATCTGCCATACTGACAGAGAGTTCTCTCCAAATGTACTTTATCTTCATCAGTTGGGTAGTAGAAGACTGATACTTTAGTCATGGTATCGCCGACATAAATGAGTTTGTATTCGTTATCTTTGATATTAAGAATCGGATCTCTTGCGATTTCTCTAGCAATTCTTTCTGTATTCGTTTTTATTTCGTATTTCCCGTATCCAAAGTGTGCAACACGGTACGAAATCGTCGTACCCGCGTTTCGCGACTAAGGCTTCGGGCGGACCTGAGGGCGGACCGTTCGGATTTGATTACTCTTCTTGCAGTGAAAAGATCAATAATTCACCAAAGGAGGCTATTAGAGAAAACGCAATGTTAGAAGTAAATGTTAAATAAAATTTTAAAAAATTTGCTTTGCCGCGGATCGAACCCGCGGCGCACCGGGACCGTCTCTCGACGGCGGCTGAGCTACCTCTATCAACGCCTCCTCTATAAAAGATAGAGGCGTTAGATAGGCGATAGATATAGAGGCGTTGCCTCTATTTACTATCCTAGTAGGCCTAGCTCCTTCAACAAAAACTCAAATTCTAACATTATTCTGACCTTACGAGTGAAAACTTCATTACCCTACATGCTTGAGACATTCATGGATTTCCACGCACAAAGGAAACAAGTTCACTCGCAAAAGGGAACGCCACAAACTTCGCTGGAACACGGAGCTTGAGAACAACGTGACCCGCTCTGACGCAGCCTCTTCTGCGCCTTGCCGCCATTTCAGGAGTTTGCGGGGGTGCACAGGGCACTCTACCGCACTCATCATTAAGGCGGGGGCCCAGATGACGTTCGGCCACAGGTCAAGATTTTCCCTGCAAACGTTCCTCCTGCATGACCTGTTTGTTGATTATTGGTGGCTGCTTGTTGGCAGACTGATGAATGACGATGGTTGGTGAAAGCGTGGAAGATGTTGGTGAGTGATTATGAATATAAAGAAAAAGGAGAGAACCAGACAAACAACACAAAACCGTTGCCGAAAAACGCCAAAATAACCAAAAACGAAACGGCCGGCGTGACGGAAACAAAAAGAAGTAAAAAGAAGAGTAAATAAAGAAAAACACGTTGCCCAAAAGGTGCCAAAATAACCATTAAAAAACGGCGGGCGTAACGTGCGGCGGATCCTGTAAGGCACCCAGAAGACTACAAAAATCGGCAAGGTCCGTAAGCTGAGTGAGTGAGTTAAAGCTGAAGTGAGTTAAAGAGCTGAAGCTAAAGTTAGTGAGCTGAAGTGAGTTAAAAAGGGAGATATTATTTAAGAGGTTATAAGTAAACAGTGAAGTCTCCATTCTCGTGCTCGAAAATTGCAGCGGGAGACATCCATTTTGCCTTGAATTCACTGTTTGATATTCTTTTTTCCTCTCTTCGTAGTACCCATCCAATTTCGGTGTTGCTTATTTTCAGAAAGGCGACAGTTTCTAGGCTGGGTTTCCCGTGTGCGATGTCGCATCGCATCTTCCAATTTTGGTAGGACACCTCTATACCACAACGAGAATAAACTGTCGCATGATGCATTTATTTTTTGTTATGTTTTCCAGGTACCGAAACGAAGAGAGGGTTATGGATTTTGCAGCGACCAAGGCCTTTACCTTCTCCTTGATTGGCTTTAGAAAGCCACAGCTGAAGAATAGGCGTGGATTGTGTCTCTCTGTCCACAAAGTGCGCATTTATTTGTTAGTCTCTGTGCATTTCTGTGACAATTTAGTTTAGGCAATATGCCATGAGCGAGCCTCCATGCGAAAGTTTTTCTGGTACTTTCCAGGAACTCGGCGTTAATATTTTTACAATCCGGGACTTTACCTGGGATTGGCTGTCGGACTTCGAAAAGCACGTCTCTGTCAATGCTTTTTATTGTGATGTCTTGCTCTTTTTCTTAATTTTTTTTTTTTTGCAGTCATTAGTGACGCCTAGATAGAAGCTACTGACGTTTGAGGCTCTCGGTAGGGTGTTATCCACCTTCCCTTCAATCGTCAACAGCCCTGTTCCCAGTGGTTACCGTGTAAACTTCTTCGTTATTTCTATGTCGCAGTCGATTGCTCTCGTGGTCCATATTATGTGGTTTGCTCTGGTTATTTAAAAGAAATCGCTCACGTTCTATCCAGCGTCCTCTTTACTTCGTTTCATCCATTCTCTTTTCACTGCTTCCACGCCGCTGCCCCAGAGAAAGGGGAATATTATTTTATCTATTTGTTTAATTATTTCCTCGTTTATGTTCAGGACCTGCGATAGGTACAGGAGTTTTGATAACGGGTGTAATTTTGTTATCTAGATCCGCGCAACTATCGAACACTTGAGTATTTAAAGCTTGTCAACCGCGTTTTTTTATGTTATCTATTTTTTCTTCCAGTTTTGGGTCGACCGTCCCCGGTTATCAAAAGTTATGCCGAGGATCTTGACGTTCTCCTGTTCAGGCAAGCCGTCCCAAGCAGCACAGTACACTGAAAGTCGAGTGCAATAGGGGTGGACGGGTAGGTGGAAGACCTTGAACAGACTCTTGAAACTACGGAACACTGATAAGACATATACCGCCCACCCCTATTGCACTCGACTTTCAGTACATTGCGCTGCCTGGGGTATAGCGTGTTTGACACGCGACACGCGACAACGAGGAGAATTTCACTTTTTATTTACTTTGGCTCCGCTTATCAGCTCGTAACGTTTGCAGGCACGAAGCACCTGCCTGATGTGCTCTGGGTTTCGGACGATGACAGTTACATCATCAGCGAAAGCGAAGGTGGGTACGGTGTTCCCTATCGCTGGCAGGTGCATTGTTGGCGTCAGCTTTTTAATTAGTTGCAGGAAAGGCTCTATCGTGATTATGAAGAGGGCGGCAGACAAGGGGCAGCCCTGTCTGACTACCCTTTCGATTTTGAACGTCCGTGTGTCCAAGACATTGACGCTCACTTTTGCAGTACAGACCATGTATAGTAGCTTGATCATATTGATGATCTTAACAGGGAAGTTTGTTTTTTCAAGGCATCTAAAGAGGTATTTATGATTTACCCTGTCGAAGGCTTTTTCGCTGTCGACTGCTATTATTGCTACTTGGTTTTTTGTAGCATTCGCCCAGTGTACAATGTCAGCAATTGTAAGGACGTTCAGTTGTGCAGATGTCATGAAGATATTAGCTGCTTGGGAATCGCTAACGATGTCGGGTAGAGAATCATACAGACGATTTGCTATTGTTTTTGTGATTAGCTTATAGTCTGTGTTTAACAGAGATATAGGCCTCCATGCCTTTACGTCGTTCTTTTTGTTGGTGTTCTTGCAGATCAAGGTTATTCTACTATCTTTAAATGAGGCAGGTAAGTTGTTTGTTTTAAAAGCGACGTTAATCATATGTGTGAATGGTTTGCATAGTAATTTCCAGTATTTTTTATAAAAGTGTGGCGTTAGGCCGTCCTCACCCGGGGCCTTTCTTTTCATGTAGCTGACCAAGGGCTTATCTGAGCTCATCCTCTGAAAACTCGTCATCACTTATTTTTATTATTTTACCTGGAAAGCTCACGTCGTTTTCGTTGGGAAGAACCTCTTCTTTATATAGTATTTCATAGAAATTAGCGACGTACTCCCGAATGTCTTCTTGTGTTGTCAGCTCATTACCTGTCCTGTCGTCTTTAATTGTCGTCATTTCGCTTCTGCACTCTCCTAGTGTTCGGTTCACAAAAAACTTCGTGGCCCAGTTCTCGTTCTCCCATTGCTCGGTTTTCATCCGAAGTGTGACCGTGTCCCACTTTTTTTTCATCAGTTTTTTGTGCTTCGTTTTTAAGCGTTGTGTGGCTTCTTTGATTTCGCTATCGTTAGTGTCCTGCCTTTGCAGAAGGGCGATAGCGTCGGCTGTTACTCGTCGTTCACTACGTCTTTCCTGCGAGCTTCCGCCCCCATTCTTGGAGCGCCGTTCTAAAGTCATGATTTAGGTAGTCCCAGTCTGATGCCGTAATCTCGTTTTTTAGTGTATCTTTTGATTATTTTTATAGCTTCGTCTACTCGCTTCTCCGTGAGTAAAAGGGGATTCATTTTCCATGAGACTCTCCCCCTTTCATTCCGCTTTCTTTCATCTTGCATGACAACAGGCTGTGGTCCGAAAGGGGGTGATTTATAACGCTTATACCTAGAAGCCCGTTGATTAAGTTACTTGTAATGTATATCTTGTCTAGGCGTGCTTTATATTTGCCTCCTTTCCAAGTCATTTTGGGTCGACCTGGATGCATTTTCTCCCAACAGTCACAGTCATTTAGATTGCATCGTTTTCTTTTAATTCTATTAATGATTTTGTACCGTAAGTAATCGGTCTATCTCTTGGCGGCGTGCAGTCTGCTATTTCCTTTTCCACACAGTTGAAATCTCCTAGCAATATTAGTTTCCGGCAATTATTAACGTAGTCGTCCAACTGTTCAAAAAATTCGATTTGTTAGTGGCTTCTTACCGGGGCATACACGTTCAAGACTCTGGACCCGAGCTTAAAATCCACTGAGAGGATACGTCCCTCGTAATCTCCCACCATGCCTAGAGCAAGCTCTTTCATTTTCCCGAACAGTATTATTGCTACGCGACCTTGCCTGTTGACTGGAAAACTCCAGAAGCTTTTAACATTAAACGTCGCGTCGAAAGTTTTAGTGTATTTCGTGTTGTTGACGTACGTTTCTGGTAGGGTTAATGTGTCAAATCTTCTGCTCTCTGGCAATTTCGATTACTTCGTTCTGGCGTGTTCTATCTCTAAATCCTCTAACGTACCAACTTCCCGCCTGAAAAGACGCCGTAAAAGTTGAAAATATAGAGGAGAGAAGAAAAGCGTTTAGTGGTAGCATGGTTATTTTTATTTCCTTAAGGAATGTTATTTTCTTCCGTCGGAATCTCATCAGTTGGTGATTGTGTGGAAGGATCAGTTTCACTTTCGCTGCTATCGCTATCAATGCCGCTACTATCGGTTTCAGTTGCTTCCTCGTTGCTCTGTGAAAGGGAGATATCGGGGTTGTCGTTGTCGTCGTTTTCACACGTTCTTCTTTTTGCGGGATTTGTCTGTGATAAAGGGCTGTCAGGGCTCGAGGTATCACTCGGTAAGTTAAGCACGGAAGTGTATTGCTTTATGAAGCTGATAGTTTCTTCTATCCGTTCATTGCCTTTCGGGCTCTCTTTTTTCTTTTCCTTTTGTTTTTTCTTTCGCTTTCGTTTTCGTTCTTCATTTGCGAGGGTGGAAGCTACGATCGGTGCGATTGCGTCTGCCTCTTGTGTGCTTCCGCAGATTTCAGGCATGTTTTGTTCATTTTCGTTTTCCTTCGCGGGTTCACTTATCAACTGTTCAGTGTTTTCGCTTGCATTTTCATTCGTAACTTCAATGTGCACGGTGGGCTCGACAATGCCTTTTTTTTTTGGGGGGGGGGCGTGGTCCCGTTTTGTTCTGTGTCCATTAGCAAGTCAGCCGTGTCTGGGATCACGTCAAGGACTGGCACCAGACCTCGCCAGTATCCCAGAGCTGGAGCAAACGTTTTTTTCTTACATTGGACAACGGGGTGGTCATCCCCGCACCTCGGACACGGTCCTTCGCACGTGGAGTGACCAAATTGACCGCATCGATCACACCTCGGCGTGGTACAGCAGGAGTTAACGTGACCCTCGCGGCCGCATTTACGACGCTCACGAGTGACACCCTCACACTCGCACTGCACTACCCACGCACGATCAATACTCGAAACCCTGAGAAACTCGAAATACTCGAAACAGGGGTCTTCATCTCAATGAAGGCCTGCCATGCTCCACTGCCCCAACGCGTACGTTTTTTTTTTATATTTAGCCTCTTCCATACTGATCACCTTTCCGTACGGTTCCAGGTGCTTTTCTCAAGCATTCGGGTTTTGCGTCTGATGGGAAGTGGAAGATCGACACTTTTGTCAGGACGTCCCCCAGGTACGTCATGCGGTAAGTGTCGCCCTTTACCACTATCTCAGGGTCGAGCGCCATTTTTCTTGCGGCCTGTTCTGTATACGTTTTCACCTCGTATCGGCCATATCCGAAGTGGGTCACTCTCTCCATACTTGGTCACGAGGCCTTCGGCCAAATCATCAAATTTCAGGCCGCGTGGCACCGCGACCGTAAACACAACGGGCGAACCGCGCGTGTTTGGTTCATGTTACCACTTGCGCTAAACGGTTGACGAGAGGAAAGAAGGCTTACCGAGTTAGTCGTCAGCGTGACGAGGTATCCGTTAGCTCGTGCACCGCCGTAGCACCAAAAACGCACACAAATGAGTCCTGTCTCACAGTTATTCTTTCGCTGAGGCGAAGGCTAATCCGTTAATGGCACAACACCAGACCGAGTATTTTCTCGGAAAAAGCACAGGTGGGCCGCTGTCGCGCCTAGCACGAACAGCCGCCAACAATTATCGAGAAAGGCGATAAGCTCACATGGCTGGCGTGTGCTCGGAAAGTTGAAGCAGCGAACCAACAGATACGCTGCGCTTGAACCTTAAGGCTCATTCACATTACTCGGTTTACGGTTGCGTATAGCGTCTTACGTGTACCTTCGTTCCATCCGGAAGCGTGTTACGTTGCAATGATTCGCTGTCAGCTGACGTAACCCGGAAGCGCAACCGAAAACGCCGCAGTGTGAATCAACCTTTACGCTGCTCTTTGCTTATTGCAGGTCACCCCACAACGATCCGATGCAGCAGAGGTGGCACGATGGCAGTGCTTCCAGCAACGTACTCGGAGAGGAATGTCCGTTCCCTTCTCGAGTCGCCCGTCGCTCGCTGCAAGCCTTGCTTTCTATGAATTTGCTTCCTCTTGAATTTGATTCTCCAAAACTCCAATATGATCTCAATCCAAAATATTTTTCTAATTGGACCACTTCGGATCTTTTCGTTAGGTGCGCTTCCTGAATGAATAGGATAGACACGCCTACGTGTCTAGCCAGAGCAAACACTTCTGCCTCAGTTTCTTTTTTTTCTAAATCCCCGTACATTTAATGTTAAGATTGTAAGCCTCATTATTGTTTTCGTTTATTGTCCAGATAGCAACCCCCCTGTTATTGGTTTATAACTGCGTGTTTACCCCCCTTCCTGCAGTCTGCTTTCTTCCCCTTCCAGCTGCTTTCCCCATTTCCTTAGCCGAACTCGTAACCCTCTTCCATTCTGTAGCTCTTACATCTCCTTCCCGTACCTACCTTTCCCCAGTGTCACTTCCAGCTGTAGTGTCCGATAGGTTCTCAGACGCAGCTGCACTTTCTGACTTGTTACTTCTTTCATTTTCTTCACTCTCATCACTACTCTCATCGCTGCTGCTACCCGTAAGCGTACCCTCATCATCGCTTGCATTTCGCTCAACGCTGATTTCTTCGTGAAAGTGCTTTTTCGCCGCTATCAGTCTTTCTACAACGCGTCCTTCAACGCCTAGTTCCTGCCTGTGCTCCGCTTCCGGTTTTTCTCGCATCTCATCATTTGCCTTCTCCTCAACAACTTCCAAAACCGGCGCTTTTGTGACCTGCTTTTCTGCCTCTTCCGCTCCGTTTTCCTGTTCATGGGTTACCTGTAGTGGCGGCCACTCAGCCTCATCCACCACTTTCTCAATTACCTCCTCCACCTAAGTTACTTCCTCAATTACTGCCGGCGCGGCACTTGCTCTTTCACTGGCAACATTTGCATAAGTGTTCACAGAGCACTGTCTGACCGGGTGGTCGCCTCCACACCTGATGCACTTCGCCTGACATTCCTTATGCCCATATTTTTCACATCTTGTGCATCTGACCGCTTCGCAGTCCTTCACAAAATGCCCCGCTTCACCGCACCGTAAGCACTGCTTCACCATACCAAAGTATGAACACATTACTTGTACCCCCTGTACCCACAAGTAATTTGGAAGTGGAGACTCCATTTCCATCCACACTTTTTTTGTGCCCGTCTTGATTCTCTCGTTCCACGAGTGCACTTCGCACTCCATTTTTTTCAATTCTTCCGTACTTTCCAATGACAACTCTTAACGGTTGCTTATCAAAATCGGCCGGATAGAATTGAATGTTCACCAGCCTAAAATTGTTCCTGAGGTGCTTTAGTTCCACGATCTTCCCCCCAATTTTAATCTTGCCGACATCGGCCAAAACCTGCGCTGCTGCTACACAGCTAACCACGACGTCATAGCGTCCGCCTCTCAAAGGCTGAACTGTCTCTACCTTGCCAGGCACTACTGCCTCTATGGCATCAAAAACCTGTTGGCTAACTTGCCCCTGTGGGGGTTTAACCTTAAACACTAACGGTCGATCCGGGGTCACTGGAACCATCTTAGTTCCGTGCCCGGCCTGTGCCGTTCAACTTCGTACTTTAACACTTATATTGCCGCAAATCATCTTCGAGAAACTTCCAGGGCAGGCACGAAACGGTACATCTCATTCCGGCGCGTGCTGAAGAAGAAGCAAGAAGATTCCAGACATCGCCTTCTCTCTGGCAAACGCGCGTGCAGTTTCTGGACTTTTCGGCGCGACGCTTAAATGCTTGTGCGCTCCAGGCTGGAGCATTCATTCTTTGGACTCAGTTGTGTTCAGAAAGCTATCACTCTTGTGCTTTTGCTACCAAGTAGTTTAATATACCATTTGCTGTTTATTCGACGACTCGCCGGCCCATTTCGCTCCGTGACAATATGTTTAAATAACACTCTACTTGGAGTGATTACAATTCTGTTCACACTTTAATATTTCAATGGGGGATAACAATAACTAACACATAAACAAAAATCTCTCAGCCTAATAAGCCATACTCACTGGCCGATGGCTCAAGATGAGTAACACGGATAAGTAAAACATCTTCAGTCTAGTCGTTGCTCGCGCGCGTGCCTCACTCAGCTGCTCCGGCCGACGGTTGAAGCTCGCAGGTGAACCTCACTTGCCGGCCTTCCTTTCTTTTTTTTTTTTTGTATTGCAAACTTTGGAGGTGATGCACCACAATGGGTGCTCATCTTTTTCCTTGTTTCTTTATCCAACTAGATTTTACCCCCAGATTTCCTGATTTTGCCTTTTATTATACATGAAGTTTGCAACTGAGACCCGCTGTAAAGTGGGACATCATTTCTTTCGCACTTTGGTCTGACATTGATGCCTTTCTCATGGCGTCCGTGCCTGCTCCCTTGTGCTTCTCTTTATCTACTATACTTTGTAAACCCCGAATTAGTCCTTTAACGCGTTTTTGGTTATTCGTTGCCATGGTCTTTAAGTTGGAATTTAATTGTGGTCCCTTGTACTTTAAACCCACTACATTGCCATTGTAATTTAAACTTTTCCGCTCCTAATCTTACAAGTTTCCTTCCTCAATGGAGTCTGACGTAAAAACTGATTCTGTTTCGTATTTTTCCTTTGTTCCAACAATCACCTCCTTGTGTTACTCTGCATCTGTTAATCTAGACTTGATATGTGATTTCAGTAGCTACTAATTGGTAAAATTTCTGCTCTCTTTTTGGAACTTTGGCTACATGTATACCCAATGCTTCTTCGTATCGTTAGACTAGGTAACTCGAAATATTTCTTGAAACATTTCCAAAGGTAGGCTGCTACTTTGCATTTGAAGGCCGCATGCTCTATACTTTCTAGTCTTTTACATATTGAACAGTCTCCTCTTGAGCTCTTTCCCCAATGGTAAAATCTATCCTGTACAGGTAGTACTCCATGTAGAATTTTCCATATGAGCGTTCTCCATTTGCTGTCCATCCAGTACGCGTTTACTCTTTTCCAAGCTTCGGGGGTTACGAGTGACGCGCACCTATCTGTCAGCTGTCCTGCTTTCTCTGTATATTTGCATCGCTGTTAGATTGGTCACTTCGCTATCCTTATCTATTTTCCTTAATTGTAGTATCAGTTATTTTGCTTTTTTGTAGACGGGTGGTAGTTTTTCGGACTTGGGGCATCTTAAGTCTATTTTATTTGTATCAAAATAGCGTACACTGAGGCCAAGCAGGAATCGTGCCATTTCAGTGCCTGCGGTTCCATTATTTAGGGTACTCAGCACTCCGTGAAGTGCATGAGCATTGGCTAGTTCACAAAATCCCCGTATTTTTAGGCCAACTTTTTCCCATTGGCATTTTAATTTTTTCCTGGGAAACCCACTGTGTGCCTCCTTTCCACAAGAAATGGAAACATAACTTTTCCATTCTTTTACAATACCGTACAGTCGGGCTACAGCACAAAAGTAGTTACATTTTGGTATGATTAAACCCTGTAATATCTGAACTCTCGCCATGAGGGATGTATCGTCTTATGCTAAATCACTAAAGATGTTTTTGCATTGTTGTTCTAATATGTCCCCCGTTGTATCTGTTATGCTTTTTTTGTTGAAATGAATTCCTAGTATCTTAACTTGGTTTACTACCTCTAGTTCTACGTTAGCGCTGGGTTTTAAGTTTCCTAAGTACAGCATTTTTGTTTTTGCTTATTTATTTTGGATCCGCTGCTTCTACTGTATTGGTCGATGGTGTCCATGGTCGCTCGTAAGGCTTCCTCATTTTAAACAATGACTGTCAGGTCATCTGCATAAGCTATAAAGTCTTTTTTTCCTCTACAGTAGGAAGATCAATTCCTCTTACATCTGGGTTTTCCTTTAGCTGTTTGAGTAATTTGTCGAACGCTATTATATGCAGATATGGGGAGAGTGGGCAGCCCTGCCTCACCCCTCTTTTAATTTGGACATTACGTGTTAGGTTTCCATTAATCGTTAGCCTGCTACCCGCGCTCTTGTATAACATGCCTATCGTGTTTATTATTTCGTTTTCTAATTCAGTGTCTACTAATGCTTTTTTAATGAAACTATGAAGCAGTCTGTCGAAGGCTTTTTCCTGATCGACAGAAGGCAGGATGCCGTTGATGTTTCTTTGGCTGCTCCATTCTAATACATCTCTTATTTCCCAAATTTGATTGTGAATGCTCCTTCTTTTTACGGTGGCGGCTTGGTATTTTGGAATGCAGTCGGACATTCTGCTCTCCAATCTGTTTGCTATTGTTTTTGCGATTAATTTATAGTCTGTGTTTAATAGCGTGATAGGACGCCACGATGCAATTCCCCGGGCTTTCTCTTTATTTTTACAAATGAGCACCACGGTTCCTAAGGAGAATACCTCAGGGAAGGTGTATTCCTTTAGTGAACGGTTCAAGACCCTAACCAGGGCTCTGTTCAGAATTTGCCAATATTTCTTGTAGAATTCAGCTGGTATCCCGTCAGGGCCTGGAGATTCGCCGTTACACATGCTTTTAATAACCAGCTCACCTTCTCTGGTGGTAATTTCTATCCCCTTGCGGGGTTCGTTACCTGTTACGAACACGTCTTTCCTTTGAACTCCTCGCTAGTAGACTTGCGTGTAAACACTGCGTGCCACCTCCTCTATGCCTCCTTGGTCAGTGGCCACATTACCTGTGCTGTCCAGCAGGCACTCAATAGTGTGCTGGGTTTTTGCCAGTTGTTTTGACAGTAGCGTGCGTTAGCACCAGGCTTCCTGTTCGAAATGGTCCCTCGACGCCATGTATTTGACAGCCTCCCACCGTTCCTCCCTCAGGAGTACTAGGTGATCCTCAGCTTCTGCTCTGGTCACTCCGTGTAAACATCCCTCGACGCCATTTTTCAGGAGTCGGAGGTGGCGTTGCAGTTTTGCTGTGAGCTCCCTCTTTTCTGCTGCTTTCTCTCTTCCTATTTTTCTTAGCATGTTTTTTTTTCCTTTTAATTGTAACCACCATTCAAAACTGGCGTCGCTTTTTTTAACTTCATCCCGAATAAGGCCTTGAACCTGTTGGTCAACTTCATTATTTTCCAGCATTCATTTTCCACGGGCGGTTGCGTTGTGGGGAACTTTTTACTTTTATTGTGATGATTAAACCCATGTGATCAGAAATGTCAATGGTTTCTACTAGTGCGGCATCCTGTGACTGTCTTATTATATTATCTGATGCGTAGAAACGATCAATTCTGCTGCCTCCTGAGGCGTGTGAAGCCTCTTTCTCCTTTTGCATGTTTAAGCCATATATCTGCTAGTCGCAGGCTTTCTAAGGTTTTATTTAGTTCTTTCCCACCACGGCTATTGCAGTGATGTCCGGATTACATATCTCGATACGGGTCCGTGACGCAGTTAAAATCCCCCCACCCACTATGAAATTGTAAGCACCTATGAAAAAATATGGAAGTCTGTCTCTATAGAAATCTATGGATTCGAGTTGTTTGTGAGGTCCGTATACATTAATAATTCTTACGAGTTCGTCCCCCATGATGGTGTCTACCGTTATGACTCTACCTTCTATGTCTCTTTCGAATTTGGTTATCTTTATATCATGTGTGTTTAGAAACATTATACCCACTCTCCTTGCATTGTGTTCTTCATAGCTCCAATACGATGTTTTAAAATTTTTATCAAATTCGATACCTTCTGAGGGACGATGGAAATGTGTTTCTTGAATTAATATTATTTTAACGCCTAAGAAACGTGCCAGGCTAACTACCTCGTTTTGTTTCTCTTTTTTTTTTCTAAGACCCCTATAGCATTTAGTGTTAAGATTTTAGTGTCTATGGTGGGTGAGGTTGAATTTTTTTTCATTGAATTAGATGTTTTCACTTAGTGTTTTGATTTAGCGTTTCCTGGTAGGATCCCTAGTAACGCGGCGTTTTTTTTTTTCCTTTTGGGAGTTACAAAGTTCACCTCATTTTCTGTTTCTTCCGATTCGATTGTGTCAGGCACATCTCCTCCATTCAAACTGCCTGTGCTGCTCGTCGTCTCTGCCTGGGACTCTGGCGTTGTTACGACTGTGCTGCTCCCCGATGAGCAGCTCGTTTCTGAGCCAGTCCCATCACCTTCGCTGCTTCTTTCATTTTCATCGACTCCCGTTCTGCTGTTGCAGTTGTCGGCGTGCGTGTCATTGACCGCTTCTTGTTCTTTCGCACTATCCCTCTCACTGACTATTTGTTCTGTCACACTTTGCTCAGTTTCCGGTACGACTGCTATGTTACTGTTACCAGCACTCTCCCTTTCTGTTTCCTGAGTTGCATTTTCCTCCACGTTTACCTGCTCGCTTTCCTTGTCTTTCGTCGCTTCCCTCTGCTGGGGTTTCAGCACTGGGAAACTTTCCTCGTCTAGGCCGCAGTTTTCCTCAACTTTCACTACTCCCCAGTCTGACTGGTTTGCGTCTCTCGGCGCGTTCCACCTCTGTATTCGTTCCTTGTCTCTCTTACATTTTGTGCGCTCGGTGGTATAGATACTATCGCACCATTTGCACTTTTGAGCTTTACAGTCTCGATAGACGTGACCAGTGTCTCCGCATTTTGCGCACCTTCTAGTCACGGCGTAGTAGAGGCACTCAACCTTCACACCCCTGACTGTCAGGAAATTCGAGAGATCTCCTTTTAGCTCCATGATCGCGATTCTGGTGCCAGTTTCACAGTCGCTGGGGTCACCAGTGTATCTCTCTCTTGTGAGCTTTACGATCTTTCCGTATCTTTCCACCTCCGTCTGGAGGGAGGTGTCTGGGTAATCGATCGGGTATCTGAAGACATATACCTTCCTCGTCTTACACTCGAGGTAGTGGAACTCTACCTCTTTACCACCTATCTCCACTTTCCCTGCTTCTCTTACAGTCCTGGCTGCCTCTAGGTTATTCATGATAACTTCATAATAGACATAACATTGGCTCTGGGCTCCTCTGACTTTCCCGGGAGCTAGCTTCTTGAAACCGTCTAGGACGTGCTTTGAGAACAGGCCGATTGGCGCTCTCACTTTGAAAGCGAGCAATCCGTCGTCTCGCGATTCGTCCATTTCTTTCAGCTCTAGTTACAGAGCACTTTACACGCGCGCCTGTTTGTACCTTTGCGTTTGTTGTTGACAGAAATGGAAAACAATATGGCTACACAGACTAGGTGTGGTTACATGAGCGTTAATACGTGGGCGTTACATTACTGTTAGCGGTGACCTGTGCTATACAGTACAAACGGGTTAAATAATACAAAGAGAAGGGAAATGTTTACATTTGCCTGAGGGCAATGAAGGAGTTGCTAAGATGCGGCCGCTACACTTAGCCAATCAACGTGCGTGCTTTCCGCCGGGCCGATGAAAGCGACTCTGATGCGTGACGTGCCTATGAGAAACACTCTTTGTTGTTGAAAGAAAGCAATATGGCTACAGAATGAATTCTACATGTAGTCAAGAGAGCGTTTAAAAAAACACACGGGTTGCATTATTGTTAGCGGTAAGCAGTGCTATACAAATCGGAAAGGTTAAATAAGACAAAGAGAAGGAAACGAAATATTTACATTTGTCTGTGTGCAATGAAATGAAAAGCTAGGGTGCGGCAGTTACACTTATCCAATCAGCAAGCGCACTGCTTGCCGTGCCGATGAGAACGGTACAGGTTTGTAAGAAATGTGGCAAAGGTGCCACGGAAGAAAGAGCCGACAACCAGCTAGTTCTGTGTCAGAACTGAAAGTGATTCAATTCCAGGCGCTCGCGCTCGGGTCAGCTGAGCGCTCAACGTCGCTCGCTCCAGCGAGCTGGGCGCTCGTCGTCTTTAGGCGGCGAAGATGCTACAGGCCTCCCCCCTAGACTGGTAGGTAACTAGAGTAGAATGCCAGGAGACTTTTCTTGAGGAGGGAAGTGATCGGGGAACCGGGCAAGGGGGAGGCGACGCCGGAAGATGGACGGGAGAGAGTAGTGCGTCGAAGTAGGCGGGCTTCACTCTTTCGGTCTTTCGTGAGCACCTCCGGGCGGCCATTGATGTCGGCTGTCACCGTCTTCTGATCTTGCGCCAATAAGCGGTGGGGACCAGTGTACGCTGGGCTGAGTGGCGGCGTAACGTGGTCAGCGCGAACGAAGACGTGAAAAGAGGTCTTGAGGTCCGGGTGGACAAAGATCTTCCTATTACTGGGCTGGCGTGGGGAAACGGGCTGAAGATCCCGGAAATGGTCGCGAAGCTGTGCGGCAAAGTCATGAGCACTGGGAGGCGCGGGGGAGGGGGAGCTGAGGAAGTCGCCGGGAAGCCTCAGTGGGCAACCAAATACCAAGTCAGAGTGGCTACACTGGAGGTCCTGCTTGAGGGATGAGCGAAGACCTAAGAGCACCCAGGGCAGGTGACCGACCAAATTCGCCGAGTCGCTTCTCGCGCTGATGGCGGCTTTCAGCTGCCTGTGCAGGCGTTCGACCATGCCGTTCGCTGAAGGGTGGTAGGCCGTGGTCTTTGAATGCTTCGCGCCGATGGCAGAGAGGAGGGCTCCGAAGCTACGGGAGGTAAATTGACGACCTCTATCTGTGGTGACGATGCCAGGGCAGCCCAAGCGCGCGACCCAACCGAAGAGGAATGCACGACCAACAGTGTCGGCCGTGGCGTCGGGCATCGGTAGCACTTCCGTCCAACGGGTAAACCTATCAACAGAGGTGAAGAGGTATCATACTGGGCCAATATAGGGTCTGATATACGGATAAGGTTGTACACGCTTAAAGTAAGTTATAAATTTGGAACATCACATAAATGGCATAAAGAACCAAAAGTTCACTTAGAAAGACATTTCCTTTCTAAGAGAAAACAGATACTATATACATTGCCTGTCTTGCGGGCGTCCACAAATTCGATAGCGCTGCTCGCATTCCAGTCAAAACGAAGGGTGAGGGTGAGTTTCATTTGATTATATATACAAAAAAAAAACACTGAAGTGAGGAATTGCTTGGTGTATCACCTCACCATCAAGGTAACGTTTGCGTTTCTTACTGGTTTTGGTATAAGGGAAAATAGAGACTCAGTGCACACGTCATTCATATTCCACGACAATGTGAAACATCTTACAATAAGGTAAAACACCCTTAAACCATTGCACCCTTATTACACCCTTACTATACCCTTAACACACCAATGTAGATGTGCACCCAATTCACACCCATCTATGAGAGGGTCAGCCTCGAGGGAGTGTAATGTGAGTGTGATCTGGGTATATATTGCAAAATACACTCCTCTTACACTAACATAGGTGTAAAAAAAAATTAGTGTGTAGCTGGAACGGTTGGCGGTGTACGCGAATGTCAAAGGGAACTCACGGCCTCCAAGAAAGAAGTGGAAGTGTTTGACTGCGGCGTACACTGCAAGAAGTTCGCGGCCAAACGTACTGTAACGAACTTCCGCCGGTTGAAGGCGACGGGAAAAGAATCCGAGCGGTTGCCACTTGCTGTCAACCAACTGCTGCAGGACGGCGCTAATAGCTGTGGTAGAGGCATCAGCCGTCAAGCGAGTGGGTGCTGATGGTGAGGGATGCACAAGAAGTGTGGCGTTCGCCAAGGACTCCTTAGCAGCGCAGAAGGCACTCTCAGCTTCCTCCGACCAGCAGAGCCGGTGCCGACTTGCAAGCCCGAAGGAGGTCGGTGAGAGGCTGTACGATGCAGGCGCAGTTGTGGATAAACCGACGGTGAAAATTGAGCAAACCCAAGAATTGTCGGAGCTGACGGATTGTTTGCGGCAGAGGGAAGTCACGGATAGCTTGTACTTTGGTCTCCAGGGGTCGAATACCATGTTGGTCGATGTGATGGCCGAGGAATTTAGCTTCCGGCTGCCCAAAGCGGCATTTCTTCACGTTTATGACAAGGCCGTGATCCTGCGGGCGCGTGAAAACTTGCCGAATGTGCGCAATGTGCTCTTCCTGCGAGGCGCTTGCAATGAGAAGATCGTCTAAGTAGGCGCAAACGGATGGTAAACCACGCAAGACGTCGTTGATGAAGCGCTGGAAGCTCTGCGAGGCGTTGCGTAAGCCAAAGGGCATCTTGACGAACTCGAAGAGCCCAAAGGGCGTGATGATAGCTGTCCTCGGGATGTCGGGAGGGTGCACCCGTATCTGATGGTATGCTTTAACGAGATCGAGAGTCGTGAAAACAGTGCATCCAGCAAGGTCAGCGGTGAAGTCATGTATATGGGGCAGAGGGTACTTGTCGGGAACGGTCCTTTTGTTAAGAGCCCGATAAACGCCGCACGGCCTCCAGTCGCCGGGGTCGGTCTTGGGAACCATATGCAATGGCGTCGCCCGGCTACTGGAGGACGGGCGGATTATGCCAAGTTCGAGCGTATGCTCAAATTCCCGCAATGGTGAGGCGGTCGCCATGCAGCCGACGGTAACGGGAAGACACAGGGGGACCAGTTGTGACGATGTGATGCGTGACGCTGTGTTTGACGGGAGCCTTGAGGTTGCAGGGCTTGGTTATGTCAGGAAATTCGTCTAGGATGGCGTCATACGGTGAAGTGGGACGCAGGGCACGGATGCCAAGCGGGGAGTGGGAGGAGGACGTGCCCTTCACCCGTAGAGACGTAGTATTGTCCAGAAGGCGCCGGTGGCGGACGCCCACAGACAGAGTAAAGAAGGCCAAGAAGTCCGCGTCACGAATAGGCTGCGAAACATCAGCAAGGACGAAAACCCAAGGAAATGTTGTTCTTAAGCCCAGGTCAAGCGTGAGGGAACGTAGTCCGTAAGTTTTGATCGTGGTCCCATTGGCGGCTTGGAGGTTAGAGCCAGAGTGAGCACGGCGACGGTCAGCAGCAGAAGCCGGGATAACACTGATCTCCGCGCCAGTGTCGACAAGGAGCCCAAGCAGCACGCCAATATTGGTCCAATATTGGACCCATGTGGGCTGCCAAGATTGCCAATATTGGTCCAATATGGGCTGCCAATATTGGACCAATATGGGGAGTGCAACCAGGCTCCATATTGGACCAATATGGGCTGCCCATATTGGCAAGCCCATTTTGCGCCAATATTGCCAATATTTCTGTGATAACGCCAACGGGGAGTCCGTTTAATAATAAAGCATTATGCTGTATAATATTCACCACTGATATTACCTTTGTCTGATTTTTGTTTTTTCATTTTTGCGGATCTAATTGATCCACGTTCAGATAACTGCAAAAAAAAAGAAAAAAAAAAGAAACACGGCATTGCCCAAAAAAAGCGAAGAACAGGTGCTACGCCCGCCTTGCTGAAGGACACAAGCAGTCCCACGGAACTGCCAATGCCAAAGATACCTCAGAAGCCTTCATTGCGACTGCAATATTCTGTGAACTAACAATTTCCAACCCACTCCGAGAATACAAAGCAGTGAAACACTTTCGTGACGGTGACGGACATATGCCAGAGCAATTTACACTGCTTGCAGCAACTTGAAATCACCTAACTTTACACATAGCCATCTCTTCCTATCAAACATTGTGTTTTTTACTTGACCTGCCGCAATTTCGTTATCATTACAGCACCCAGCGACATTTTAGCCCTATGAAACATCCGTTCCGGCTGTCGCGCATGTGCATTAGTTGTAGGACGCGTGATTTCGCTCCAACAACCCGCTTGCTCTCAGTCGGCTCGATCGATTGGCATTGGCATCGCGAAGGAAGATGGCGGCGACTTTCAAGACGTGGAATGTTGAGTTGTCGAATTCTAGCGAACGTTACATTGGGATTGCCACGTACGTTGACTGTTTCGAACAATGTGTATCATCTGCGGGAAGTTGTTGGATGTAACGATGTAGTGAATTGGGTATTTCACACGCTTCTGCCGTGTTGCTTGGGCATTTGTGCAACACGGGTACGTACCATTTTCTGTTCAGTCAATATGGGGTGTACGCGGGCAATATGGGGCGCATATTGCCAAGATATAAACAATATTGGCTCAAAGTGGGCAATATGGGGCCTATATTGCCAAGATTTTCCTCATATTGGCTGAAACTGTGCAATATGGGGCCCATATTGCCCATTTTCAGCCAATATGGGGAAAATCTTGGCGATACGGGTCCCATATTGGACCCGACAGGGCCAGGACCACTCGCCGCCATCAGGGGTCGGCCCGTTGGTTTTCCTGCCACGCACAGGGCGAGATACAGTGCTGGGCACGATGGCGAAAGCGGTGGTGGTACCGACAGAGACGAGCCCCCGTCTGGGTGGCATCGGCAGGTGTTGGGGCAGCGGGCGAAGGGGTGCGGCGCAATGAGGATCTCGAAGCAGAACGGCGACGAAGCCTTGGGCGCTGGGAAGTAGTTAGGGACTGCAAGGCGTCCGTAAGTTGCTCCAGTCGTTGTTCGAGCCGATCTAATCGCGAGGCTTGGGACGTCGTAGCCGCAGCAAGGGTAGGCGGTTGTTGCAGAGGTGCGGAGTAGTCGGCAATTCGGTCTGCCAGCGAAGCCAGCCTGTCCAACGTTAGGTCCTCAGAGTCAGCCAAAACCATTCGCATTGCCTGGGGGAGCCTCTGGAGAAACAGCACACGCAAAAGGGGCTGTTGCGCTTCAGTTGAAGAGTCCCTGAGAAGTTGTCTCATCCGGTGCAACATTTGCGAAGGCTTCCTGTCGCCCAAGTCTTCCTCGTTAAGCAGCTGTTGGAGTCGCGCGCGTTCAGACACCTCCATTCGCTTCAAGATGGCGGCCTTCAGATCGTCCTAGGCGCGTTCAACAGGAACCGTTGCGAGCACGTCATCCTACTCCGCCGCGATTTCCGAAGGGAGGCCAGCAAGGATGTGAAAATATTTTGACTGCTGTGATTGGATGTGCCGCAGATGAAACTGCGCCTCCACTTGCCGGAACCAGGAACGAGGGTTTTGTCGCCAAAAGGGAAGTAGGCGGAGGGGCGTAGCAGCCGTCGAGATCGCAGGATCGTCTGCGCGCAAGGCACGGTCCCCAGCCGATGGGTCAGTCATGGGAGACGGGACTGCCCCAGTGGGTGGACCCATTAGCTCGGAGGCGCGTAGGTCCAAACGCGGGTCACCAGAAATGTGGCAAAGGTGCCACGGAAGAAAAAGCCGACAACCAGCTAGTTCTGCGTCAGAACTGAAAGTGATTTAATTCTTCTTCTTCTTCTTTATGGGTTTATAGAGATGTTAGCCAAGCTAGGGCTGGCTCAGGCGCTCGGGTCAGCTGAGCGCACAACGTCGCTCGCTCCAGCGAGCTGGGCGCTCGTCGTCTTTAGGCGGCGAAGATGCTACAAGTTCGTGGCGTGCCTATCGGAAACCACCCGCTACTGGCGTGTATGTGACAAGCGCTCTAAACGTTTAGTGAATACCTATACCGTAATACTACGTTTAATTTTAAACAGTTTATGTTCGCTAGTGATAGTTTGATTGATTTAATCAACCTGGAACTAATGTAGTTCCTAGTTCTTTTTGTTCATTAAGGGGTAGGGAATGTTAGCCATCCTGGGGGCCAATGTTAGCCATCCATTCCTACCGCTTATCGGCGCTCCCTCGGCGAGGAGGACGCAGCGTCGCCGCTTAGCTCGCACACACCACAAAAGGGGCGCGACTTATGCGCGGGACACAAAAACCAGGATGTTTTATTTCTTCACCGCTTTGCCCGAAGGTTGGGGTGGCATGATGGGAGTACTTCCAGCAACGTACTCGGAGAGGAATGTCCGTTTCCCTTCTCGAATCGCCCGTCGCTCGCTGCAAGCTTTGCTTTCTATGGAGCGGCACGCGGGAACGCGATTCGCTGCTTTCCGCCGGGCTCAGTCGGACCGTATGCGGCGCGCCATTGGTGCGCTTTCTCCGCCACGTGACCGCACGTCTCCAGAATGTCGGCGCGGGAAAATGCTCGCGAGAATTGCTTGCTGCTACTTCGATGCAAACAGCTAGCACTGATCCTCTACCACATCCAACGACGTGGGACTCAGTGCCGCGGAAAGCCGCGACAACGAATCCGACTCATTCGCCAGCGACGAAGCGACGTTGGACGGTGGAAACAATGCAGATGGCTTCGTCACCGCCAGGCGTGGAAAGCGCCGACGCTGCAGCCAGCGGCTACCCAGGTCCTCCAGCTCTGAAACAGTGAGAAGCAACCCAGGATACCTGACGTCAACGTCGACCCGCACCGTCCTATTCCGCCCTTCAGAAAAAGGTGATACTGTGGCCAAAATCCAACTGCGTAAGCTGGAAATGCATCTTGAATCTGAAGCCCCAAACGAAATTTCTGAGGTTCGCGTTAACTGCACTAGGAACATTGTCGCTGTTGACGCAATGACCTTCGGTGGAGTGAACCAACTGCTCGGAATTTCCCGCTTATGCAACACCAACGTCAGGGCTTTCCTTCCCCTACCGTCCGACGCATCCACTGGAGACATCAGGGTAAAGGACACCTCCCTCAGTGATGAGGAACAAACAGAAATCATGCGTTCAACGGTGCCAGTGTCAAGTGTACAACGACTAGGCAAGCAGGGAGCGATTGTTAAAATCATCTTCGCTAGAGGCCCCCTACCTCCTTTCGTGCATGCCGGCAAAGTGAAATTTCCCGTCAGTGCTTACAAAGGTCGCCCCGTCCAGTGCCTAAAATGTGGTCGTTTTGGGCACATTAGCACGTCTTGCAGTCACACTGAGGTCTGCCTCAACTGCGCTGGAAGTCATAGCACCCAAACCTGCACGGAACCTAACGAATTGAAGTGCTCGAACTGTGGATAAAGGCACACAGCAAAAGACCATGGGTGCCGTGTGAAGCAAGAAGCTACAGCGGTATTTAGGTACAGCCAGAAGCACAAAGTACATGTTAAGGAAGCGAAGGAAGTTATCCGAGCCAAGTCATCCAAGCCATCACAACACAAGGATCGACCAGTCATGGACACTGATACCAACCCATCCGGGGGAAAACCCAGCCAGAAACAACAGCAAGGAGCAAACGCGAGGACGTAAGCCTGCATACAGTGATCTCACTCGGGGCTCGACTACTGCACAAGCAGCTCCGATCGGAAAACAGACCATCGAACCGCCGAGCCCCCCGGCAGAGAAACAGACAACACCGCCACTACAATATGAAGTCACGCAGAGATCAATCAACCGTCCCACGTGCCACGAGGGACAGCCCACACACTCGGGTTCGGCATCGACACTGGGTACGTTCATCAGCCTTGCCTTGCTGACACTAAGGACTCTTGTCAGCTGCTCCTGGATGCCTGAGGTCCTACGTAATTTCCAATCCCTCGTGTTCCCTTTGGAAAACACTCTTCTGGCCATGCTTCCAGCTTGAGCCAAACCAGCATACCATTGAGGCCAATCATACCTCAACAGCCTGCTCTCCCAATCCATCATGGCCAGTAGCCAGAACACCCTCCCTTTCCACCGCGTGCTAGAGCGGAACGGCTCCAGCCTCCGCTCCAAACTGGTTGGACTAAAACAGCACATGACCAAGGTGAACTACAGTGTGCTGTGCCTACAGGAAACAAATCTTCCGAGCAACATGCGCCTGTGCGGCTTCTGCAGATACACCACGCCTACCATCCCGTATGCAACACATGGCAGTGCGGCGGAGTTCGTCGCAAAACACCTACCCCAGCAGCAGCTGCCAACCCCCCAGCTGTGCCCAGAACTCGTGGAACTGGTATCCGTGAAAATCAAACTCGGTGACCACCTACTGACCGTCGCGTCTACCTACATCCGCCCCTGCACCAGCGACACTACTGCTCAGCTGCCGCTAGACTTCCTGCAGCGAGTACAAGCCATCCTTCCTGGACCACTCTTGTTGTGCGGCGACTTCAACGCCCACCATGAGCTTTGGGGAAGCCACAAGACGGACGCCCGTGAGAAGGCCATGGTCGACGCCCTCCAGGACTGCGACCTGCTGGTTGCCAACACAGGGGAGCCGACGTTCATGCGCGCACCGCACATCAGCGCAATCGACGTGACTCTACACACGCCCGACGTGCCCGCGCATTGGGAAGCCGGCTCGGACACCTGGGGGAGCGACCATTTTCCCATCTTCATAACCCTGGCCTACAAAGACCACCTCCCAAAACGTAAACTCGCCGTCATCAAATCGAATAGCTTCAGGGCCAACCTAGCTGTAAGCAGCGGGAAAAACATCATTCAGGACATCGCAGCAGCGCTGAAATCAGCCACGCGCACCTTCGTCGCCCCCCCCCCCCCCCCACTGGTGGCCTAAACCCGGACCTAAAATTCCTTAACCTCTGCGCTGCACGCCGCCGAGCCCAGCGCACCCTCCGGAAACAGCGAACCGGACCATCTACCGAAGAATCTCGGCCGTGCTGCGGAGACACGCCATCTCGCTCGCGCGTGCGCAGTGGCACGCATTCTCCGCCTCACTCAGCCACCACACGCCATCAAGAAGGATCTGGGGAGTGGCAAACTCGCTAATGGGAAAGGCCTCGTCATCCAGGCCTTTCGAGTCGCTCGCCATGGCCAAGGGACTGACACTAGAGGAGCTGGCAGAGCATTTCGCCGACAGCTTCGGAAAAGGAAGGGACGCGCCCGTCATCAGCGGCCCGCCCGTCGCAGCCGCAAGCATCGACGGGCCTTTCACAACCACTGAGCTGCTAGGCGCCCTTGCCCGCATGAAACGGAAATCTGCCCCACGAGCTGACGGAATATCGAACTAATGCCTGCGCAACCTACCGGAAACGGCTTCCTCCCAGCTCCTGAAGGCCATTAACGAGCATTGGACACAAGGACAACCTCCCCCGGACTGGCGCCACAGCATCATCGTCCCCATGCTGAAGAAGCAAAAGCTCCAAAGCGAACTGTCCTCCTATCGGCCTATCTCCCTCACCTCCTGCCTGGGAAAGCTCGTGGAAAGAATGATCCACCGCCGGATCACCTGGCTGCTGGACAAAAAAGACCTACTTCCTCCCTGCATGACCGGCTTCCGTCACCACCTCAGTTTCCAGGATTCACTTCTTGACTTCGTCTGTGACGTTGACCACGCGGCCAAAACCAACCGGAGGACAGCTGCTGTCTTTTTCGACGTCAATGCCGCTTTCGACACTGTCCCGGTCGATGCGGTAATGCGAGCACTGAGTCTCTTCGGCATCGGAGGCAATGCAGCTAACTACGTCCGCAGCCTCATAGCGAATCGAACCTTCTGTGTGCGACTCGGGGCTACTCTCAGCACCAACCGTCGACAAAACCTTGGAGTACCACAGGGGAGTGTCCTCTCCCCACTCCTCTTCAACCTCGTAATGGCCGGGCTCCCCAGCGCGCTGTCGCCAGTCTCGCCAGACCTGCGACTCTCCATCTACGCTTACGACGTCTGCGTATGGGCGAGCGGAAAGCGCTCCAGCGAACTCCACGGGACCATACAGGACACAGTAAATGCAGCCGCAAGCTACTTGGAAAAGCAAGGCCTCTCCCTCTCCACCGAGAAGACAAAGCTGATGCTGCTAAGACCAGGTCGCAGCTGGACACACCTGCAGCCGATCACCCTCCACGGCACACCCATCGGCCACACTAAAGAACACAAATTCCTCGGCCTAACCATCGACAGCCGGCTGTCGTGGGTCCCCTATTGGGCTGCAACCAAGGAGGCCTGCCTCTCAGTTGCTTGCTAGGATTCTTATCCGCCACATCAGCGGACCATCATCAGGCTGCCCCCAACGGACGGCGGCCATGTTGCACAACGCAACAACCGCCGCAGAATCCTGTTCGGTCTGCCATGCGCCCTGCCATGCCCATCTGCCTTCGCCACACTAGACGCAATACACCGCTCAGGACTCAGTCACGCACTCGCCCTCCCACCCACCACCAGATGCGACGCCGTAGTTGCGGAAGCAGGCGTACTTCCACTTCGCCTGGCAGCGACAGAACGGCTCCTGCAGCAGCTAGCCAGACTCCACATGTCACCAGCTGGAAACTGGCTCCTAGAACGGCTCCGCTCCCGCAAGGAAAGCCGCTTCGCCGCAACTCTCCGGACATTCGACAACATCGCACCAACAGTCCCAAAAATGCCGAAGCTCCTCCCTCCCTGGGAGTACAGCAACGTCACCATTGCCACCAACCTCCCGGACATCCCCCGGAAAAGCGAGGTCGCCGACCACGTCGCTCAAATCATCGCCGCCAACCATCTGGCAGATCGCTTCGGGGGCTTCACTCACGTCTACAGGGATGCGCCCATTGATGGCTCTCGTGGCGTCAGCGCTGTCGCCTACCACCTACCAGAACTACGCATCTCCTGGGCCAAATCCATCGTACGTCCGCTGCCGTCCACGGACGCCGAACTGCTTGCGATCCACAAAGCCCTGGACGCCGTGGACAGCGGCGACATAACGAGAGCCGTCATCATCACTGACTCCAGAGGCGCCTTTGCCCGCATTGCGAACCGCTTCGTGTGCTGCCCGACCGCCGCCTGGACAAGAAACAAGCTCTAAGCCCTCCACAACAAGGGTATCTCTGTCGCCTTACAATGGGTCCCTAGCCGCAAGGAAATACCAGGAAACGAGGCAGCTGACCAGCTGTGCAGACAGGTATCCCAGGAGCGTGACACATACACAGCGCAAACCACAGCTGGCTGCATCAAAACGGCCATCAAATCTCACATTTGGCATTTTCGTGCGGACCAGCCCACGGCCCTTGGAACAGCACCACCCCATTGTCTGACTGCGGGACTTAGCCGGAGGGAAGCCAGCGCTCTCCTAAGGATTAGGGCATCCACTGACCGATCCAACGCCCGCCTGTTCAAACACGGAAAAGACGCCAGTCCCCTGTGTCCCATCTGCCGCACGCCGGAAACCCTGGTCCATCTGCTGAACAGCTGCATGGCGACAGCAACTGCACGGGCAGATCTCCTCCAAACCCTGCACGACGCCCGCATCGGGGACACATCCATCACAAACATCATCTATCCCATGGGCACCCTGCGAGAGCGTCGAATCACCCAGTCGGCGCTGCTGCATTTCACGAAATCCACAGGACTGATCCAGCGATTGTAGCCACAACCTGCGGTTCACCTAATCCCCTCCATCCCGTCACCAGCCCCATGGCACATACATAGAACAGCAACATCCGGCCAGTCAAGCAAGGGCCCAGACACCCCGGCCGGGGCAGCGCACCCGCCGCCCGTCTCCTTTCCCTCTGCCAGACTCACTCCACCCCCTCTCTCACTCTCACCGTCTCCCTCCCCTCTCCCGTCCCCCCTCCCAAACGAGTGAAACTTGTCGCCGACCAGGCAGACAGACCTCACTTGCCTTCCGTCCTACGTTACTCCACCACCAATTGCTTGCTAGGATTCTCTCTCTGTCTCTCGGAGTGGAAGGACGCTCGTTCCTACCGCTCCCTCCGACAGCGTCAGAGGAGGCACAGTAAGCAGGTTTCGCAGCCGCGAAAATAGCGTCACCGCTGGCGGTTCCCGCCAAATTCAGGCTATTTACCGGGGGAATGAACGTGTAGTATATTTCTGTTGTTGGGAAAAACCCACGTGACCTCTGACGTCGGGCCAATCGTTGGGCCTCGGTAGAGTAGTTTTTTGCTTTGTTTCATTTTGTCTCCCTGAGTGAAGGGCGACGTAAAGCGACGCTGCCGAGCGTTCTTTTTCTCTTTCCCCTCTGTTCTCTCCCCCGCTTTGGGGGTTCTGGATTTTCGTTCGCATCCAGTGAAATAAATAAAACATGGAAGCGTTGGCTCTTTCTGTTGCACAAGGTGCTTTATTTTTCGGGATTGGCATTTCCAAATCACACATATACAGTCTTCTGTATCTGCGCCAGACACAAACTTCACATGAACATTGTTTCTGAAGTACGAGTAATATGCCGAAGCAACTTCGCATTCACTGTTAGCTGATATGTCTCACGTGGAAGATTTCACAGTAGATCAGTAAATTCATTGCACTGGCACACACATTCACAAATCCAGCATGACAGAAAACATGTCCATATCCCTTTGCTGCTTGTGTAGTGTCACATGTCAAGGCTCACCCGTCACAAACGAACCTGTGCAGCTGCTAAGCCAAAAGATGATGTTCCAACCACTCAGAGTGGCATGTCCATTCTATTGCATCCATGCATTCTGAAGCAGATATGAGTTGAGCAGTACCTAGTTGATACCTGAGCAAGGAAGACCAGAACAGGGATCAGAAAACGTGAAAAATAAAAATTCTACCGGCCGAAATGTTGCGTATATGCCACAGGTGCGGTGCTATGCTACGCTACGCTAAGTGGCAGCATGGAATAGGAACTGACTTACCTGCCATCGAGTGGAAAAACACAGTATTGATCCTTCTTGAATCGTTGTCGCGCCAAGCAAGCGAGCAGACCTGCCTTCCACTTATCTATCACTGAATTCACTTGCAGAAGTATCCAAGAGGATTCAAGTTTTGCAGAGTCGGTATCGGGCAGTAAAAACCATCCAAAGCGGTACCGGCAAAAATGCTTTGCGTGCGTCCCTGCTGCACCATATTTCGAAACTTTACGGCGGACAGACACCGCGGTGCCGGCTTTCCCGCGCCACGAAAAGATTATAATTTCAAACCGACCAATGAGCGCTCGCATAACAGGGGAGCGGCCGCAGGAGCCAATGGGATGCTCTCGGTAGAGAACTCGCGCTTCGACGTAAAGATTTTGACGTTTCATGACGTTTGATGACGCGAGAGGCTCGCAGCGCCTCACTTTAGTCCGCAAAGGAACTCGCGAGTTTCATCCCCTTGTACGTATTTACTTTCCGCAGGCTCCGGTCCCCCACGTGACCTTTCTCGATCATGATTGGCTGAGGCTCATTTAACCGGTGGATTCGCCCGCGTTCGTTTCTTCGAGGCGCCGACCCGTCTGAGCGTTGTGTAGCTGGCGTCTACGTATGTGAGCAGACGGTGATTTCGTTTCGTGGATTTCGAGGATGTTCGAGCCATGGACGAACGCCTGGATGAAAGGTAGGCAGACAAATGCATGATGCATGTCAGTGATCAGACGTTTAATATTGCCGCCTAACAGTGTGCATGGAGGTACGCCTTGTCCCGTATTCCATCACTTTCTGCAGGTTATCAGTCATGATCTGGTTGATGATTCTGCGTGGCGTTACTCCTTGCGTTTTGTTCCGCTATTTGAATGTGTCTGATGTTTAATACACTGGTGTGCATGAAAAGTGCAACAGCGTGCATCGCGTGCGCAGGGCTCCTCGAATTTTGCATTAGTCGACAGCATGCCTTACAGAGCGTATTCAGCCAATTAACGTTGCCTGTGCTCGGGTTTACCATATCAATAGCACGTTCCTTTCATTCAGACACCGACAGCTGTTCGTGGCCCTGCGACCCGGGAGCATGTGACCCCTGTCACCAGAAAATTCGAGAGTTGTGCTGGGATGAAGCGGATGGCTTCTGCGACTCATCACGTGCTATATATGTGTATAATAATATCTACTTTCTCCAAACCGAATAGGTTACCTTAAGAATTGTATAATATGATAGTCACGCTTTCTGTTGCTCGGCACTATTTATTCTGCAGTATTCTGTAACAATCGTGTAGAATTATTTGCATTCAAATGTTGCTTCTTGTTTATACGTTTACCGTGTCAATAAATTTGTACACGTGAATTCCTTCGTCTTCTGGATTTTCATTTTATGCTTCTCGATAATATTAGCAGATGGCCTGGCGAAGCGCTCGGAACGGGGGGGGGATTCGAGTGAGTAGGTGTGGAGAGGGCACGCAGCGCACATGCACAGTTCGATCAGCCAGCGCGCGCTTTTTGGCGCCGTTTTCCGGCTACTTTGTCGTGATTCGTTGCGGATGATCACGTGGTCAAGTGGGGCGGTGGCTTTCGTGGCGAAACTGTGGAAGCTACAGCCAGGCCTCCACAGCTCCCCGCATTGGCCGCAGTAGAAAAATAAAACACGTCACAGTCACGTGGTATTACATCGTCAGGCATCATGACGGATGCCCATTGGCCAAAGGAGGATGCGCGCTCCGGGATTGGTTGATAACGTTTCGAAATATCTGACAGCTCACTTTTCGCGGGCAGTCTGGGCAGTCGGCCAGGCGGGCAGCTCCAAGCAAGGTCGCTGCGTCTCCGCGGCTCGCCGATGGCGGTTGACCACGACGACCAAAGAGGAAGTGTACGCGCGGGTTTGTTCGTGAGCTATAGTGACTCTGGCCATGTACTGATCTCTGATAAAGTGTCAACCTACGGACATTCTTGCCGGGTCGGAACTGGAATGCTTGGTGAGCTGACTCCTGAGGAACACTTTCGAGCGCTGTCATTTTCAAATACAGTGACTAAGAAGAGAGTGTTCGTAACGACAATAGTATTTCCCGTGACTGTGTGACCTACGGTGCATCGCCAGAATGAGAAGAAGATGCTCATCTGTGAAACGCACGCACTCGTGGACTTCGCTCGCCTCCAGAAGTAGACTGTATGTGTGCTTTGCAAGTTCGAACTTGGTTTGGTTGCTGTCTATTCAAGGAACGAAACGTCCTGTACGCACGGTGAATATATGAGTCAAGCATTTGAGTTTATACGTTGCATCAATAAATATGTATTTGGCCTATCAAAAATGTCTTAGTTATTTTGGAATAACGGGCGCAAGGTATGAAAACCAGTAGAAGTCAATGGCAGCCAGGGCCGGCCGATAGCCGAGCCAAACTGAGAGGTTGCTGATTGGTTGGCTGCTAGGCATCACGACGCATTTTCATTGGTCGTATGTCTGGTGTTGCCTGAATTATCTCAAACTATGGGCTCTATGGGGAGCTGTGGGCGCCTGCTACAGCTGCACTCCACTGACAGCGTCTCATTCGCTTCTCAGCCTTCAAGAGAGCAGTCGCTCTTGTGCAGCGCTACGCTCGCCTGGAGAGACGCGCGTCTGCCCCGGTTTCCGGGGTGCGTTCTGCAGCCATTTTAAGGGCTTTTTTTACGGTGTTTTTGTGCTAGTTCCCCTCTGTGCTTAGGGTTTTACCCAGGTCTGTCTTTGGCGCGATGGATCTGCCAAACGAAGACGTCGTACGTCCTGGCTGTGCCTCGCCCGCTTCGGTGCTTTATGGAGCTTCTTTGCAATCTTCTGTTCCCACTGACGACTCACATTCCTGGGGTGTACAGCACCTGTTCCGCACGATAGTGGAAGCGACTTCATGTCATCCATCAGTGACAATGGTTCCAACTCCTCGAATAACAACGGTTTTCAGTATCCTCGTCACAATGTGAAGCGTAAACGACGTGCCGAACGCCGTGAAAGTGTCTCCAGTGGTGATGCCGTGAAAAGTGCGGCCACCCTTCGTGCTGTCTGCAAGCTTACTGTGCTCTTCAGACCCATCGGCAAAGCTCGCAACGTCACCGACTTCAAGCTGTCTAAGCTGTGAACTCCGAATCAACCGAGCTCAGAATATCATCGCTGTTGACGTCAAATCTGCTGGTGGTGTGAATAAGCTCGTCAGTCTTTAAGTGTGTGTGCTCTTGTGATGTGAGTGCTTTCCTCAGAGCGGCTAAATCCGCTTGTGTTGGTTTGATCCGCGTTCACGACATTCCTCTGGATGACTCACACCTCGCGTATCGTCTTCGTGCCTCAGTGCCAATCATCAGTATGCATCATTTGGGTGCTAACAATGAAACGGTCAAGGTGGTTTTTTCTGTTGCCTCTCTCCCTAAGTGGGTACATGGAATTGCTAAATTCCCCGTTTCCGTCTTCAAACCTAAACCGACGCAATGCTTCAAGTGTGGCTGTTTCGGCCATGTTGGGGCTTCGTGTAAACGTGCTCAGCAGTGCTTGAAATGTGCAGGCAATCATGACACCAGTGAGTGCGCTGATGACTCCACTCCAAAGTGCTCTAACTGTGGTAAAGCTCACTGTGCCAGTGACAACTCTTGTGCCGTGAAGCAATTGGAAACAGCTGCACGCCGCTATGCCGCGAAAAAGAACATTGCCACTACAGAAGCGCGAAAGATCCTTCGAAAACGGGAGACCTCCTGTGCCGTTAAAGTCCCTCCCTCCGTCTCGCAACCAAGTAAAGCTGATACGAACATTAAGCGAAGTGCCTCTCTTGAACGCCATAAGCAACCCCGAGTCACAGCTGCTCTCCCCCGTATATCTGGTTCTTTATCCCAGACCTCTTATACTGAAGCACTCAAGGGCAACACCCGTGCAAGTATTCCTACGTCCACCTCGACAGCAGATCCCCTGCCACCGAACGCATTATGGATTGTCATCAAGACGCCATCCAAGTCTACACTGACGCTTCTCTGGACCCGGTTAGTGGAATTAGCGTCATAGCATTCCACATACCCTGCCGCAACCTATCCGAAGCTCGCCCTCTCGTAGGAGCTCACTCCTCCACCGAGGCAGAATTGCTTGCTATCTACATTGCTCTCCAAGCTCTAGAGAATTCAGATATCCGAACAGCCGTTATCCTCTCTGACTCCAGAGGGGCCCTTTCCCGTACCAGCAATCGCTATGACCGCGTCCATCGTAAGCTCCAATCCCTCCTTCTGAGCAACAGGCGCATCTCCCTTCAATGGATTTCCTCCCATAGAGGAATACCTGGGAATGAAGAGGCCGATAGACTCTCCAAAGAGGCAACTAAGCTCGCACCGAATATAAAGCTCCTGCTACCATCTCCCAACTAAAGAAGAGGATCTTTCTCCACCTCTGGCAGTTCCATCTGGAAAAGCATACAGCAGAGGGTACAGCTTTCCATCTCTGTGTCACCTCAGGCCTTACTCGGAAGGAAGCTTCACTCCTCCTCAGGATCTTGTGCACGTACCCGAGCACACCTCTATCAACAGAGCAATGCCCAGGACCCTTTTTGCCCCACCCTGTGGTTCCTAAAACCATTCCTCACCTGATTGGCCGTTGCCACGCTACTTCAGCTTCAAGGGCTCAGCTGCACCATCGCCTGCAAGCTGCAGGTATCCGCGACTGCAGCCCCGTCAATATACTCTATCCGACGGGCCCAGTGCGCTCTAGGAAAATCATACAGAGTGAGCTTCTAGCATTCCTGAGGCTTACTCAGCTTGATGAACGCCTGTAATACAATGGAACACACAACCCGCTAGGGTCTCAGCAACTCCTGCCCATCCAGAGGGCCTCCTGGTTTCTCCAGTTACCTCCCCCTTCCCTCATCCTCGAAGAACCATGCGACCAGCCGCACCCTTCTGCAGGGAGTTCGTCAAGCTGCGTTGTCCTTCGCTTCTCGGGTTCCGGTCGTCAACATGCCTCCTTCTCCGCCTCAAGGACTCTCGTCTCTGTACTTCAAGCGACCTACAGACTTAACGACAAACTACCTTCCCACTCTCCCCTATTTCTTTTAATTCCCATATATCCCCCCTTTCCTACATAGTGAAAAACATGCCATCACTCAGACAGGCAGACCTCTCACTTTTCCTCAACGACACTCCACTCCACTCCATTGCTTGCTAGCCATTCCCTTCCTGTAGATTGAAGCGAGAGGATGCTCGTGCTTCGCGCTCCCTGCGGCTTTGGCTCATTTGCTGCCCAGTCGTCGACGAGAGCGGACGTGTTTTCACTTCGCGCCGCTCGCTGCGTGCGCCGTGCGACTCATCCTCTTTGTGTCGTTTTTCAGGCGCCGCGCAGCCCTTTTAAGGGCTGCTTCGCGTCCTTGCTCTTCTTCCCTTGACGTCTACCTTGCCGCATTGTCACAGCGACTGTTGCACCTTCGGAGTGCCGTTTCTGCGGTGCCCAACGCGGTTCTCGATGTGAAAACAGCAACAATACTAGCTGCAGCTGCTGCCTCTGTTGTTCCTGAGGGTGATCCCTCCGCTGTCTGCTTCCCTGGCGACCCCCAATGGGGAGTCTACCATGGACAATGATTCGGAAAACTGGAACTACAGCTCCGTCTCAGATGGGTCAGTGACTGACGACAATGACTCTGGTGGATTTCATCTAGATCGCTACGCTCGGAAGCGCAAACGCCAACAAGAACGACGCTCGTGGTCTAGTGTTGACACTGTGAAGTCCATTCCCTCCACACGTTCATCAGTGCCATCCACCCGCCTGTGTCTTCCGACCTGTTGACAAAACGGTCAGTGTATCCTCTCTTCAACTACGTCGCCTCGAAGACTGGTGGAGTCTGAGGCTCCTAATGAGATCCTTGAAATCCGCATCAACGCCGCCAAAAACGTCGTTGGTGTTGACGTGAAAAACCTTGGTGGTCTACACAAGCTTGCTGGCCTCATCCATCGGTGTTCTTTCAGTGTCACTGCCATTGTAGTACCTAACAAAGACTCCGTTTGTGGTATCTTTCGCCCACCGGATTCATCTCTCTCCGACACTGACATCAGTGATATGCTTAAGTCCTCTGTGCCTGTGCATTTTATGCTCTTTATGCTGCTGCTGCTCGCCGCAACACATCGCCTGCTAAATCACCGCGGCAGGCCAGGTCGTCCAGCCCACCTTCTGCTTCTCCTAACTGCTCTGTGACGAATGCAGCAAAACAACCCCAGCTGCTCCACGGCTCTTCTGGGGGACCGACCGATCACCCGTCCTGCACCGTTTCACAGGACGCTACTTCCTCTGCACGAAAGGTGCCTTCTCCCAACTCACAGGATGATTGTACACGCTCTCGTTCTTCTGACAAGCGACATGACACCTCCATCGGGAACGGCGGCCCTCGCCATCCCTTTTCACCACCTTTGCTCGTCTTGCTTTCAGTGTACTCAGGGCCTTACTCAACTGCACGTCGCTCCCTGCAAGTGTCCATAGCATCCTTGCGCTCGTCATCCCACTTGAGCCCTCTCTTCTTGCCCTCTTGGCCCGATTCCCTACAGCCCTGTTCTCCCGCCGCTCCATCATGCCTCACACCAACCACAACAAGGTATACCACGCCAGGCACACTATCCTGCCCCACAGTACTCACCAACCAAACATGGCAGCACACTCAAACAGCACATCTGCGGTGGACAGTTTCCACAAGATCCTACAATGGAACTGTGATGGCCTACGTTCCAAGCTGAATGAACTCTAACACCGACTGCGAAAGACGCCCTTCAGTGTCATCGGCTTGCAAGAGGCTAATGCTCCTGACAGATGCAGCATCCCTGGCTACATCAAATACACTTCTCAGACTATACCACACTTTCCCCGCGGTTGCACAGCACTCCTTATCTCCAAACAACTTCCTCACACACAAGTGTGTACACAAAACCTATGTTCCGCTAACTACGAACTTGTGGCGGCTAAAATTCGCTTCCACTCACAGTACATCACTATTGCCTTGTTTTATGCGAGACCTACCTTCAGCTCTGGAGCATTCTTCCCTAAGGATTTCCTACTGAAAGCTAGAGAGACTCTTCCCGGCCCATTGCTTATATGTGGCGATTTCAATGCCCACCATCCTCTCTGGGGGTCAAATTCAACTGACTCACGCGGCAAAAGCATTGCCGAGGCCCTAGAGGAAAGCGACCTCCTAGTAGCTAATACAGGTGAAGCAATTTATTACTCCCCACCCCATTGCAGCGCCATTGACATCACGCTACACTCACCTGGTGTGCCAGCACAGTGGGAAATAGGCCAAGATACATGGAGTGGTGACCACTATCCCATTTTTGTCACCTTAGCTCACCAACGCAGCACACTGAAGCGAAAGTGCACGGTCATAAAATGGGACCTATACCGCTCCATCATTCAAAGAGACAGCAGCGACAGAGATATCACAACAAAGATACAAGAAGCTATATTGACTGCAACGCTACACATCACTTTTCCTTCGGCCACTCCTAAGCCAGACCTCAAATACTTACAACTATGTGCGGTTCCCCAGCGTGCTCAGCGAGCTCTCCGGAAGAGGCACTGCCCACGAAACATAACAAGTTACTGCCGCGTATCTGCAAAATGACGTCGTTACTCTAACTCCCTCCTTCAAGCGCAATGGAAAGTCTTCGCTTCTTCTCTCAACAGCAACACCCCCGGCAAAAAGATCTGGGGAGTCGCAAATGCACTCATGGGAATCCCCAAAAAAGCGAACAACTTCTCATCGCTATCCATTGCAAAAGGAATTCCCATAAAAACCCTCGCCGAAGAGTTCGCCGATCTGTACACCAAGCAATAGGGCTTTCGCCCCACTACCAAAGCCAGAAAAGTCCTACAAGTAGCCAGCTCCTACACCAAGAAAGGCAACGCCCAGTGCTGCTCCACCCAAAGCCACCAACAACGCTGCAGCAGCCCGCGCCCTATCGAAGCAGGATGACTGCGCCAGTGTCTGGGACGGGAGAGTTTAAAGTTCCCTCGACAGTCAGGCCAAACCCAGTTCCGACAACCAAGCCTACCCCAGCCGAGGCAGACGCCCCAGTCGCTAGGACCCCGCATAGAGCAGAACTGGTTATAACAATCCTCCCACTGTTGCTCACAACCATCAGGGCTCTCATCGCGGCAATCCCGAACGCAAAGGACATACCAGAAGTACAACAAGTTATGGTGCTCGAGCCACAACTCGCTAGTCTCCTCAACTGTTTCCAACATGGACAGTAGGACCCAACGTTACAAGAGCACAACGGTGTTCCAATGGAACTGCCGTTGGATGTATAGCAAAACGGCAGATTTCTCCGAGTTTGTGGCTCGGAGAAATAAATAACTTAATTAGTTATCCTGAAGTAACACAGTGCTGGACTTTACACTAGCGTTGCGCTCTTTAGTAACAGTGGTGAATTCTGTTACAGATATCGAGACACACGGCAGTGACCACTACCCAGTACTGACGACAGTGCAGTGTGTGAGCCAAACAACCAAAAAACATATTGTGCGAAAAAGCAACTGGGGACGATTCAAGCAAGCCATGGACAACCTGGATTGGACTACCTGTGATATTACTGCATTTGCCTCGGACATTGAAAACGAACTCTTAAGAGCCACGGACACGTTTCAAGTGCCCAGCAGTGTTCCATCCGTCAACGGGGAATATGAACGCCTACGAGCATTCAGAAGGCGAGCGGAAAGAAAAGCAAAGAGAACAAACTTACAAGATGACATACGGAAAGCAAGGAAAATACAGGCCAAGATCCGACGCCTCTTCCAGAAGCTACGAATGAAAGAATGGCAAAACCTTTGTTCCTCTGTGGAGAAGAAATCATCCATAAAGCAGATCTACGACCACATCAGACGAAAGACAACAGCTCCGACGAAAGACTACTCCTTCGTAGCACTGTCTGTTGCACAAAATCAGCCTGTGCACCAGCTAGCTGAGGGATAATGCTCCAGCCTTGCCGAAAACTTCTACCCCATTACGACAAGAACCCTACCGACCCATGGCACCGACTACCAGCAAGACAGCCCACTGGAGGAGAATTTCCAAATGGCTGAGCTGACTGCGGCCCTGCACCCTGCCGGCCTCACTCAGCTCCTGGCCCTGACCAGATTACCTACCAGGCCCTGCGAAATCTCGGGGAAAAGGCGCACACACAGCCTTTAAATCTCTTCAATGATACCTGGAACACCGGAACCATACCCGAAGACCCATATCCAAAATCAAGCCTTTGCTGAAGCCAACGAAAAATCCTTCACCCATAGGATCCTTCAGGCCCATTGCACTCGGCAGCTGCGTGGGGAAGCTTCTCGACAAAATGGTAACCCAACGTCTGGAGTGGTATCTGAAAAACCACGACCTTCTCCCGGAATGCATGGTCGGCTTCCGGAAACGCAGGAATACTATGGACGCTATCATCAACCTAACCAGTGGTGTGCAACAATACCTGCGACTTGGCTTGATAGCGGCCGCAGTGTTCCTCGACATAAAAAAGGCCTTCGACAACGTGACTCCATCCTCAGCCATCATCGTGAAGCCATCCTCAGCGCATTCATCGACATCGGCATCTCCTGCGATACATCGACAGCTACCTCAAGAACCGGTTCATCTACATGGACACTCCCAGTGGGCCCTCCTCAAAGCACGCAGTGACAAAGGGCGTACAGCTCCGTCCAAACTTAACTTGAACACGGCGTCGGCCTGCGGAGCAAGAGGGACGACACCCTAGCGGCTAGAGCGTTGAGGGCTGTCCTACTCGCATCAAGGGGGTGGCCGTCCCTCTGCTTCGCACGGGCGCTGCCTTTTATGTTGATATTTCTTATATGGACACCGTTCCAGTCTGTTCTAGAGACTGCTGCGGGCGATTGAAATCTTCGCCATCTGATCAGTGATTGTCCGTGTCAGCAGCCAGGTTAACAAGCATGTCACTGGAATGGGATACAATGGCGTCACATTGATTGGAGTTAACCCTTTGACGTACATGGGACAAATACGGCCCCGGGCTCTAAACTGAATTATTTAAGAAAACTGCCACCTGTACGTCGTCACGCAGCCTCTGGGCGAAAGGTGCACAAACCTAGGTTGCGCGCGCAACCTAGGTTTGTCGAAATGTGGCACCTAGTCTCGCAACGCTGTCGCAAAACTCGCGCAAAACTAAGAAGTAGCGGCTAAGAATCTGACCATGTTATCTGCCGAGCAGTAAGTACGTTTTTTTTACAATTACCCTCGCATAACCATCAAACAACGGTCAGAGTATAAAGATAAACCTGTGAAAAATAGCCACATTATAATAGTGAGACGATCAGTGCAGTCTAATATAGATTCGTCGATGAGTTCATCGCATGGGACACATATGTCCCTGTGTGCCGGGAGGGAGAACTGGCACGAGGTGTATATTCTCTCCGCTCGTAACGATTACGTGGACAGCAGCTCCCAATGCTTCCGTTCATATTGTATTTCAACGTGTTTATAGCAGTTTGCTGGGGGTTCATAGACGTCACCTTTCTTTTTTCACAACAGGATGTCCGTGAAACGACGGAAGTTCCTGGTATCCGATGAAGAAATTTGCCAGGTTTTATTTGCAGACGACAGTGATGATGAGACCGGTCTCCAGCTAGACGACGAAGATATTGGGTTTTTAGAAACTGATATTGATAATGGCATCGAAGAAATTGATAACGAGCATCCAGAAAAGAGCACTGCATCATACCCGCCTAAAAAACGAAGCAGGCCGACGGAATCTCATGAGTCTTCACATGGCCTGGTCGAGACAATGGGCGGGAGAGGTGCTAAGACACTGAACTGGAAAAGATTCCACAAGGCACGAAGGTTCTCAAGTGAGCATAGCGTCCAGTACGGAGAGGTCCTCTGCATTCCACAGTCGCAAGCGAGTGATGTTACACCCTTGCAAGTCTTTTCTGCAGTGATGAATTTCGACAAGCTGGTGTCAGACGTTTTAGTAGAGGAAACACCATTCGGTACTGTGAACAGAAGGGGAGCCTTTTCACAACTTCGGATGATGAGATGAGGGCCTTTCTGGGAATGAACCTAATTATGAGTTACCACGTTCTGCCAGCACTGAGGAATTACTGGTCGACTCTGCCTGATCTGGGTGTTCCATACGTTTCCAATGTTATGCCACTTCACCGCTTTGAGCAAATCAGGGGTGCCCTCCCCTTTGCAAACAACGAGTGTCAGCCCGACAGACGCGACCCAAGGTTCGACAGGGCTTATAAAGTGCGACATCTGATCACTCACTGTAACGAAGCGTTTCAAGCGGCACTAGCCCCTCCAAAGCGTCAGTCTATAGACGAGCACATGATGAAATTCAAGGGGCACAACAACATCATGAAACAATATATAAAAAATAAGCCTATCCGCTGGGGGTTCAAGATGTGGTGCCGCTGTGACTCTGAAACCGGATACCTCTTTCAGTGTGACATGTACACGGGGAAGAAGCCGGAAGTCATGGAGATGGGACTTGGTAAATCTGTCGTGGTCCAGCTCACTAGTACCCTCGAGGGCCTCGGATGCGAATTCTTTTTCGACAATTTCTTCAATCCACCAGCCCTCCAGCTTCAACTTTCTGAAAGAGACATAAAGGCATATGGTACTGTACGTGCCAATCGAAAGGGTATGCCGAAAGCATTTCCCAGTCACAAAGACATGAAACGAGGGGACATAGCATCTTTCTCCGCTGATGGCATTTGCTGCGTCAAATGGATGGACAACCGTGCAGTTCTAATGCTTTCTGCTAATGCTTTCTAATCTTGCTGATGTTCTGAGGCTGGAACAACATAGAGGGGACAGATACACACAAAGCCTCAAATTGCCTAGAAATCAACGATGAAAGATGAAAGTCACTGAAAAGGTTAGCCAGCTGTAGGGATCGAACCCACATCTTCTGGATTGCAACTCTATGTTGTTCCAGCCTCAGAACATCAGTTTATCTCTTGTTCAACAGGTGCCGCTTGCGTCGATTTCCGTCGTATGAATGTGTGTATGAGTGAGCAAAAATGTAAGAGTGAAAGGAGGGTGAGTGAGAGTGAGTGGCTGGTTTGTCGTTCCTTCAGATGACGCACCCCGAAAGTCGCTGGAGAGGCGTGTTAGCTTAGCTCAATTGGTAGAGCCCTGGACCGGCAATCCAGAAGATGTGGGTTCGATCCCTACAGCTGGCTAACCTTTTCAGTGACTTTCATCTTTCATCGTAGGAAAACACGTTAGAACTATTTTTACTTTGCCCGTTTTCTTGTGTACCTGAGAGGGTTAAAGAAGAGAATGAATGAAAAGGAAGAAAAAAAGAAAGAATAGAATGAAAGCAATGGAATAATACACGTGAATACATGGAGTTGGAAAGTATTTTTGCTTAAAGCACCACATTCCGCGCCAGGATGTATCATATGTTTGCGATGGCTTTTCGACGTTCTGCATTGTCTTATCTTGAAGGAACTTCTGTTGGGGACTATTCGAAACATTTAATGTGATAAACATGGTAAACATAAACACTCCAAGTGTTCAGTGAGGATAGAAACATAATAATAATTGGGGGGTTTACGTCGCGAGACAACTAAGACGGAATCATAATGATGCGATAATGATGGAATACGTTGCTGTCTGCCAACCGCAAATCGTGTAACGCAGGAGTTCATGGAGGAAGAGCGCATTACGAAATGTAACTTGTAAACAACAACTAGGCACTACTAGGGACGAGAGCGAACTTCTCATTGCCAGCAGCTTTGCTGATGCATTTCTTACTAAGGCTCATGCAAAAAAAAGAAAAGCTTGGGGTGATAAGATTTCATCTCCGTCTCGCAGAGTGGGCAAATGTTCAGTGTGCAAATTCAAGTTCAAAATCTTTTATTCCAGCACTTGTGCGTTGCACCTTTGCACGGGTGAAGGCTTGGGCTTAGTAACGTATGGGCCCTCCGTTCGCCTCTATTACGAGGTGCATGCGCCGTGGCAGTGAAGCGAGGAGATGGTCCATGAGCCCAGCGTCTCCGCGGAGGTTGTTCCATTCACTCTCTACTGCCGTCCACAGCTCGTCAGCGGAATGAAACCGACGTCGCTTGTTGCTCAGACGGTATTTCGTTATGCCCCATATGTTCTAGATGACGTTGAGGTCGGGGTTTTTAGCGGCCCACTCGAGCTGTCTGACACCAAGTTCTTCCAGTCTGTGTTGCACTGTCCTAGCCTTGTGCACACTGGAGCGGTCCTGTTGGTAGAGAAGGCAGCCATCCAGAAAGGGACCGTCGAGCACATAGGGCAACATCGCTTGTTCCAAGATGTCCCTGTAAGCTAGTGGCGAAAATGTCCAAGTTTATAAGAGCACTATTTGAACACCTGATAAATATCGATTAATGTACTGACACCGATTTAGCTCTTTCGCCCCCTCAGCAGTTAGGGGGCTAGAATGAAAATGTCCCTAATCAGCTACCTATTGTAAATTTGACATGTCATACTTTATGTATGTATCTTCAATAGTCTTGCACTCAATGTAACGAGAAACACAAAAGACAACGGAGACATCGTTCTTTACCTATAAGCGGCAGCATTGAAACGCCCGCGCACTCGAACGAGCCGTCCCTGCCCGTGGATGGAGACTCCTCCCCACACTCCCACAGAGTATCGTCCACTGTGGAAGGATCTGTGCCCATAAGCTGGAACGAACCTAGAGAGAGCGTTGAAGCATTGCGTTATAGCTCAAACTACTAAGCATGCAAACATAAGAGTTTTTGTTGTTTTGAACGGCTCAATTACCTGTGCCGAAGTGGCCGCCAGAGGCCGTGCCGTTGGTTGCAGCAAGACGAAAATGTGGCTTCACCTGTGAACAGCACATTAGCCCAGTCCTGCACCGTCCAGCGCTGGTGCTGCTGCACAAAGAGCAGCCTGGCTTCTCTGTGCTGCTCAGTGAACGCGGTCTTTTGCGCTGCCACACAGCCCTTCAGCTCTATCATTCTCAACCTTCTTTTCACGGTTGAGACGGAAGCCTGAAGGCCCAGTTCCCGCTTTATGTAAGTGGCAGTGAGGAATGGGTCAACAGCGCTGGCGGCAATGATCATCTCGTCCTCCTCCCTGGTTGCGGATGCTGTTCCGAGTGCACGAGGGGCATCCGTTATGCGGCTTTCCTCCCTAAACGCTCGTATCACGCGGTTCACAGTTGGCAGAGAGCAACCTATCTGCCGCGCTATTTGTCGTTTCGACAAACGAGCCTGCGAAAGCGCGACGATTTTCGTGCGACTCTCGACGGATACTCGTGGTGGCATCACAGGCGACGAAGTGTAACACCGAAATGGCAGGAGAGCATATGTGACTGGTTGTATTTATGTTGGCACTAATCATGTTACTATAAAGTCACCTGTAATCGCAAAACGCGGAGCCGTACTGTTTCATGGGCGCGTCGTCTAATCGATGTGCACCGAGCACTGATGTGGCATCATGTCCAGATCCCGAAGCAAAGTTGCCGAAGGCTCGCAAAGGCAATGCGTTTCTTCAGCTTTGTGTAGTGCACCTCTTACTTATGTGTATAGGCACCGTTTGGAGCTGAAGCTCCGGATAGAGATGCTTAATACATTGTTCTGTAGCGATTAAAAATCGAGAACAGCAGGAGCTTTTCTCCTTTACTGGTTACGTTCCCTCGTATACTTGTAGTACTTGGGGTGTCTGTCGGTAACCCGCTAAACACGTCGCTTGTTCTATAAATGCTTTATCCTTAAATTCCCTCGCTTTAAGACCAGCCAGTTGACAACCTTGTTCCATTACCCCAGTGATTCGCCATGTGTTGCAGTCTGTAATACATGCCGATGAAGAAATGTTAACTAAACAATGCGGAGTAGCCCGCGCTCTTATGAGTGCAACCCTTTTCTTGATTTATTTCTTCAAACAACAACAACAACGAGGATGTAAAGCTTGCTATACGACTGGGGTTGTCAATCGGGATATCCCTAACCCCGAAATTCAGGGATCCTGGCCAATTTTTGACGTCCCGAGGTCCCGGGATTCCGTGAGAGCGAGCATGACAGAAAAACCACCTGTTGGCCGTCAGGCACAGGCTGACTCCTTCGTAAGGAAATTGTGAACTTTTTAAGTTTGGAGGTGGCAGGGGACCGCTGCCAACACGTGCGCAACAGATATTTGCTGACTGTTGTTTCTTCTACCGCAGAAGCTGAACAGACTTCATTCTGCAACCAGTATTTTCACAAATGTCGCTCCGAAATGGGGGACGCTATCCCCACGCTCTCTGTTTTCATTGGTCCTAATGATGAAAGATGAAAGTCACAGAAAAGGTTAGCCAGCTGTAGGACAGTTCTCCCGTGTGTTAATGATATTGTAAACTGATTTGTGTTTCGTTTCTTTCTTTCTTTTCTTTTTTTTTTTTTTTTTTTGCTGTTCCTCATTTAAGTGATGTTACACTGCTTGAGGAAATTAAGTTGCATTTCCTCTTGCTACAAGTGTAGCGGAACCCGCCTTCTTTTCACGTGTAATAGTGAAATGCACATGAATAGAGAAAGAGTGGCACTGTCATAGGAGAAAAAAAAAAGTGAGAATTTCGCCTTCACTATCTTACCAACGTGGTCACACTGGGAATTTTCGAGTGCTTTCGTTCGAGAAAAGGCAGCATTGGCAAAGCGCACGTCAACTGCGTACAACACACCGATGTAGTCGTTTGAGGTATATGAAGTTAATTAATAATTCTGACCCGCACAGGGCTCTATTTAGAAGCACTATCTGAACTCGTCACAATCCCGAAATCCCGTCTCGGGATCCCGGGATTGACAGCAGAAAATCCCGAAATCCCGGGACTGCAAAAGTGGCTCGGGATTGACAACCCTGTATACGTCTTATGTCCAAATTTACGGTAAACAAGGCCTTGTAGAACGTCGTAAGAATGGACTTTTCCATGCGATATCAGAGTGTGGTTACTCAGTCCAATTATTGACATATTCACTGTCCATTACCACTTCCGTACTGCTTGGAGAATATTTAAAGTCCGTTATGCGAGTGAAATTATCTTCTAGCGTTTGGACGCACACAGCCTTTCCCGTGCACTGAATAGCAAAGAAACGGCAGTTTTGAGGCAACTGATCTTCCTTCACAGCGATATCAGATGGGACAAGCTCACGTAATCACCACAAACAAGATGAAGCGATGCGTCTCCTATCATCGGCCGTTCGAAGCGAAGCACCAGTTCTCAGACGGGCACCCCCGTGATGCGAATAGGACAGCCCTCAACGCTCTCTCCCGATAATTCCAGTTAGAGCCGCTAGGGTGTCGTCCCTCTTGCTCCGCAGGCCGACGCCGTCTTCAAGTTAAGTTTGGACGGAGCTGTACCACAAGGCGGGATACTCAGTCCCATTTTATTCAACGTTGTTATGATGGGACTGCCCGAACTGCTCCCGCGTGAGGCGGGAGTCTCCATGTTCGCCGATGATATCGGTGTGTGGAGTTCTCACATCAGGAGACCACATCTGACTCGGCGCCTGCAAACAGCAGTGAATGCAATAGTGCATTACTTAAGTGACCCCGGCATGGACGTGTCGGATAAGAAAACAGTGTTTATGCCGTTCACCACGAGACCCTTCATAGATTACCCCATCACCATCGACGACAAGCCTATCTCTATTGTGGATACCCACAAGTTCCTTGGTGTCATAGTGGACAGCAAGCTGACATGGAGCCAACAGATTGACACCATCAAAGTGAAAACCGGCGCTTTTCTGAACGCCATGCCTTCCGCAGCTGAACTAACATGGGGACCGCAAAAACAGATGCTACAGACAGTATATGAATCTGTGATCCTGCCCCAGATCACATACAGCCTCCCAATCTTCACTGACGTGTGCAAGACGAAGTGGAACAAACTACAGTGTGTGCACTCAGTGAGTCTCAAGCTAGGGCTAGGCGTTCCGCGCAATACATCACAACCAGCCACCTTGGAAGAAGCCGGGCAGCTAAGACTGGAAGCCATACAGAAGAAAGAAATAACAAAACTTCACTTGTGCCACCTAGCAAGACACAAGGCCCGCCAACTGGCAGGAATCAACATGAAGCGACCCTGGTCTACATTTGGAAAAGCAGCAGCAACACTTAAAGGCGACACCCCCAGTGGATACAGCAAGCCTGCTGGCCGTAGCCCCCCACCATGTCAGAACCTGAAGCCACAAGTGAACACCACCATCCCAGGCCTGGACAAGAAAAGCGACACACCCCAGGACGTGACACGACAGCTTGCACTCGAAGTCATCCACAACCTAGAAGCAGCCGCGGCGCCTCTCTAGACCGACGGTTCAGTACGCGGCCAAGAGGCGACTTCAGCGGTGTACGACCCATCAACTGGCTACACCCTCACGCACAAACTCAGTCACAAGACATCATCCACAGCAGCAGAACTTCACGGCATCCTTACAGCCATGGAGTACATACTGGAACAAGAAACCAAATCATGGATAATCTTCACCGATTCGAAGTCAGCAGTTCAAACCCTGCAGTCTCCGACAGAATCCCCCATGGTGGATCTGAAGACAGACCTCTTAACAACCTACAATAGGATATCAAAACAAGGACACCGGCTTGCACTACAATGGATACCGACCCACTGCGGAATCATCGCCAATGAAGAAGCTGATCAAGCAGCGACAGAAGCTTACTCTAAGCCTACCAGGACAAGCATACTCCTCAGCAAGCCCGGCATCAAGAGTTGTGTCGACGTCAAGAGTCGTGCAGCACACAACACTACACTGAAAAAGCATTAGTTCACAGGTGCATCACAGGTCACAGAGTTCTCTTCACAAACTCCACGAGGAATTTCGCTGCTCTGCAACATTGGTTATGCGTGGGCCACGCTCCGAGCATCTTCTCTAGAGTCAGGGGTCGATTGTCCAATTCACTCAGCCTGTCCTGCAATTTCCTCCTTGGTGGGTTGTAGATCGGGCAGTGGAGGAGGAGATGAACGTCATCTTCTGGTACGTGGCAGGTGTTACACAGATGATCTCTTTCCATGTTGATCTTGTGCTTGTAAGCCTCTGTGGAGCATGTACCGAGCCTAAGTCTGTGCACCAAGGCTGCATCTCTCCTTCCCAGCCTTCTGTTGTTATTGCAGAGACATGGTTTTGTTGTGGTGTTGTTCTGATTAGATGGTATATTTCCATAGCGGAATTAGTGGATGGATCGGCGCCTTTTATTTGCGTTCTGATTTGCATCAAAGGACTTTTTGCTTCTGAGTAAAAAGGGGCTATTTTTTTTTCTGATTTAGGACCAATTAAGCTTGGTTTCCCTTTATTGAAAAGTCTGACGTCCAAGCCAAGCCAGAAAGATGTCAGTTCCTTTCCAATTCCTTCATGTTCTAGAGAATCATATGTTCCTTTCAAGGCATACGCTTTCCCTAAGGCGTTAAGCTCTGGAATGTCTAAACCACCTTTTTCTTTTTGTTGCATTAGTGTGTCTTGTGCAACCCATTGCGTCCTCTGACCCCATATGAACTTAAAAATTATCCCTCTCAACTATTCAATCAAATTACTAGGTACTCTGTCGCACTTGAGTAAGTACGTTGCCTTTGAAATTAGCAGACTTTTAATTAATTGTGCTCTACCAAGTAAGGAAAGGTCATCCTCACTTGTCTGTTCCATTATTTTTTTTTTTTACATTTTCTTGTACGGTCTTTCCAGTTTCTGGGTGAAATCCGTGAAATCCCCTCTTTGTTAAAGTATATTCCAATAGTTCCGTTTGAACCGCAATTCCTAAATCTCGTTTTGGCGTTAAATTGCCCAGGTAGGTTGCAGTACTTTTTTCTTTATTTAAACTGGATCCCCTAATTTTGTCATACTCCGTTACTGTGTTTAATACCTCAATTGCCTATTTTGATCCGGCAATATTACCGTGAGATCATCAGCATAAGCGATGATTGGTTTGGCTGCATTTTTAATTGGTATGTGCATTGTTTTAATACCCTGATTGCAATTTATTCTAGTAAGCAAATAGTCAAACGCAGGGACATAGAGCAGAGGAGACAGAGGGCATCCCTGCCTTACCCCCCCCCCCCCCATCCCTATCCTGAAAGTTTGAGTTAACCCCCCATTAATAATTAATGCGCTGGATGCTCTTGTGTAGAGGGCTCTAATACCTTCAATGATGGCTGGTTTTGCCCCTTTATAATTTAATTGATCTAGAAGGAAAGCATGCTCCGAGCGGTCGAACACCTTCCTTTGGTCAAGCGCCAACGTAACTCCTTTCACATTCTTCTCATTTGTCCATTGCACTACATCTCTTATTATGCCTATTTGGTTAGTGCAGCTTCTGTTTTTAGCACCTCCTGCTTGAAGACTTGATATGTTATCCTCCACTGCTATCCTTAAGTTGTTTTCTATTGTTTTTGTTACATTTTATAATCAGTGTTTAATAGCGTTATTGGACGCCACCAAGCGTCGAGCAGCTCAATTTTCTCCTCATTTTTACATATTAATTTTACCTGACCCCTGAGAAAGGCTTCCTCGAACGTTCCTCTCTGAAAGGCTTTGTTCACTTGCTTTACAAGCATAGGGCCTATTAGCCCCAATATTTTTTTTTAATTCCCCCGGGATACCATCAGGTCCCGGGGCTTTTTTGTTCTTAAGGTTCCTCACTATTTGAGTAACCTCACCTAATTCCAGACTGAGTGCCCTTTGGGCTGTTCGGCTCTTTCGGTTTTGTTTAGGTTCTTGTAATATCACGTGGCGATTTTTGCCATTCCCAGTGCCGAGACTGCCTTTTGTCCAGTTTCCGTGCGCAGGCCCGTCATTGGGGGTTCACCGCGGGCGGCTGCGTTCGCAAGGAGGCGCCGGGAGCACCATACTTCCCGCTCAAAGGTCTCACGTTCGAAAAGATAGTTTGCGGCCTCCCACCTCTCGTTCTATGTCATTTGGACGTGAGTTTTGGTCGCTTCCATGCTCAAAACAGCTAGAGACCACCGCCCGTGTTGAAGGTCCCTCCGGTGCGTTTGTAGCCTTTGTATTTCCTGTCTCTTTTCTTGTGCGACTTTCTTGCCCCAGTCTCTCAGTCTGGTCTTGATTTTGGTTTTGACGTTTCCCCAATCTTCCAGAGATGCATAGTTTAACGTCGCCTCTCTCAGGAGCTGTATGATTTCTTCTAAGAGACTGACATTCGTTCGCCAGGTGGTTTCTTTCAGCGTTGACCTTCCGATTTTCCTTAGGTGTACTAAGACACCTTTGTGATCAGTTAGTGCTATTGTCTCGATTACTTTTGTCAAAGTTCCATTTTTGACTAGCGTGTTGGTCACATAAATTCTGTCTAGTCCGCTTGCGCTAAATCCTTTAATACAATACCTTGTCTCCTCTTTACTTTACTACTTACTTTAATACTTTGTCTCCTCTGTCTCCGTTATTATTTAATTCCCAAACATATTTTAATCCTGTAGCGTTTATAATGGCTTTTAGGGCGTTGGCGCCAAAAACGTTTTTATGTCTCCTTGACGTGGTATCCTGTTCTGCATTGATGACGCAATTGAAATCGCCCGCTACAATGAAATTGGTAGCGCCTAAGAAAGAAATTGGGACTTCTTCTCTGTAAAAAAAATTCTGAATCTTGTGCAGTGTTGGTGCTATATACATTTATTAGTCTAATTGGCATGTCAATTGCAATGATGTCGACTGATATTACTCTTCCCTCTATATCTCTTTCATATTTTCTTATTATCATGTTTCCCTGTTTTAGAAAAATGACACCCGTTCCTCTTGAATTGTGTGAGCCGAAGCTCCACAACGAAGTGACTCCAAACTGCTTTTCAAAGTCTAGTACTTCTGCTCTGCGGAAAATATGCGTTTCTTGTAGGAATAGTATCTTTACACCAAGAAATTTTGCCAGAGATATTGTTTCATATTGTTTACTTCTGTCGCGAAAGCCTCTAATATTTAGTGACAGAATTCTTAGGCTCATAATGGTTGTTTCGTTTTAATTTATTTTACCTAATGTAACTAGTTTTTAAATATTCAATTAATGATGCTAGGCCAGTGATGGCTTATGCTGCATTTATTTCTGCTTGCGGCTTTCCGCCGCCTTCTTCCTCTTTGTCCTCCTGGGGGTTTCAAGAGGCTCTTCCTCTTTTCTAGTTTCCCCCTATGCCTGTCCTTCTTACACAATAGTTTTTTTTCTCCCTGCTAGTCCGTGTCGGACCAGCTAATAGCAGACTCAGGCACGGTGAGCACAGTAGAAGAGCTGTTAGCCCCTTCACATTCTTTGTCTTCTTATGGCCTTAGTAGCTAATGCGCCAGAAAAACCCAAATCAAATCAAATCAAACATTCTGTGTCTTCCTCACCCTCCTCTACAGTCTGTACCGTTTCAGGGGCGGTATGCGCTTCCACACTTTGTTCGCTCACCTGTACAAGTTGTACACCCTGTACACCCACCTGTACACCCACTTCCTTGTCCGTCCTCCTTTTCGACTACTTCTTGTTCGCTTCTCCCTGCATTTACGCTGCTATGAGCGATCCCTATTTCTTTCTTCTGTTCAGTGTTTTCACAGTTTACGCTGTTTTTCCCGACCTCCTGAGCGACCCCCATTCCGCGGGGCAGCTTGGGAAAGCCTTTTTTGTAGAGCCAGAAGCTGTTCGAACGGTTGTGTTCTCCCTCTTTAACCTGCTGTGCACCCCAATGTGGTTGTCCTTTTCTTTTTGGAAAGATCCGCTGTTCCTGCTGTCCCCCCACACTCGCAAGTTCCTTCCATCATTCTTCCACACGCCCTGCATTTCAACGCCCGGCAGTCTCTAGCTACATGGCCAGTTGACTCGCACGCAACACATCGCCTCTCCACTCCAGCGTAGAAGCATCCTACTCTCACATCTTTAACTACCAGGAAGGACCAGTTTGGCAACGCTCCCACCATTTCCATGAGTATGCTACGCGTGCCACTCTCGCAATCGGAGTGGTCGCCCTTGCACATCTCCCTGTTAGTCTTTAACACTTTCCCATACTGCCCCACGGCAGCCTCGAGGTCCGTGTCTGGGTAATCAATTGGGCATCCGTATACCGTTAGCCGCTTGACCCTCCTGTCTAAAGCCCACAGATAAACTTCTTTGTCTCCTAATCAGCTTTCCTCTTTCCTTGAGGAGACGCGCACCCTCTAAGTTCTGCGTTACAACCTCGTAATAGCCCCTTTCCGAGCGCCTGTCCGCCGCGAATGAGCCCTGGAGCCACTGCTTTGACCGCGGACAGAATATATTTTAGGAATGAGCCGATTAGGGTTCGCACTTTGAAAGCGAGGAGCCGATCTACGGCCTCCTCGTCCATTATTTCGTCTTTCTCTCTTTCTTGATATCAAGTACTGGCGATCACAGCGAAAATTCTATTATGTGTTTACTCAATACGCACACATGACCGGTGTTTACATTATTCACAGCATTCAGTGAGATATCTACACGAAAAGTTTTGACCCATCAGCGCGCTCACGGCCGGCGTGCCAATGAGAGGCACTTTATGGCAACCTGCCAAAGAGAGGCTCTCTAAATGCAGCGCGCCGACGTTACGATGTGTTATTACAGCGAGAAAAACAATGTACTATGTTTATATACTTTACTTCCTGTTACTAGTCATTACTGATCTATCTCTTTGTAGATAGACTACACTGCCGCTTACCGGTACTCCCTCGTAGAGGAGAGACGGTACCGCGATAGTCGATCACACCCGCACCCCAAGAGGGCCGCGATACATAATCGCGCGCACACTGCAAAACGGACTTCTGCGTGGGTTTTATTCCTCACTCAAAGCCTCACGCTCAGGCTTTTGGGTGGCCCTGAAGATGGACGTTTTTTGTGTCTGCTGTTTTCTTTCAAGCTGGTCTGGATATCCGCGGAGCGAGTCGCTTAGCCACCGAAGCCGTAGAGGGTGCGGCCCTGGCGCTTGAGGACGTACACGACGTCCATCGCAGTCACCGTCTTGCGCTTGGCGTGCTCGGTGTAAGTCACAGCGTCGCGAATGACGTTCTCGAGGAATACCTTGAGCACACCGCGGGTCTCCTCGTAGATGAGTCCAGAGATGCGCTTCACGCCACCGCGGCGAGCCAGACGGCGGATAGCTGGCTTGGTGATGCCCTGGATGTTGTCTCAAAGAACCTTGCGATGACGCTTGGCTCCTCCCTTTTTTATATATTGGTTAAGAGAGGTCAGTCTAGCAAAGCTGGCTTGCTACTCTGTGAAAAAAAAGGGAGAAAGAAAACAGAACGACAAAATATAAAAGAAGAAAAATAGAGGAGTGAGAGTTGAGGAGAGGAGGAGTAGGGAATGAAAGGGGATGCTTTGAGAGCCACGGTGCTCAAGCGTTGGGTGGCTTTTGGGGTGGGTAGGCTGGGTATGGGTTTTGTGCATTGTGGTGTGTGTGCCCTGCATAGCAGGTTGTCAATAAATAAAGTAACTAGGTACTTACATAGTGAAATATTTACAAGGGGAGGTCTGGCGATAAGCAGTTGTCAGAGGTTCATTACATGCCTATATACAACTCCTGTACGTGGCACTCAGTAAGAAAGTGCAGTGTAGCTTTCGCCGCCGTGACACATTGATTGTGTGTGGGCCAGGCTCCAAGGACTTTTCGAAGAGAGACGGGACGGCTGTCGAGTGCGGATAAGGAGCATTGCAGGGATTGTCTTTGTGCTGTGTATTTTTTGCAGTGTAGGAATATGTGTGTGAGGTCTTCAGGCTCTTGACATGTGAAATAGAGTGGATCGCTGGCTCGTCCCAGTCTGTAATTTCTCGCTTTCGTGTACGCTAGCCCCAGACGAAGTCTGTGCAGGAGGGTGGCATCTGTTCGGCAGAGGTTTTTGTGTCCTGAGTATGTCTTGTCTTTATCAATGGCCTGTAGCTTTTGGTTTCTCCAGGTTGCATTCCTTATGGTTTTCTGCATGACCTCGCTGTGTGCCATTTTTGCAATCTGAGTGGCATCTGCTTTGGTGAGTGCAACAGGTGTGCTTTGTTGAAAAGAGTGAGCGTTCTTGGCCGCTTGGCCTGCTTTTTCATTACCAGAAATGTTGCAGTGCCCCGGGATCCACTGAATTGATAAGGTGGGCCCCTTGTGGTGAAGTTCCGTGTGAATGGAAAGGATGTCGGAGACTAGCTGGTTTTGGTAATTTGGGTTTGCGATAGACTGTATGGCTGGTTTGGAGTCTGTCAGCGCCACCCACTGAGAAGGGTTGGTGGAGTTTAGGTATGAGAGAGCTGTTTTGATGCCGTGCAATTCGGTTGCTGTGGAAGATGTTTTACTGCTGAGTCGATGTTTTATTGTTTCTTCTATTCCTGGTATGTAGACTGCTGAAGAGGATGAAGTTGAGGCTGTGGAACCGTCCGTAAAGATGACCTGCGCGTGCTCATTGATGTGCTCCAGGTATTCAAGTGCGCATTGCCGGATAACCGTGCTGGCGGCGTTTACTTTGTTTGCGATGCCTGGGACATATGTTTGGGTTTTTGGTCTGACAAGTAACCACGGAGGTGTACTGTTAGTGGTGATCTGCTGGAAGTTCTTTGGGATTTTGTTCTGCATGTCTTGTATCGCCTTTCCATGGTGAGAGCCGGGACGATTTACGTTTATTCGACTGAGTGGATGATGGACATGTCGCGCTTTGTGTCTGAGGTGAATCTTCAAGATTTCAGCTGTTTGAAGGGCCGGGACAGTGGGGCAACCGGATTCCTCAGTCGTACCGGAGAGCGAGGTTCACTGTAGTACTGGCAGGATGGTGCGTAGACCTGCTACATATATGCGATCCAGTTTTGTCTGATTCTTTCGTGTTGCACCTTTCAGGAGTGGAAGACTGTACCTTATGTTTGAGACAACCAGGGCCTCATGGACCTGATGTAGCACATGAGTGGGCGGACTCCATTTGGGTCCCTCAATAGTGCGGAGAACATCGCTATATGCGGTGGTTTTGCGCTTGAGATTCTCAATTTCTGGCGCCCACGTAAGAAAACGGTCTACTGCGACGCCCAAGAAAGTGTGTGATGGAACAATTGCTATGGGTTGATTGTCTATTCGGACAGGATATTTCTCAAAGGGTTTCCTGGTAAAGGGTAACAGTACGGTTTTTTCCCTCGATATTTCCGTGCCACGTTGCCTTAGATAATGCGCAGTTGTGCACACAGCTGCCTGAAGGTGGCGCGTTATCGTATATACATTTTTGTGAGCAATCCATATACATATATCGTCGGCATACATGGACATGTTTATGTTTCTTTCTAGGACTGAGGGGAGGTGAAGGTGTGTCATGTTAAATAGTGTGGGACGTAGAATGTCACCTTGCGGTACACCTCTGTGGACGTCATACAAGCTGCTTGGTCCGTCAGGGGTTTCAATGTAGATTTTTCTATCAGAAAGGTATGACTGAATGTATCTGTACAACCTCCCAGTGACACCCACTGAGCTTGCCGCCGAGAGGATTGCACTATGGGTTGCCATGTTGAAAGCACTTTTAATGTCAAGCAAAAAGGCAGCTGTGATGTTTCCCAGGGATTTTTAGTGTTGGATCGTTGTGACCAGATCAATTACAGAGTCGATTGTGCCCCTGTTTTTCCTGAAACCTGTCATGCATTGGAGATATTTGTTTTCTTTTTCCAGATGCCATTCAAGGCGTGAGTGGTCCATTTTGTCTAGTATCTTTCCGACGCAGCTTGCGAGCGCAATTGGACGGAAAGATAGGAGGCTGGTTGTAGCTTTCCCTGGTTTCAGAAGAGGTTTGATAATTGACACCTTTTGTTCCGGTATGTGTCCACTGCGCCATACCATTGTACAGTGTGAGTAACTGTAGGAGTGTGGTTTCTCCAAGGTTCTTAAGGGTCTGGTAGCTAATCCTGGCCTGGCCTGGAGCAGATCCAGAGGAGCAGGAGCCGAGTGCCTGTCTGAGTACGTGTATTGTGAAATCCTTGTCCAGTGCATCATTGGTATTTTCAGTATAGGTTGGGATGCTGGGACAGGTAGAGTTGACTGGTGGAGGTGCAATGATCAATTGGCAGTATTTATCTGCAATGTCCTTGATGGCTGTGTCGTGGGCTAGCGTCAGAGCGGTAAAAGGATGCTGTTGTTGTGGTTCTTGCGTTTGGTGCCTGATATGTTTGTATAGGTCCGTGAGTGCGGTGCTTTTCTTGGCGTTTTCACAAAACTTTTGCCATGTTTTCTTTGTGAGGTCACTTAACTGTCTTCGTGTTTTCTTAGCTATTTTCCATTGATTCCGTATTCACCAATGACCATGTTTACCTGTGCGGGTACCCTGAAGGATTTTGTATTTTCTGAAAGGGTTGCCTGAATCAGGGTGGTGAGGCTTGCTATGTCTGAGGAGGAAGTTGTCAGTTCTTCCATTTGGAAGCTGAATTTTCCGCAGTTCACGTTGTTTATCTTGTGCTTGTCACTGCGTTTCTTGTGTTCATTGTGTGTAATCAACAAAGGAAGGTGGTCGCTGCCATGTGTTTCCATGTCTGTAACACACTGTAGGCAAGAGAGATGGAAACAATGGAGAGGTCAAGGGCCGCGTCACTACGAGGGAAAGTGGGCTTGCAATCCTTGACTACTTGTAAGAGTGAAGATTCAAAGAAGTCAACGAGGTCAGAGCCACGTGCGTCTGTCTTGAGGGAACCCCATGAGGAATGATGCGCATTAAAATCTCCGCATATCACATACGGCGACAGGAGTGTCTGTATTGTTTGTTTATGTCTATTTGAGAGCAGGGTTGCAAATAGATGCTACCGACTGTGATATCTGATTTGCCCAGGTGAACGCGACAGGCATAGATCTCGGACATGTTGTCGCCGCGCATGGTCAGGGGAACTTGAGGGATGTCCGATCGGACGAATAAGGCTGCTCGAGGAGGCATGCCCTGTCTGTCTGATTCATAGACAAAGTATTGAGGAAGGCGGAACGATTCCGGAATGTGACTTTCTGATAACGAAATGATGCGGAAACCATGCTTGGATACAAACTGCTTAAAATCACCGGCCTTTCCGGCGATCCACCTGCAGTTCCAGTGGAAGATTGTTGTGTTTTTGTACCTGTTTGGTGTACTAGCCATGGTAGTGTTTGTCGATGAGACCTAGAAAATTCTGTTCCATGACAAGGGCCTGTTGCACTTCAGGGACACTTCGAGCAATTGGAATGGCGGCGATTATCGCTTTGAGTACCATGAACAGGCAGGGAACAGTTTGGAGAACAATATGAGCTGCATTGTTCTCATCAAGTACAGGTTGAGCAGATTGAGGGAGAGGAGTTTCACTTGGACATGCAGGAGCAGCGTTTGACACGCGTTTCTTGTCAAACCAGGTATTCTGAGGCGGCTGCTCATGTTTTTCAGATTTTTGCTTTGGAGCCCCGGCAGGTTTCTGTGGCCTTTGTGGCTTTGGCTGAAGGGTTCTCTTTGTACTTGAGTGTTAGGGTTTGGTTTCTGCTGGGAAAGGGGTGGAGTGATGACCAGCTCACGGTTGACATTTCGAGGTTTGGGCTGACTATCTGCAGATGCTCTTTGCTTGGCAAGTGCTACAGCTACAACTCTTCGAGGGCACCTGCCGTAATTGGCGCAATGTACACCTCCGCATTTCGCACACTTTCGCTCGTTTTTGAAGGTGCATTCTCTAAATGAGTGTGAACCTGCACAAGCTTTTAATCTGGGTGCAGTACGGCAATTCTTTGCTAGGTGGCCAAATCTTTGAAAATTCAGTAACACTGAGTCGGAGAGAAGTATTCCTCCACCCTGTATTCGTTGAAACCCAATGGGACACTTTCAGGCCTGGCCATGTCAGACTTGAAGGTGATCAGAATGCTAGAGGATGATCTGGACGTGACGGTTCCAGAATCGTCTTTTGAGTAGGCTACTTTGCGACGGACTTCGACAGTGCCAAATGGACGAAAAAATTCGAGAAGCTGCTCCTCCGTGTACGGAGCATGAACGCCGTCGATTTTTCCAACGTTCCTTGCATATGCATCAGGAATGCGGGAAGTGATAGCAATGTTGGCAATGCTCGTTAGTGCCAGCAAGGATTTGACTGCAGAGAGGCAGGAACCAGTGACAGAGAGTGTTCCATTCTTATTTCTTATTGAAGCGGTGATTGGAAATTATTTCCTGAATGGAGCGCATGATTTCTTCTGCGACCAAGCTGGAGTTTGCTTGCAGGAATGACCCTTTCGGATTTACAGGGGTGAAGAGGACGGGTATTCCTGCCTTGCGCGATTTCTTGTGGATTACCATTTGAAAGGGTGTAGGATCGTCGTCCACATCGCCAGCATTATGAACCACAGTGGAGCAATCATTGCTACGGCTACATGATCGCAGAGAAAGTTGGGAGTGATCGCCACTGCCATTGCGAGCACGTTTCCGCGGAGTAGCCAAAGGCGTACCTGGGGGGTCTCCGTTGAGACTGGGAGTCTTTGCCCGGGTGAGTTCCATGGTCGTCGGGAGTACACGTCATTCCCAGTGACAGGGTAATCCGGAGGAACAACCATTGCACACATACACACACGCACCACAAGGTAGCTATTAGAATAGCTGTTGCACAACGATGAGTAGGGCACGGGAGAGAACAGGCAGGACCGCACGGTTCAGAATCCTTTGCTTGCTTGCTTGCTTGATAGGGGGTCACGGGTGGTCAGCCGTAAATAAGGCTTGCTACTCGTTTTATAGTTAATGAAAAAACACACACACTTACACACATTCACTCTCACACATTCATGTTTTCACTAATTTAGGACATGGGTCTGTTCATACGTCGATGGGCCTCATTGGTTTCTTGAAGAAGGTGCAGGTCGTGGTAGGGGTAGGAGGTCACCCTCCTGCCAAGGTTTTAGTGGGGTTGCAGGTTCGTCACAGGTCGGTGAGGTTTGCATCTTGAACAAAGCCCACTACAAACTGGGCCGCACGACGACACTGGTTGTGACTGGGCCATGCTCCAAGTATCTTTTCCAAGGTCAGTGGTCTGTCGTCCAGTTGTCGAAGTCGTTGCTCGAGCCGTCTTCTTGGGTTGTCATAGGCAGGGCAGTTAAGCAGAATATGGATGTCGTCCTCAGGTATCTTGCAGGTATTGCAGAGGGGGTCTTTCCCCAGGTTGATCTTGAACTTATAGGCTTTGGTAAATGCTGTTCCAAGTCGTAGTCTATGAAGCAGTGCTGCATTCTTTCTTTTCATGTGCTGTGTCCCTGTATGCCTTAGGTTTCCGTCAAGCCGCTGGTTCCGCATTCGGGGTTTTCCATTTGTTTCTTCATTTCCTTTTGGGTGATGTTCTTGGCTGTAGTTTTGATGTCGGGTTTAATGATATGAATGCTTGTTCTGGAAGTCTTGGAGTGGGCTTGTTTTGCAGCTTCGTCAGCCTTTTCGTTCCCATGGATACCGCAATGGCTTGGTATCCACTGTAAGTTAGGTTTGTGGCCCTTCTGTAGTAAGTTGCTGTAGCAGGTCAGAATTTCTGTCTTGAGGTCTTCAGCCTGTGATTCTTTTGTTGACTGGATCGTCTGTAGATCTGGTTTCGAGTCGGTGTAGATCACCCATGCTTTGGGGTCTTGGTTTTCTATGTAGTGCATGGCAGTCAGTATTCCATGCAGTTCTTCTGCAGTGGATGAGGTCTTGTGGCTGAGCTTGTGGGAAAGGGTGGTGCCTGTCTTCGGGTCGCACACAGCTGATGTGGCTCCCTCGGCGCATACTGAGCCGTTAGTTTAGAGTGGTAGGCAGTGTTTCTCCAGTCCGTATACTGTCTCGAGTGCCAGTTGTCTTGCAACTTCTGTAGGGGTGTTTTCTTTCTTGGTTAGGCCGGAGATGGACGTAGTTATTGGTGGCTTAGCGTATCGCGAAGGTGGTGCTGTGCAACGCTCGGGTTTGCTGTATCCACAGGGGGTGTCTTCCTTCAGGGCCGCGACGGCTTTTCCGTATGAAGACCAGGGACGCTTTTTGTCGATCTGTGCTAGTGGATGATCCTTGTGTCTTGATACGTGACGAAGGTGCAGCTTGGCAGTTTCTGTCATTTGTAGGGCATGGATTGTTGGCTATCCAGCTTCTTCCAGGGTTGCTGTCATTGGAGTGTTACTCGGTACGCCGAGCACAAGCTTCAGACTGGTTGAGTGAATACACTGCAGTTTGTACGAGTTCCTGTCACTGATTTCGTGCAGAAGAGGGAGGCTGTAGGTGATCTGGGGCAAGATGAGGGATTCATACACAGCTTGGAGAACTTGCTTTTGTGGTCCCCAGGTTAGTCCCGCAGCAGAACGCATGGCATTAAGAAGAGTGCTTGCTTTCACTTTGATTGAGTCAATTTGGTGGCGCCACGATAGTTGGCTGTCTACTATCACTCCAAGGAACTCGTGGCTGGTGACAAATTCGAGTGGGTGTTCATCAACTGTTGTGCGTAATCCTTGAACGGTCTTTTAGTGAATGGCATGAACACAGTTTTCGAAGTAGAGATGTCCATACCCCGGACGCGGAGGTAGTTCACGACTGTGTCCAGGCCCATTTGTAGGCATCGAGACAGGTGTGGTCTTCGTTTGTGGGAGCTCCACAGGCAGATGTCATCAGCAAACATGGAGATCCCTATCTCTCGTGGAAGAAGTTCAGGTAGGCCAAGCATCACAATGTTGAATAGGAGGGGGCTCAGTACCCCTCCCTGGGGAACACCTTTTGTTACTTGATACTTTGCACTGGGCCCACTAGGAGTGTCCATGTAGATGTATCTGTTCCGAAGGTAGCTAGCGATGTAACTCAGGAGGCGGCCGCGAACTCCGACGTCGATGATGGCTGTCAAGATGGCTTCATGTGACACATTATCAAATGCCTTTTTGATGTCCAGGAAGACTGCGGCTGCTATAAGTCCAAAGAGGGTGTCCTGTTGCACGGTGCTGATCATGTCAATGATGGCGTCCATGGTGCTCCTGTGCTTGCGGAAACTCGTCATAGATTCGGGTAGGAGGTTGTGGTTCTCCAAGTACCGCTCTAGGCGCTTGGTCACCATTTTGTCCAGTAGTTTACCGAGGCAGCTGCAGCATCCTTTGCCGAGACCCTTTTGTATTGTTAACTTTGAAGATGATGCTCCATGTGGAGTGCTCATCCATTCCTTAAATCATCTACTTTAAATTTTAACCTTAATTTTAACCCGCTAATCCCCTAAATCTTTGTTTGTGGTTCGAAGTTAACAATCGAGGTTCGCTTTAGCGCGTTCCTCTGTTGCTTTCGCACTTGAGCCCAAGACAGAAGCCTTTGTCTGGCCACTATCCCTTAACTCGTGTGCTGATAAAAACCTTAATCTCATTTGACCTTCTATAATTTAAGTCTAGTATTTTTTCCGTTACCCATGTCACTTAATACGAATTTAATTATTTCCCCTTTAATTTTGAAACCGTTACATTGACGACTTTTTAAAAAATTTTCTTTTCCCATTCTAGCTAGTTATCTCCCCAACCACAATCTCACGCGGAAACTTACCATGTTGCATTTTTGCATTTTTTATGCATTTTTGATTTGATTCCAGATTTGATAAATAATTTCCGTTGCTACCAATAAACAAAATTTTGCTGCCGTTTTTCAACTTTCGCTTTGTATAATCCAGTTGCCTCTTCGTGTGATAAGCTAGTTAAATTAAAATATTTCTTAAAATATTTCCACATATATTTTGCCACTTTACATTCAAAAATTGCGTGCTCGATTGTTTCAAGTCTCCCACAAATTGGACATTTACCGTCTGAGGTTCCTTTCCACTGCCGAAAATTGTTTCTTACTGGTATGGCTTTGTGCGCGATTTTTCAGACTAATTCTTTCCTTCTGCTTTCTAACCAATAACTGTTTAGTCTGTTCCATGATCCCGGGACTATTGGTGATACTTGGTCCTGTTCCTCTTCTGTTCTAATTTATTTGTACAATTGTTTTGCTTTTAGTTCTGATACCGTCGCTTGTTTATCTCTTTTCCTGATTCCTAGTAATGCCTCTTTGCCTTTCTGATACGTGAGTGGCAGCCTTTCTGATTTTGGTCCTTTTAATTCAATTTTTCCTTCTTCAAATTGCTTGATATTGTATCCTAGCCAGAATTTTGCCATTTCTCGTGTTTGTCCTCCTACCCTTAGTGCACTAAATATGCCCTGTAGTGCGTGTGCTTTGGTTAATTCGTGAAAGTCTGGCATGTTTTTTCCTCCTTTTTCTATAGTCATTTTTATTTGTTTTTGCGAAATCCACTGTGTTCTTTTTTTCGAAACGAATTGAAAGCAGAATTTGCTCAAATGATCACAGAATTTCTTTGTCGGACTTGCACCCGCAAACTGATACGCGCATTTCGTTGTTATGATGCTGCGCAAAACGTGAAGTCTAGCCTCAAGTGAGGTGCTTTCCTGTTAAAATTTAGCCGTTGCTTCCTTGCATTCTTTAAATAGGTTGTCCCAGTTCGAATCCGATACACCTGACCTGTCAAACGTCATGCCCAGTATTTTAACTTCTTTCACTATTCCTAATCCTAGGTTTTCTTTAGGTCGTAATTTTCCTAGGTAAAGTAGTTTAGCTTTTGCCTTATTGATATATGCACCGCTCTTTCTGCTGTAGTTCCTGATTGTTTGCAATGTTTCTTAATTGCATTTTCATCTTTTACAATTAATGTCAAATCATCTGCGAAGGCCGCTATTGTTTTCTTTTCACCCATTCCTGGGAGTTGAATTCCCTTTATTTCCTGGTTTTCATTGATTCCTTTTAGTAGGCGATCGAACGCAATCACGTGCAGGTATGGGGACAGGGGGCATCCCTGTCGTACTCCCCTTTTAATTTTGAAGCTATCCGTTAAGTTTCCATTTACAATTATTCTGCTTGTTGCGTTTTTGTATAATATTCCTATGACATTTACAATCTCTTCTTCTACACCCACTTTTTGTAATGATTCTCTTATGTAGCTGTGTAGTAACTTATCAAACGCTTTTTCTTGGTCAACGGACAAGAGAATGCCGTTCACATTTCTTTCTTTGGTCCATTCGATTACGTCTCTAATTTGCCATACTTGATTGTGCAGCTTCCTACCCTCAACGTTTGCCGATTGAAATTCTGATACCCAGTTTTCCATTTTTTCCTCTATTCTTTTTGCTATTACTTTAGCTAAAATTGTGTAGTCCGTATTTAATAGTGTTGTTGGTCGGCGTGCGTTCAGGACCTCTGCTTTTGCTTTGTCTTTACAAATTAAAACCACATTTCCGGTTGTGAATGCTTCTGGAAAGATTCCTTTTTCTATTTCCTCGTTTAGAGCCTGTGTCAAGGATGGACACAGACTTAGACAGTACTTTTTATAAAATTCGGCTGGTATGTTTTCATAGAATTCTTTTGCTGCTTTTTCCATTTCTTTCTGTTGATTTACATACTTACCTTGGCTGTTTATGAGGCACACCATTTGCGAGCCTGATTTGGCCGCTTGCTTTGAGAGGAGCCCCCGGGAGCACCAGGCATCACTCTCGTGTCTGTCCATCGCCGCCATATACCTGACAGCCTCCCACTTTTCCTCCCTCAGGAGTAGTAAGTGATCTTTGGCGTCATTTTTGCTCAACCCGGTTAGAAATCCCTCGCCGCCATTTTCGGTGTACCTCACGTGTGCTTGTAGCTTCGCTACCAGCTCTCTTTTTTCTGCAGCAATTTTACGTGCCCAGCTTTGTAGTCTTTCCTTTATGATTTCTTTTAATGAGATCCAGCCTTCTAATGATGCTTCTCTATTCTGGGTCCATTCGTGAATCAGAAGTACATTGTTCCACCACAACCAGAGGCAACACTTCCGTGCCTCGCTTGCTTTCAACAGATACGTCAATCACTCCGATGATAGGAACCTTATCTCCCGTGAAGTTTTGTAACACAAGGTCATAGTGTTTCATCGTACCAGAAGGCTGCAACTGACAGTACATTTGCTCCGGTATAAGCGTTACTGCTAAACCGGTATCAATCTCAAACTCCACGTCTTTACCTTCGACTTTCAGCATTGATTTCACTGGTGGTATGCCAGTCATCTAATTACAACAAACAATGCTAACATCTTGTTTTCTCCTTTGAGGTCTACCAGAAGCTTGCCCCGTAATACATTTCCTTTTAACGTGGCCTTTTTTTCCACACTTAAAACACTTTGCATCTATAAACGGCCACTTCTGAGGCGTGTGAGCCGAAGAACCACATCGAAAACAGGGACCTACCGTTTGTTTTCGCGGCGCAAAGTCCTGTCGTGAGCTGCGTAGGCGGTGCACGGCCTCTGTCGTAGACGCCGACGAATGATGAAGGACTTTCGATTGTTGCATTGCCAGTTCCTTGGCTAGGGCCACTTTGTAGACGTCGTCGAATTTGCTCCTTCCGTCCAGTGCTGAATATCGTGTAGACAGCATCCGGCCACGAACCTGTCGCGTAGAGATTCGTCGAGAAACGACCCGAATTCGCAGGTGTGGGCTAATCTTTTCAAGGCAACTGCGAAGTTGGCCAAGCTTTCTCCCTCCTGTTGATACCTCCTGTGGAACCGTGTCCGTTCAGCGATGAGAGACCTCGACGGCGAGTAGTGTTTCTTAAGAGCAGCCGTCAACTGGTCGAACGTCCTAGTTGCGGGAATGTCCGGCACCAACAAATTCTTCAGGGTCTTGTAGGCAGTCGTGCCAAGATCATTTAAAAACGTCACCGCTTTGTTTTCCGCTTTGACATCGTTGACACTGGCATAAATCTGGAATCGTTCCAGATATTCCTCAAAGGATTGTTCCTCGGGCCTGAATTCCTCGGCATTGTGATCCCATCCTCGTCGCCAATGTTATATCCGCCCAAGGAAAGCACAACGACTGCCTCCGATGCCGAGGCAAAGAACGAAGTGTGTTGTTTATTATCAGCTGAACAGTTAAGTACAAGACGGGATACGCCCCCTTGTTCCTTATCAAGTGGAACCCAAAATGATTTAGACAAACCTTGCTTGTCAACAAACGTGCGGTACAACACACTCCCCCTCCTTTTCTAATGGATGAAACGTGTCAGCGGTCCGCTAGGCAGACTTCTTTCCCTTCTTCTACGCTACTCCACCCCACTCCACAAAGGGGATGAAACTCGCGAGTTCCCTTGCGGACTAAAGTGAGGCGCTGCGAGCTTTTCGCGTCATCAAACGTCATGAAACGTCAGACTTTTTATGTTGAAGCGCGAGTTCTCAACCGTCACGAACCCATTGGTTCCTGTAGCCGCTAGCCCGGTATGCGAGCGCTCATTGGGTGGTTTGAAATTATGAACTTTCCTTGGCTTGCTGAAGCTGGTGACGCCGTGGCGGCGGTACCGGAGCAACTCGCCGTATAGTTTCGAAATATGGTGGGGGCAGCATGGACGCAGGCAAAGCACCTATCCCGGTACCGCTTTGGATGGTTTGTAGTGTCCTTCCCTAGCATGTTGTCGATACCGACTCTGAAAAAGTCGGTACCTCATGGATACTTCTGCAAGTCAGTTCAATGATAGATAAGTGGAAGGTAGCTAGGGCTGCTTCGCTTGCTTGGTGCGACAACGACTCAAGAGGGACCAATACTACGTTTTTCCACTACCCACTCGATGACAGGCAAGTCACTTCCTATTCAATTCTGCCGCTTAGCCTAGCAAAGCACCACATGTGGCATATACGCAGCATTTTGACAGGTAGAATTTTTGGTGTCACGTTTCTGAGCCCTATCTATCTTGTTCAGGTATAGGTGCTCAACCCATATCTGCTTCAGAAAAGCATCTGCATGGATACAGTAGAATGGATAAGCCACTCAGAGTGGTTGGACTATCATCTTTCGGCATAGCAGCTGCACAAGTTACTTTGTGACGTGTCAACCAGACGCCTTCACAAGCAGCAAAGGGATACGGACATGTTCCCTGTCACGCCGGATCTCTGAATGTGTGTGTCTGTGCAGCCCATATACTGTTGTTCTACTTTGAAATCTTCCACTTGAGACATCAGCTATCAGTGAATGCAAAGTTCCTTCGGCATATCACTCGAACTTCAGAAACATTGTTCATATCATGTTCGTGTTTTGCACAGCTACAGCAGTTTGTGATTTGGAAATACCTATCCCGAAACTTTGAAACACTTTGTGTAACAGAAACAGCCAACGCTTCCGCATTTTGTTATTTGTTTCACTCGACGCGAACGCAAATCCACAACCGTCCAAAACCGCCAAAGCGGGGAGAGGGAGAGAACAGATGAGAAAGGGAAAGCACCCGCCAGCGTCACAGGTCACCCAGAAAGACAAAAAAAAAAATCAAAGGAAAAAGCTACTCAACCGTCGTCACGCGATAGGCCCAAGGCTTGAGGTCACGTGAGTTTTTCCCGACAATAGAAATATACTACACGTTTATTCCCCTGACTAGAGCACTGCACGGGCCCGGGCTTACCGGGCCGGGCCAGGTATTGCGCTTTTAGGCGTGCCTGGGCTTGGTTCGGGTTTCAGCCACCGGGCCTGGGCCGGGTACGGGCTTGACAACGTAGGCCATGGTCGGGCATGTACGCAAACCTATTTCACGAGACTGGACAGCTGAATGTTCACGTTATTTTTTTCCCCACTGGGTATGGGATATTAGGTATTGTCGTCTGAGAACTATCACTTTTTTACATGTGATCATTCTTATTTCGTTAATGGGTCTGGATTTCACGCATGCACTCGCACACATTTGGGGACGATTGGCGTGGCGGGCGCGCTCAGGGTCCTGCACGAGCATCAGTTAGGTTAGGTGTTAGACATATTTCGTTCTCGTGAGGGTCTCGCACGAGGGTCAGTGAGGTTAAGTGTTCTGACATATTTCGTTTTTATGAGAGTCCGGCAAGAGGGTCGGTTAGGTTAGGTGTTCTGACAGATATTTCGTTCGCGTCAGAGTTCGACAAATGGGAACTAACACCGGAGCATGTGCAATAGAGCGGCGATGAGTCTCCATTGAACCGCAATGTACATACGCCGACACGCCGCTGCGCGCAGCGTTCCCAAGCAAGCAAGCAAGCACCAAGCACCGAGCGGCTTGCCGGCACAGAAACACAGCCGCTGCTGCGTTCGAGTGTACCTCCTGACTCTCCACGAATTAGCTGCTTCCTTCTCCTTGCTGCGCTGTGCTCTTTAGTAGATCTAAATACGCCCCCGACCCTTGAGAACAGCTAGAACAGAGGCGGGTTAGGGACGGTTAGATAACACTAAACCGAGAGCAACTCGTATACGGCCCTTCTATCGTGGTGTTACCAACGACTATAAACAATTTAAAAAAAGCAAACCTGGCGAAGACGTAACAGGAATAGCGACGAAGGACACGGCGCAGATACTCGGCGGTAAGCGGGACTTCGAAGTCCGCGAACCAATTGTGGGTAGAAAACCAGAATGGTCTAACATAAACAGTGAATAACTTGATGGTTACAGGAAGACCTTCGCATGGCGCCTAGTCTATGGTATTTTACCCAGATTGAATTACCATCGTAATGCCAGACACACCGTAAACAAGTGTAACCTATGCGGTGGAAGGGAGTCCCTGCAACACTTCTTTTCCACGTGTCCCTTCCTCGTCCCTGTAAAAGAAAAAAATCAAGTATCCTTTTAACATCCAGAAGCTCACCTACGGAACGATACGTTAACTTGACGAAATACCAGGCAACACCTCCACAAAAAGGCAGTCACCGAGCTCTCTTACCAGAACTGGCTCAGGAGTCGCGACGTTGCTCATGGAAAGCCACCACTGGATGCGCAAACTTTTGCTGCAAAATGCGCAAACGGGATCAAGTGGGTTCTGAAAAGAGAATGTCACCAGCTGAATCTATAAAGAACTGGACACCTAATGTCGTCTACAATCTCGAAAACGAAGAGATTAGGGTGAACCTCCAGTAATGCCTTGTTGTTTTATTCCTTTTGTACTTAAGTCATACACTCTGTTTCATTACCCTTTTAAGCATTACCCCGTCATACTGATTCCTTTTAACCCCTATTTATTTTTACTTGTCTCATCTTTATACATTTTACTCACTGCTTATGCCATCACAATCACCTACCATTATCCATCCAGCATCAATCTGTACCCATTACATCACAGTCACCCACCACTCACTACTGAAATTATACAGTGAGTGTAATCATCGAATTAAAACGAAACAAATAAACAGGTCAGAAATCAAAGACAACTAGTGCACCAAACGTCAACAGACCACCGGTTAGAATGAAGTCCATGCAAACCGACGAGGGGACGTGCCGTGAAGCCCGCAAGTGAGAAAATGAATACGGTGGCTGAAACGCCACCGCTGAATGCAATTCAGCCAATGTTTCTGAACGCCCCAGTAGTTGTCTGAAATAGTGGCCCCTATCGCAGTGTAAAAGCCCACAAGCCAGTGTATGTATATCCTCTCTTATTCTTTTTTTTTTTCTTTTGCATGAAAGAGTGCCCGCTGTCGAGGGGTAAAGCCCACAAACAGCCAACATATGTGTTTTCTTGTTTGTTTGTTTTTAGTTCACTTACATTTGTTTATCCAGGGGCAATAGCAGGACATAACTGCCATGTATGAATCTGTGAGCGAATGGTGTATGCTGGAAAATGCGGCTTTGCCTCTTTGCGACGGTTTGCACAAATGACCAGCGTATGAACCCATACGAAGAGCGTATGACGTTGTACTAATGTTTTGTCTTTGAGATTTACTTACAGGAATGAAAGCTGTGACCTGTGGCCCAACATCACCCCCCCCCCCCCTGCCCCGATTAATGATGAGTGTGTTCACATGAGCTCTATTGCTCTAATGCCCGGAAAACACCTGAAATGGCAACGCTCTTGCGCAGCGCTCCGTTCGCCGGGGGAGACGCGCGTCTGCCTAGGTTTCCGGGGTGCGTTCCCAGTGTTTTGCATCCCTTTTAAGGGGCTCTTCGTCGGCGTTTTGTGCTGGTTCGTCCCTGACTTTGCCTCCTGTGTGATTATGGTGTTACCCAGCTCTGTGTTCTGCGTGATGGATCTGCCAAAGGAAGACGTCGTACGTCCGCCTCCTAGCTCCGCCTCGTCCGCTTCGGCGATTTGCGGCGCTTCTTTGCAATCTTCTAATCCCCCTGACGACTCAGTGCCCTGGGCCGCTGCAGCATCTGTTCCGCACGATAGCGGCAGCGACTTCATGTCATCCATCAGTGACCGTGGTACCAATTCCTCGGATCAAGACAATTTCGAGTATCCTCGTCAGCAAGTGAAGCGTAAACGCCGTGCCTATCGTCGTGAAAGTCTCTCCAGTGATGACATCGTGAAAAGTGCTCCCGCCCTTCGTGCTGCATCCACGCTTACTGTGCTGTTCAGACCCATCGGCAAAACTCGCAACATCACCGACTTCAAGCGATCTAAGCTTGAAGAGTTCTTCGGGTCTGAAGCCGTGTGTGAACTGCGGATCAAGCGTGCTAAGAATCTCGTCGCCGTTGACGTCAAATCTGCTGGTGGTGAGAATAAGCTCGCCAGCCTTAAGTGCTTGTGCTCGTGTGAAGTGAGTGCTTTCCTCCCTGTGGCTAAATCCGCTCGTGTTGGTTTGATCCGCGTTCACGACAGTTCCCTGGATGACTCACAGCTCGCTCATCATTTTCGTGCTTCAGTGCCTATCACCAGTGTGCATCGTTTTGGTGCAAACAGTGAAACGGTCAAGTTAGGTTTTTCTGCTACCTCTCTCCCTAAGTGGGTGCATGTTGGAATTCGCTAAATTCCCCGCTTTCGTCTTCAAACCTAAACCGTCGCAATGCTTCAGGTACACCAGGTTTGGTCATGTTGGGGCTTCGTGCAAACGTGCTCAGCAGTGCTTGAAATGTGCAGGCAATCATGACACCAGTGAGTGTGCCGACGACTCCGCTCCAAAGCGCATCAACTGTGGTAAGGCTCACTGTGCCAGACACCTCTTGTCCCGTGAAGCAATTAGAAACAGCTGCACACCGCTATGCTGCGAAAGAGAACATTGCCACCACAAAAGCGCGAAAGATTCTGCGCAAACGGAAGACCACCTCTGCCGTTAAAGTCTCTCCCTCCGTCTCGCAATCAAGTAAAGCTGATAAGAACATTCAGCGAAGTGCTTCTCCTGAACGCCTTAAACAACTTCGCGTGACAGCCGCTCCCCCCCCCTCCCCGGTACTCCAACCCAGGCCTTCTATGCTGAAGCGCTGAAGGACAACACCCGTGCAAACGTCCATTACGACAGCCTCTCCGGAATCTTACTCAACATTTCCTTCACAGTCCTTAAGGAGATTCTTCAGTGCCCCTGACTGCCTGATGGCATTCGTACCGTCCTGGGGCGGATTACTGGCCATTGCATCGGTGCGTCGGCATAACGTGGCAACGCCCACCGTCGGGCAAGCGCGTGCTCCCGACGCACGGTCTGAAGTGGTCAGTAAGGCCACCGTCGTCTGCTGGGTAGGCGAGCCTCGCCAGCGCGAGGAGCAATGACGCTACTCTCGGTGGCAGACGCAAGTCTGTCAAGCAAAAAGCCTAAATTTGACGACATCAACTTACTTTGTATTTACCTCTAGGAAATATAAATTTTGTTACCGCGTGGAAAGAAACCTTCTTGCACATACTTCGCTAGATGAGCATGTAAGACACGAATCAGCCAATGCGAATGCAGTGCAGTGTCGTCTGCTGCCGTCATCAGCTCGAAGAGAATCCTTCGGTGCTCGGAGCTGTCTCTTTTTCTTTTCACGCGCAACATGTGTTGAGGATTGATTGCGTATTTTATTTTACATTACATTCGTAGAAGACGAGGACGGTGATCTGTGCACTATACCCCGCGTGGAAGATTGCTATACTGACGAGGATAAAGTTATTTGGTGAACTTACGGTGTGCTTGCTGAGCTTTTCGAGTGACCTCCTCATTTTTAGTTGTACAACTAAACTAAGCAGTTATTCGGGTAAGAGCTCAGGGCGACACACAGCCTGCTGAGGCTTCCAGAGAGTTGCTGGCTACAGCAAGCAGCCAAGCTCAAAATGTGCGGAGCGGAGGCAGGTGTCGACGGAGGAGGAGGCAGGTGCGACCATCAATATCGCACAAACTCCTTGAAGAACGAAGGAGAATGGTGGAACAACAACGGCGGACCGCAGGAAGCATTGACCACCTATACTAGGTATGTCAATCAGAGTTACTAACAATACGGACAATAAAATATGTGCTGGCTCATTGCCGCAGGAACTGGTTCCAATATCACAATATTTTGCGCACCAGCTTCTGCAGAAAAAGCATACAAATGAATAGCGCAAGTATTGCTAGTTTTTTTTTTATTGTAGTGTCCAAATATTTCATAAATAAATGAATGTCATGTTTGTGCAAGACCAAATTAACTTCACAATGGTGGGTTACAAACACACTAACTCAGCTTATGCGGGTGATAACATTAGCTACATGGGAAACACTCGATGTCATGTCCATGTTTCCATATACATCCTGTATGTGTATACACGACGCTTTGGACAGTCGGAAGAAGGAAACAAACTGCTCCTCCGACAACCACGTGAAGACATCCCTTGTGAACACGAAATGTCCTCGTTGACTTCACTGAAGCGGCTCCTTGTTTCACTAGAAACGCGTACACAAGCGCCATTTTCAACGACGAACATCGCAGCGTTTTGCGTCGGCTGACCTCCTCGCCCAATAGCTACGAACGCCACACGCCCGGCGACGGTGGCAGGCTGCGAGTAAGGTCACTTCTTCCTTCTCACGACGAAGCGGGTCACGTGCAGCACGCGTTACTATGGAGACGACGCTGCGCTACGCACCGACAAGTGGCCAGTAATCCGCCCCTGGCACTCCTGTCGTTCCTGTTTCCGGGAAGGCAGAACAAAACCGTATTCGTCGTCCGCTAGTTCTTCTTCTTCATTAAGGGTTAGGGAATGTTAGCCATCCTGGGGGAGGCTGCGGTCAGTCGACTCGGCCAAGCTGTTGTTGTCCTGGGATATTTCAGACGCGGCATCCGATGCAGATTGCTGATCGCTGTCTGTTGCCTCTCTCTCGACGATATCCATGCCCCATCAAGGGTTGATTTCTTCGCTGTCAGACGCCGTGGTGATGCCATCCGAGTTGCGTTGGAGCACAGATGCAGCCACCTTTAGGATACTTCAGCGGCGGTGTACGATGTCTGGAAGTTTGCTGGACGATGCCGAAGAATAATCCTGGCACTGCATACAGGAAGCGCATGCGAAGCTCTTAAAATAGCTGTTTAAGCTGCGGGGATAACCCCTGAAACAGAGAGAAACAGCAGACGCGTCCGCTCTCGTCGGCGTCTACAGGGTGAATGCCCGCAGAGCAAATGACCTTGGAAAGGAGCTATGGAGAAACATGATCTTTTCAAAGCGCAGGAGAAGGTTGTGAAAACCACAGCGCGGGGGGGGGGGGGGATGACGTTGATGTAAAGGAAGAGGAAACAAGGTCTGCCTGCTCAAAAAAGGCGGCACGTTTCGTTTCCTTGGGGGGAAGGGAAAGAGGGAATAAAGTAGAGAGAGGGGGAGGGTAGATGTTAGTGTTAGTTGCTAAGTCCACTGTCCTCCATGAATTGGAGTAGGGTGTCTCTCACTCTGCGCCTTTCATTGTAGGTGTCTTGTGGGTGCGTGATGTCCGTTAAGATAGCGTGTGCTTTGCCTTCCTGCTGTAGGGATCGCTGAAGGGAGCTTCTTTCTTCTTCGTAGGAGATACAGCGAAGGAGGATGTGCTCTTGGTCGGCAGTCTCCAGGCATTGAGCGTATAGTGAGCTGTCGGTAATCCCAATTTTATGTACAAAGGCCGGCGTGAAGGCACTACCAGTGCGGATGCGATGTATTGTGGCTACTTTCCGCCTTGGAAGGTCTTTGATGGTGTACTAAAGTCAATCACAGGTGGTGGTGCCCACAGAAGCTTGTTGGATGCTTCCCATGTATCTGGATACTGCAACGCGTGTGGCGTTGGGGTCCAAGGGGGCTTGTATGGAGGGGGGAAGCTTGTGCGCTTCTGTGGCCAATTTGTCGACTTGCTCATTGCCTAGGATTCCGACGTGTGATTGTAGCCACTGAAGACTGATTTTGAAAGAGTGCTCTTCCAGTGTCTGTATAACGTCTCTGATTTTCCAGGACAGGACGTCCTCAGGTTTAGGCTGTTGAAGGCGGGCAAGAGCTGCTCGAGAATCAGAGAGGATTACTACTGCTTGTGGTTGTACTTCTGCTAGTCCTCTTACTGCATGGAGGAGGGCGGTCTGTTCTGCTGTAGTCGAGGAGACTTGCTCTTGGGTGCGACCCTTCCAGGATATGTCCAGTGCTGGAATGAGGTAGGCTGCAGTGCTGGAGCCAGATGTTTGGTTCACAGATCCGTCGGTGAATACTTTGAGTTGCCGGTGATATGCTTCCTCGATGAAGTCTTGTGCAATCGACTGGGCCACCAGAGGTGATATGTTCTTCTTCTTTCGGATATGGGGAATGGATGTTCTAACTTGGATATTAGAGGCCAGCCATGGTTCCCTGGGACGAGTAGCTGGAGAAAGGGGCTTAGCCAAAATCCTGACTTACGCACTTGCGTACGCAGGAGGTTGCCGAAACGCGAGGAGTGGTGGGATTCCATTCGTCTGATTATTTCATTTCCCGCTGGCGCTTTCCTCAGTCTGTGAAACTGAAGAAGGAGCTTTTGGGTGGAGGCCAGACGTAATGAAATAGGTTTTGCTTCTGTTAACGTTTTGACGTTGCTGGCGGCTTGTGGAAGCCCCAAGGCGGTTTTGATGCCTCCGTGGTTGATGATCTCCAGTTTCTCCATGCCTGTTTTACAGGGGAGGGTGAAAGGCAAGCCGTAGAGGATCCTTGAGCTGGTAATGGCCCGGTGCACCAAGAGTAGGGAGTCAGGAGAAGATCCCAATGTGGTTCCATAGAGTCTCTTTTGTGCATTGCGGCACACAGTCGGTGCAGCCTAGATGGCAGTCAAGTATGGCCTCCAGGATAAGCGTTCGTCAATGATGAGGCCAAGTAGATTCTGTTCTTTGACACTTGGAATGAGTTCTCCATCTGTGTTCAAAGTGGCAGGGTGTTTTCTTCTCTCGTTGTTGACTATCGTGTACGTTGACTTCTCAACGGAGACGGAGAGGCCTACTTTGTCCAGGTAGTCTTTGGTGGCCGTGGGGGCTTTCTGGATGTTTCTACTCATCAGAGCGAATTTACGCCCTGTTCTCCATATAGTGAGATCGTCAGCATAGATGCTGAGGTGTACAGGAGGAGACAAACTGGGGATGGCAAAAGTGACACCAGCCATCACTATGTTAAAAATCACCGGGACAAGAATGCTGCCTTGAGGCCATCCTATTGGCGAGGGTCTTCTACTGCTTAGGGTAGTTCCCAGGCGGACTTGCATCGTTCTTAGAGAGAGCACTTATCACTGCCCCACAAATGATGCTAAGCGTTGAAGTCCCCACATATAATGAGCCGTGGCATCTTTGCCTGATGCACTTGAGGCATTCACCGAGGAGGTGTGGCGGACAGTGCCAATGTACGTAAACCGACACCACAGTTACTGTTGTCTCGTTTATAGTTTTGGCTGCGGTCACAAATTCAGCTGTATCGCAGCAGATGTCAATGAGGTCGAGTTTGCACTGAGGCAGGTTGCTTTTTACTGAGAGCAACGGATCCAGTAGCGAAGGAGGGCAGACTGGGGCTAACGTACTTGCGGTAGCCTTATATAGTGGAAGAGTCCTTGAGGCCACACTCACTAAGGGCGAAGATTGGAATGTGGCGTTTCTCGGGGAAGAGGGTCAGATGTTGTTGCTTTCCCTCAAGGCCCTTGCAATTCCAATGCATAACAGCAGGGGTGGGTTGGTTTGTGGCTTGTGTACTACCAATGCTGGAATGGAGGGTGCTCTATGCGTCCAGGTGATGGGCATGGTTGCGTGTGTCCACGTTTGGGTGGTTCAGATCGTGAAATAACCAGCGATGGTATCCTGGAAGGGGATGACCAGTGCAAGGATTGAACGTAGGGCGGCTGGTAGGCTGGGACACTCTGCTATGGTCTTGATGGCAGTGAAAGCAATGCTGATAAACGATGTTATGGCAGACTGACGTGTTGTTGTCGGTTGCTTGACTGTGTCTTCCACCTAACGGTTTTTGCGTGGCTGTTTAGAAGGAGGGGGGGCTGCAGGGTTCTGTGGGGTGGGAACCTTTGCATGCTCAGCGTTTTTGGTATCACTTTGACCCTCGACAATCTTGCTGTACGCACAACAACAACAACTTTATTTTCAGAAGGAGAGTGGGGAGGTTCATCGCCGGAGGCGTACTCTACCCCATTGCTGGTGGGGATGTGGGGTATAAAATACAGAGCCCCCTCACAAACGAGACGGTACGGTTGCTGTACGAGACGATCTTAGAAGTGCCACCGTCCTGTTTGATTACCCTGCTCTTTTGCGGAGGGAGCGTCCTTGGCTGGGTTGCTGAAGTTTCGTTGTCTTTGCTTTGTTGTTGTGAGGTCGTGGGTGTTGAAGCAGGGTCTTGCTCTGATCAAGTAACTTTCGTGCTTTGCTTGTTGGGATCTGTTTCTTTATACTGAGGCGGAGTGCGGCGGTCTCTAGTTGTTTGACGGAGCAAGACTTGTCCAAAGCAGAGTAGGCATTTCCGCAGTTAGCACACTTTGTCACGGACTTGTTGGGGCACTCACTCGCGTCGTGGTTTGAGGCGCACATGAGACACTTAGCGGGGCGCGGACACGTGGCGCCAACGTGTCCAAACCGTCCACACTTATAGCACTGACTGGGCTTTGGTCGGAACTCACTGACATCTTGTTGCACCAACATGCACCGAGCGGGGCATGGGCCCTGTGGCGAACACAAGTTTCACTGAGTCACTTTTTCCCTGACGTTTAACTCTGGTGACAGTCACCCCCGAGCGCAGACGTTGCGCCAAATCGGCGTCACTGAGAGACGTATCCCAGGCACTTATGACACCAGCTGTGGCCTGTTTAGCAGCCGGTATAAAAGCACTGACAGGTGTGGCACAGAGACGCAAGGGACCAAGGAGTTTGTTTACTCCTCCCTGTGTTTTGACGTCGACTGTTAGGTCGACTACTAGGTCTATCGCGACTCTGCTCGACCGGCGTCGTCGCTTGTCTTCCCACACATTCCACTGATTCCACAAGGATAATTCGTACTTCCCTCACAGATGCTGAAATTTTGGAGCTCATTCGTTCTCCAATTCGTGTGTCAACCGTCCGGCGTATGGGCAAGCAAGGTGAACGTGTCAAGCTTTGTTTTGTGCGCGGCCCCATCCCAAAGGTCATTCACATTAGCAGTGTGAGGTTTCCAGTGTTCGCCTACAAAGATCGTCCCACGCAATGCTTCAAATGCGGCCGTTTTGGGCATGTTAGTGCTACCTGCAGGCGCACGGAAGTGTGTTTACGTTGCGCCGGTTCCCATAGCACATCAGCCTGCTCAGAGGCCTGTGTTGTGAAGTGTTCCAACTATGGTGAAAGTCACTCAGCAAAAGACCATGTATGCCCTGTGAAAGAATTGGAGACCGCCGCATTCAGATACAGTCAAAAGCATAACGTCAACACCGGTCAGGCGCGCAAGACAGAAGAGCTTAATCTCTGGGACAGCGGGACCCTCCTGTGCCAACACAGGCAAGTCATCTTCCATTTCCACCGTGAACGAGGCAACCCGTGTGAACAATGGCTCCTATAGTGAGGCTTTACGACCCAAGGCTTCTTCTGTTGCTTCTAACCGTGCTAGAGAGCACCAGTTTGAAGACCATTAACCCTCTCACGGGCAACCCCAAGGATTCCAGGCTTTTCCGCAATCTTGCAGCTCGAAGATCTCTCTCCATTAAAGGGACTATGAAACGATTTTTTTCTTCGTTTCGTTCGAAAGAAGACATTTTTCTGAATCTAGAACCGAAATTTTACTTTCGTCGCGCGAGCGGATTTCTCGGGAGCGAATTTAAACGGAGCGGCGAAGGGAGGACAGCTGGCGCCGCGCCGTGAGGAGCTGCCGAGCGGAGACACAACGGGTAACTTGACGCGACCACGGCCGGCTCAGCAACACGTCATCGTGACGTGTTGCCGAGCCGAGGAATCCCGCCAGGAGCATGCGCCGTAGGATCCCGCGTATGTGTTCATCGGGAGTGGAAATCTCCATGACAGCAGCTTTCGCGCGATCGGCAGATTTCGGCAGTGGCGGCAGCCACAGCGCGAGCTCGCGGCATTACTTGCCATTGTGCAACACCGGTGACGTAACGGGGAACCGAAGAGCGGTCCGTACAGTTACACCATCGGCAGGGAAATATGCGCGGGAGAGGAGGAACGCGGAAGAGACATTTCCAGCGCGCGCTCCTCGCAGAGTGGAGCGATTTCGTCCGGAAAAATTGTGGCATATTAGTTTCTCTGCGGGAAGAACAGTTTCCATCGAAAAAACGTATGGGGGTTCGGGAAATTTCATAGTCCCTTTAACAACCGTGCAGAATCCACTGCAGACACTCTTATCAGATCCTCTCCAAGAACATCGATCCAAGACTCTGCTATCCTGTCAAAAGATAACAACATGCTTGATCATCTATTCACCATCTCTGAACTCAACCTTGCATTAGAGAAGTGTCGTCGTCGCAGCGCGCCTGGAGCTGACAAGGTATCCTATCAGGCTCTGAAGAACCTCAGTGATCAAGCGAAGCAACGATTGTTGGATTACTACAACCACAGTACACGTCCCGGTGAACTGGAAACATGCCATCATAGTCCCGGTATTCAAACATGGAAAGCCTAATGATCAGATATCTTCTTATCTCTCACCTCCAGCCTTGCTGAACTAATGAAACGAATGATCCAGACAAGGCTTCTTTGGTTCGTAGACATGAACAACATTCTCCAAAGTTGTATGACAGGCGTCATACAACGTCATCATACGGCGTCATAAAGGTCTTACTGCAGCTGACAGCATCTTGGAGATCTGCTCGGCAGCAGGCAGTGCTAAGAAGAGGAACTTGGGAACTGTAACCATTTTCCTCGATATAAAGCAAGCGTTCGACGACATATCTTCTACCGTAGCTTCACAATCCGTCTCAAAAATCGGCTTCACGGGACGGACCCTGCGGTATGTGTCAGCCTTCCTATCCGACCGAATTGCACAGGTTAGACTGGGTCTGTGCTCAACAGAATGCGCCCAATCGGAGGTCTCCCGCAGGGTAGTGTTCTAAGCCCTGTGCTCTTTAATGTCATTCTTGCATCACTCCCTCGAAGCCTACCTCCCAGCAAGCCATCCATATATATGTCCATGCATTTATATGCAGACGACGTTGCACTCTGTTGTGTTGGCTGCCGAGTAGGGCAGATGAAGAAGAACATGGACCTCTCTCTTCTAGCTGTTGCCGCTTATCAGGTTTACCAGGCTTACCTTAAAAGGTTGGCCTATCCATATCACCCGATAAATCATGTTGCATGATACTCAACCGGAAATGCCGGAGATGTATCTCTGTGGAGTACCAAGGTTCCGCAATCCCAAGAGTTAAGCAGCGCAGGTTTCTTGGAGTGCTATTTGATGAAAAACACACTGATGAAAAACTTACTGTCCTGAAGACCTCAACTGCTACATTACATGAAGCCATGAAACGCCTACAGGGCACCGACTAGGGTTGCTCACCCAAGGCTCTCCTTCAATTGCACAGCGCCCTTGTGGTATCACGGCTCATGTACGTTCTCCCATCACCTTCAAGACAAACGGAGATAGAGGCTGTCCACAGTAAGGGTCTCAAAGCTGCCTTGAGTTTCCCGCAACAGTCCAGTAGCGAAATGCTATACGGCGAAACCGGCACCTCCCCCCTTCGTCTTCAGGCAACTGAGAGGCTTCTCCTGCAGTTTGATCGTCCCCATAGGTCTGAAACTGGAAAGATGATCATTCGATGAATCCGCTCTCATCGTGGGTCCCGATCAAGTTAATTGGTTCTGGAACTTACAGAAAGCTGGTTCATCCGAGAGCTAACCTACAACCACAACCTCCACCCTATCACATTGAGGAACAGGACGTCGGTTTATACCCACCGTGGACTTTGGCGGAAGAAAGAAGTACCTACAGTTGTGGCAATGCAAATTGCTGCAGAAGCTCTCTACAAGGCTGAAGAAGCCCTGCTTGTCTTCAGGAACGGGTTCACAAACTCCTCCCGCTCTAGCAGTACAGCAGCTTATTACATTCCCGACCTTGACCACAGTTGGAGCGCCCGCTTGGATCGAGGATTCCACTATGGCCGAGCTGGTCGCAATACAAAGTGCTCTCGACCATGGCTCCTGCCTACCTGCACAGCATGCACAATTTTCAGTGATTCTCGTTGTGCGCTCCAGCGTATCCGAAGGGGATATCCACAGGACACCTCCACCTGCTGGATTTCAAGTCCAACTGCATTGGATTCCTTCTCATGTTGGAATAACTGGAAATGAGATTGCCGACTCCCTAGCCAACGAGACGCACAATTTCTCGCCGAACATCACAGTACCCTATGATCCGGACTCTAACAAAGCTAACTTTGCAACTTACCTGAGCGAACTACAGCTGGCTGCCTTCCCTGGAGTGGCTCACTTCACTCAGACACTTCCTGAAAAAGACTTGCCCCGCAAGCTAGCAGTTCTCCTCCACCGTCTCCGAACCCAATCTGTCCTCACCAGGGCCTTCCTATACCAAACTGGGAATTGTCTCATCGCCTCGCTGTGAATCATGTTACGATCATCAGGATCTAGCTCACACCCTCATGACTTGTCCTGACTAGGAAGAACAAAGGGCATGCCTCTTCCGCGTGTAGAGCTCCTTGCACCTACCGCGTGAATCCCTGGAGGATGTCCTCTACCCATCAGGATCCATCCCCATTCGAACAGCAGCCAGAAATGCACTTCTGAGCTTTGCCACTGAGAGCGATCTGCTCTAGACAGCAAAGTGTGCGCGTTTTCCTCTCTCTCTTCTCCCCCACACTACTCCCCTTCCCATTCCTTGAGTGTAAGATGCCGCCGTTCCTGAGGAGGAATACTTCATTCTACTCATTACACTACGTCGCCACCTCCCCCCCCCCCCCCCCAATTCCTTCCTTGTCCTACGAAGAGAACGCACGCCCGTTCGCTTCTCTCTGTTGAAGTCACTCACTTCGCCGGTGCCGACTTGTCTGGACGCTAGCACTCGATCGTCTGCTCGGTGGACGGCGTTCTGTCAGTAAGAACAACTCTCTTTAGAGCGCACGCCGCATGTCTTCCTGTAAGAAGCGTTTGGTAACGGATTCCAACGTCTGTGAGGTTGTCGACCGCCGCCTACGCAACCTGCACAAGTATGCGTCTGGGCTGCAACCCACCTACCGACGCAAACGACCGACGCAAACGAGGCGGATGCCGATGGCTTCCGCGTCCCTCGTCGCCAACTGAAACGCAAACACCAACTTGCCCGGCGTAGCAGTGATTCCAGTGACAACATAGTGTGTAGTGCGGTGTCCTCTGCTCCAGCACTGTCTGTGCGTACTGTGCTTTTTCGCCCAACCGGCCTGAACAACAACGTCGCCAGCTTTGACAGCACACACCTCGAGTCCGAGGCTCCTAATGAGATCAACGCGATTCACCTCAACAGTGCAAAGAACATTGTTGCAGTGGATGTAAAAACTGTGGGAGGAATCAACAAACTCCTCTGTCCTTCTCAACTCTGTTCTCTGCCGGTAAGAGCATTTCTTCCGTCCTCTCGCAGCGTCACCATCGGCACAATCCATGTTACCGATACCTACCTCTATGACGAAGAGATCAAGAACCGCCTACGCTCATCCGTTCCGATCGCTCATGTGAAAGGCTCGGAGATAAAGGTGTCAGTGTAAAAATCTGTTTCTGTCGGGGCCTCCTCCCAAAAATAATACATATTGAAACATTCAAGTCTTTCGTCAAGCCTTTCAAAGCTAAACCTTTGCAGTGTCTCAACTGCGGTCGTTTTGGCCATACTGCCGCTTCATGCACTCGCGAAATTGCCTGTCTCGAATGTGCTGGCATATACAGTACAATGGAATGCATAATTGAGGCTATCGCAATGTTTTGCAACTGTGGGAGCAACTATGCTGCCCGTCACTATGTATCAGGGTGTCGAACCGAACCCGAACCCGAACCGAAAACCGTACCCGAACCGTTATTTTGCCGGAACCGAACCCGAACCGAAATTTTCATGACACTGTTGAACCCGAACCGGAGCAGAACCGTAAAAAATAATAGCGGTAACCGGTTCGCAACAAAACGGTTCGGACATAAAAGAAGTCAGCATAAGAGTTCCTCTCTATCCCCGAACGAAGACACATTCGTATCATCATCACGCGCCTATATCATGGATTTCAGAAATTTTCACCTAGCAGTGAGACGACGACGTATAGTAAGTATACTTTCAGCGTCTTTTTAACATGTTGAAGCGCAGTTGTCCTTGTAAGCGCCGCGGCTAGCGCCCCACGCACGCGGTGCGGCATCTACTCTTCAGAGACGAGCTGCCACGCGGACGAAGGAAACAGGAATGGAGTAGGCCAGTTATGTAGCTCTACAGGACGAATATGCGCTCAAATAAGCGCCCAAGATTTCCCTTTACACGTGAGCAGTACAAATTAAACAAGTCAGAAACATGAGAAGTGGAGAAGGAGCGTACGCAGAACGGTGCCTGTTTGATTGGTCGTGGCTTGAAAAGTAAATGTAGTTCTGCTTATTGGTAGTGCAGTTGTGTCGTGACATATTGCCTTTGTGTTGTGGATTAACTAGTACACTGCTGTGAGCTCGGACAGAGTAAGGCTGGCAGGCTTATTTTCGACATGCTTCAGTACGGTTTCAGATCGATTCACGTTGCGAAGGCAGTGTGCCGGCTAGTACTGTCGTCTATATTACGCTGTCCATCTTATTAGGCTTCCTTTAAGTGTATCTTGCTGGCACTGTGCATGTGAAAAAAGAGATTTTGGGAACAGAAAGTAGCAGGACTACACCGCTTCAACAGCGTGGACTCTATTTGCAATAAGTGTTCATCCATTCCTCATTTCTCTCGCTAAAGGGGTACCTCACCGCTAGAGACGTCAATGCAGACAACAGCAGTAAGCTATTAGCCACGCATTTCCTGATAAAAGCAGTTTTATGGAACATATAAAACAGAAGCGTTGAACCGGTTCGCGAACCGGTTCGGGGCTGCGAACCGGTTTGCGAACCGGTTCGATTCTTGGTGTGGCCGAACCGAAACCGAACCGGAACGAAATCAAAACAACGCGAACCCGAACCCGAACCGAACCCGTATTTTTTGCGGTTCGACACCCTGCTATGTATGCTTACTCACGCAAACTGAAACGGCTGCACACCGCTACGGCCTAAAAGCACACATCCCAACAAGCAAGGACCGCAAGATAATCAGAAAGAGGGACATCGCAACAACAAAAAGGGACACTCCAAAGAGAACACCCGAGCGAGCTCTCACTCCAGCACATAACCAGCCAAAGGCAACACGCTCATACAGAGATGCCGCTGCCAAGAAGCTCCCTGTCCACTCTTCTACGCAGAGCCAACCCACATTGGCAAAGACTCACGCTCCGCATACGGTACATCATCGTGCGCCAGCTGCCACCCAAAGAGACAATGTACATCAGACAGCATCCATCAGTCTACAAGCTCTCTCCCGTCCTCGCAAAGACTCTTGTGAATCTTGCCTTCAAGGATGCAAAAGCCTTACTGGAGTGCACATAGATACCAGAAGAACTGTGCACCATCCTGGCTCTACTCCAGCCACTCCAACAATCCTTCACGGGCCTCTCATCTGCCTGAGCCTGTGATCGGCCTCCTTCATAGTGTAGAACCGCTACCACTTCTCCGCTCTTACCATCATGGACAGTTTTTACAACGTACTCCACGGGAACTCTGCTGGGCTCCTTCCCAAAATAGCAGAGCTAAAGCTAAAGCTGCGCAAGACGCACTTCAGCATCTTGGCCATTCAGGAATGCAACCGGCCAGAAAATTTCACAATCACATGCTTCACCAAGTATACTTCTCCTGCAATACCACATTTCAAGCATGACTGTGCTGCCCTTTTCGTTGCCCAGCACATCCCCCATCTTCAAGTCTATACCCAGGAACTGTGCTCACCCAACGCAGAGCTTGTAGCAGTCAAGGTTCAACTCGGTAAAAACACACTGACCGTCGTCTCTCCCGGCGCAAGACCTCACAGCAGTCTACCTGAGGATTTCCTCCACAAGGCACAAGAAGCTATCCCTGGACCCATACTTCTCCGGGGCGACACAAATGCCAACCACCCCTCTGGGGTTCCCCTCAAGCTGACAAACGTGGCTCGTCGCCGCCCTTGAAGTCTGTGACCCTGTCGTAGCCACCACTGCTGAACCTACCTTCGTGCGGCCTCCTCTCTCCAGTGCAACTGACATTACTTTCCACTCCCCTGACATACCTGCACATTGGGAAATCTGCCACGACACCTGGGGCAGTGAGCGCTGCCCCATTTTCATCACCCTTGCCTACAAGTAGTTTGCACCAAAGCGCACCGTGCACAGTGACAAACTGGTCCTCTTTCCGTGCTTCTCTCGCTTCGTTTCCAGAAGACATGGACGCCACCAGTGCCATCACCTCTGCTTTAAGCTCTGCAACACACTCCATGCAAGTGCCACACTCTTCACCCAAGCCTGACCTCAAATTCCTCAGACTATGCGACGCGCGTCGCAACTACAGGCGCATCTCCGCCTGTCTCCGGCGCCACTCCAACACCCTACTCCACTCCCACTGGCGAAAATTTTCAAGTTCACTCACCAGCCATATCCCTGCCACGAAGGTCCGGAACACAGTCAACTCCCTCATGGGAATGCACAAGAAAGCCAATCGCTTCGCCTCACTCGCCCTTGCCCAGGGCTCCCCCCTCCCTGAGCTAGCGGAAAACTTCGCCAATAAATTCCACAACACAAAGGCACCCCTGTGATGGCCACCACCCTCTCTTCCAACTGCTCCCTTGACCACCCGTTCTCCCCACAAGCTTTATCACAAGTCATCCGCCTCCTGAATGGTGTGGATGAGAACCCGAACCAGACGCTTCGAAACCACCGAAAAGAAGCTTTCTCCAGACTCTTGCGCCACAGCAACTAACACTGGAGTATTGCCATGCCTACACCCGCTTGGCAGGAAAGCGCCCTCGTTCCCATCCTCAAGCGCGGGAAGCCTGCCGCCCATCTAGTTTTCCTACCGCCCCATATCGCGTTACCTTTTGCGTAGCCAAATTTGTAGAGAGGTTGATCCAAGCTCGTCTCTCTTGAATGCTGAGAAAAGGTCCTTCCTCCACACCTGCATGACTGGTTTCAGGCGAAACCTGAGTGCACAAGATTCCATCCTCGACTTCATTTCTGATATTGAGGAGACTCTCAAGACCGGCCAGAGAACAGCTGCTGTCTTCATAGACATAAAAGCCGCCATTGATAATGTTGCCGTCCCTGTTGTTATGGAAGCTGTCCATACTGCTGACACTTGTGGCAAGACAGCCGCCCTCATTCATGGCCTGCTCTGCAACCGCTCGTTTAAAATACGTCTTGGAACTACCCTCAGCACTCCTAGAAGTCAGAACATTGGCCTCCCAAAGGGCAGCCTTTGAAGTCCGCTACTGTTCAACGTGGTCATGGCTGGTCTTCCAACCCAACTGCACATCATCAACAAAAACATTAGGCTCTCTATATACGCCGATGACATACGCCTCCGGATCCGTGGTAAAAAAACCGGGAGCTCATAGAAACGCCTTACAGGAAGCCGTCAGTGCCACGGCTGAGTTTCTATGCTGTAAAGGCCTTGCCATATCTGGTGACAAAACCAAGCTAATGCTACCCGGACCTGTCCCAAGCGGGCCACACCTACCCCCTGTAACTGTCAATGGATACACCACCGAAAGGGTAAACGAGCACGACTTTCTGGGGATCATTATAGACAGACGTTATAAGATGACAGACAGACAGACGATAGACAGACGATAGAGCGGACGCTTTTTCAGGAGCTCTCCCAACTGCCAACCAGTTTCCAACTGGAATTAGTCAGCCGTTTACAGGGCTGTGCAGTTCCGCCGCCTAGGATTGACCTCTCCGTCTCGGACAGGCCGACGACCCCCCCCCCCCCCCCGTTAAGTGAACTGCCGCCTACCGTGTCGCCCACGCCGAAGAAACGCCGAAAGGTGTACGAGGTGTTATCCCCTCCAGCGACCACTCTGCGCCTTGCCGGCCTTCTTCTTCTTCTTTTTTTTTTATTGCAAACTTTGTAGATGATGCACCATGTTGGGTGCTCATCTTTATCCTTTTGTCTTTACACACCGAGATTTTTGCCCTCTAATTTCCTATTTTTCCCTTATACTGTGTCCAAAGTTTGCAGCTGCGACCTACTCTAAAGTGGGTCAAAAGTGTAAATGGTGTGACAGCATCTACACTACCGAATACATGAAATGCAAGCGAGATAAGAAAGGATACAGAGAAGGAATGTATCGCGAGGTGCAAACCAGTCTGTTTTGGGAGCAGTCGAATATGAAGAAGACTACGTCTTATGCGAGGAAGATTTTCCAACTTTAAAACCGCAGCATAGCGAGACAACAAATGAAAAGGAACCTGAGCAGGAAAATGTAGAGGAGAACGTAATTCAGGGAGTGGAAAACGACAGTGCTGGAAACAGCAACCAAACTGTAGTTCTTGAAACTGAACAAAGTGGGAGAGAACCAATAGTCAGTGAGAGGGACAGTGTGAAAGAACAGGAAGTAGTGGACGACACGTATGCAGAAAACTGCAACAGCGGAGCTGGAATAGAAGGAAAAGAAGGAAGTAGTGACGACGAAGGGACTAGCTCAGAGAAAAGTAGCTCATCTGGACACAGTACAGTTGTAACAACGCCTGAGTCCCAGGCAGAAACGATGAGCAGTACTGGTAGCGTAAGCGGAGGAGACTTGGCTGGCGCAACTGAATCTGAGGAAACAGAAAATGACGAGGAGTTCGTAACTCCAAAGAGGAAGAAAAACCGCCGTGTTACCAGGGTATCTACTGGGAAACGGTAAATTAAAATGCAAAAAAAAAACATCCAACCTATAGAACAGATAAAATTATTACCCACACCCACCATGGAAATAAAGATCCTAACACTAAACGCCAGGGTACTTCGAAAAAAAAAAGAGAAACAAAACGAGGTAGTTAGCCTGGCGCGTTTCCTAGGAGTTGAAACATTCCTAATTCAGAGACACATTTTCATCGCCCTTCAGAAGGAGTTGAATTCGATAAAAATACTAAGACAACGTTATACTGGAGCTATGGCAAACACAACACAAGGATAACGAATAACATAACCTATTTATAACATATAGCATATAACGAACGATAACATATAAGATAACGAAATTCGAAAAAACTTAGATGGTAGAGTTGTAACATTAGACACCATCATGGGAGACGAATTGTCAGAATAATTAATGTATATGCACCAAACACACAACTCGAACCCATACAATTTTACAGAGACAAACTGCCATATTTTTTCATAGGTGCATATTATTTCATAGTTGGGGGATTTTAACTGCGTCATTGAACCGCACAGAGACATGTCGTCCGGACGCCACAGTAATAGCTGTGGTGGGAAATAATTAAACAAAACCATAGAAAGTTTACAAATGAAAGACATATGGCTGAAACACGGAAAAGGAAAAACTGGATTCAGCCGTCTCACTGATAAGGGAGGCAGTACAATTAACCGTTTTCATGTGTCAGAAAAAATACTGAGAGAGTCACAGGATGCCGCATTAGTAGATGCTATAGATATTTCAGACCACATGGGGTTAGTGATCACAATAAAAGTAAGAAGTTCCCCACGACGCAAACGTCAGTGGAAAATGAATGTAAAGCTATTGGAGAACAAAGAAGTGGACCAACAGGTTCAGTGCCTTATCCGGGACGAAGTTCGGAAAACCGACGATAGCTTCGGATAGTGGCTGCAATGGAAGGAGCAATTAAAGGGACTATGAAGCGATTTTTTTCTTCGTTTCGTTCGAAAGATGACATTTTTCTGAGTCTAGAACCGAAATTTTACTTTCGTCGCGCGAGCGGATTTCTCGGGAGCGAATTTAAACGGAGCGGCGAAGGGAGGACAGCTGGCGCCACGCCGTGGCGAGCTGCCGAGCGGAGACACAACGGGTAACTTGACGCGACCACGGCCGGCTCAGCAACACGTCATCGTGACGTGTTGCCGAGCCGAGGAATCCCGCCAGGAGCATGCGCCGTAGGATCCCGCGTATGCGTTCATCGGGAGTGGAAATCTCCATGACAGCAGCTTTCGCGCGATCGGCAGATTTCGGCAGTAGCGGCAGCCACAGCGCGAGCTCGCGGCATTACTTGCCATTGTGCAACACCGGTGACGTAACGGGGAACCGAAGTGCGGTCCGTACAGTTACACCATCGGCAGGGAAAGTATGCGCGGGAGAGGAGGGACGCGGAAGAGACATTTCCAGCGCGCGCTCCTCGCAGAGTGGAGCGATTTCGTCCGGAAAAAAATGTGGCATATTAGTTTCTCTGCGGGAAGAACAGTTTCCATCGAAAAAAATGATGATGATGATGATGATTCGGGTTTTTATGGCGCATGAGCAACTAAGGCTCATCGAAAAAAAGTATGGGGGTTCGGGAAATTTCATAGTCCCTTTAAGAAATATGCTAAGCAAAAAAACTGAAACGGAGAAGCAGAGGAAACGGAACTTACAGCAAAACTGCAACGCCACCTCCGACTCCTGAAAAACGGCGTCCAAGGATGCATACAAGGAGTGAGCAGAACAGAAGCTGAGGATCACCTATTACTCCTGAGGGAGGAACCATGGGAGGCTGTGAAATACATGTCGTCGAGGGACCACTTCGAACAGGAAGCCTGGTGCTCGCGCAGGCTACTGTCCAAACAGCTGCCAAAAGCACAGCACACGATTGAGTGTCTGCTGACCAGTGCAAGTAATATGGTCACTGACCAAGGAGGTATAGAGGAGGTGGCACGCAGTTTTTACGCGGAGCTCTATGAGAAAGGTGTACAACGAAAAGATATGTTCGAAACTGACAACGAACCCAGCAGAGGGATCGAAACGACCACTAAAGAGGGTGAAATGCTTATAAAAGAGATGAGTAACGGCAAATATCCTTGCCCCGACGGGATACCAGTAGAATTTTATAAGAAATACTGGCCAATTCTGGGAAGAGCTCTGGTTAAAGTTTTGCATCGGGTACTAAAGGAGGACAACTTCCCTGAAGCCTGCTCTTTAGAAACATTTATTCTCATTTGCAAAAATAAACAAAAACGCGGAAAATTGCCTCGTGGCGTCCTATTACATTATTAAATATAGATTCCAAAGTCATCGCAAAAACCATAACAAATAGATTGGAAAACAGAATGTCCCGTTGGATTTCAAAGTATCAAGCTACCACAGTAAAGGGAAGAAACATCCACAGTTAGATATGGGAATTAAGGGACGTAATTGAATGGAGCAATGAATGAAACATCGATGGCATCCTGCTACCTGTCAATCACGAAAAAGCCTTCGACCGGCTTTTGTACAGTTTCATAAAAAAAACACTAGAAGTCATTGAATTAGAAAAGGAAACAATAAACACAATTGGTATGCTATGTAAGAGTGCGGCAAGTAAGTTAATGATCAACGGAAACCTGACACAAATTTCAAATTAAAAGAGGGGTGAGGCAGGGATGCCCACTCTCCCCATACCTATACATAATAGCATTCGATAAATTACTAAAGCAATTTATAAAAAAAAACAGAATAAAACAGAAATAAGAGGAATTGAACTACGAACGGTAGAGGGAAAAAAAGACAATCGTAGCCTACGCAGACGATCTGACAGTCATTGTAAAAGATGAAGAAGCGTCGAGATCAACCATGAGCACCATAGAAATATACAACACAAACAGTGCATCAGAAGCAAATAAGCACAAAACGAAAATGCTTTATTTAAGAAACTTAAGGCCCTTAGCTTAGGTAGGATTAGAACAAGTGGACGATGTTAAAATATTTAGAATTAATTTCACCAAAAAAGGCATAACGGAAAAAACGTGGGACACATTAGAGCAACGATGTATAAACATTTTTGGGGAACTACCACAAGAAGACACATCTCTTATGGCGAGAGTTCAGATCCTACAAGGCCTAATTATACCCAAGTGTACCTACTATTTCGCAAGAGGTCGCCCACTTAAACAGTATTGCAAAAGACTGGAAAAGATATGCTTCCAGTTCTTGTGGAAAGGTGGGATACAGTGGCATTCTCAAGAAAAAATGAAAATGCTGGAAGAAGGGGCCTAAATATTCCAGATTTTTGGGAACTCGCTAAAGCACACGCACTTCATGGAGTGCTGAGAACCTTAAAGAATGAAACGGCAGGCAGAGAAATGGCATGTTTCTGGCTGGGTCTCAGCATACGATATTTAGATTCGCAAAAAAAATTTAGATGAAAAGATTTAAGATCCCAATCAGAGAAATTACCGTCAGTCTACGAAAAAGTAATAAGAACTGCTACTACAACTAAGAAAAATAAATAAAGATAGTGAAGTGACAAATTTAACTGCAATACAGATATTCAGAGAAAGTAGGACAGTTCAAGAAGGTAAGTATGTATCACACTTAATGCCTGAAGCATGGAAAAGAATAAATGCACGTTGGATGGACAGTAAACCGAAAACTCTCATGTGGAAAATTGTTCACGGAGTATTACCTGTAAGGGATTGACTTTATCGATGGCGAAATAGCTCAAAAGGAGAATATGCAAAAGATTAGAAAACATAGAGTATGTATCCTTCAAATGTCAAGTAGCAGCCTATCTTTGGAAATGCTTAAAGAAATATTTTGAGCTACCCAATCTAACGTACGAAGGAGCCATGGGGATACATGTGGCTGAAGTACCAAAAAGGCAACAGAAGTTTTATCAATTAGTAGCTAGCGAAATCACCTATCAAATCTGGCTTACTAGGTACCTACTACCTGTTCTCGTTCGCGAATCGCCCGTCCCTCGCTGCAAGCGTTGCTCTCAGGGGAACCGTACGGGAACGCGATTCGCTGGTTCCCGCGTGGCTCTGTCGCGCTGCGAGCGGCGCGCCATTTGCGATTCCCCCGCTGACCTCCTTGACCTGGGATCATTTCCGGACCCTCCTCGCTAAAGGAGCCACTGCAGATCTCACTGCCGACATCACGTCTGCGCTCAATGGGGCCTCCAAGTCCGTCGCCATGCGTGCATCTGACCCGGTGCCTGACATCAAAAACCTCAACATCCCCACCGCAGGGAGATGGGCACCCAACCGCCGAGAACCGCACCCAATACAACCGCATCACAACGGCACGCTACACGTCGGCACTCCAACGCTTCCAGTGGAGAGGTTTCTGCTTAGCTCTCTCTCTCCGCACACCCCTGGCTCCAAGATGTGGAGGGTGGTCAATAAGCTTTCGGGCAAAGCAAAGGGAGAGCACCCTTTCCAAGACTTTGCCTTGGCACACGCCATCTCGCTCAGCGACGCAGCCGAGCTCTTCGCCGAATTCTTCACCCTCTGCACGCCACAGCACCCGGCGGTTCAGCCACCTGACGACACAGTCGACCCCATGGATGCTCTTTTTACGCAACATGAGCTCCTCTCCGCCCTCCACAGCTGCACCCGCCGCATCAGCCCCGGCAAGGATGGGATCTCCTACCAGGCATTAAGGAACCTTCCCCCATCAGCCCAACAAAGCCTTCTACACCACGCCTGGGCGTCAGGGAGGATTTCGGACACATGGAAACATTCCACCGTCGTCCTCATTCTGAATCAAGGAAAGCCCCCGCTCAGCACTAACTCCTACCGCCCAGTCTCATTCACCTCCTGCGTCGCCAAGCTCATGGGGCGCATGGTCCTTGCGAGGCTGCACTGGCATCTGAAAACAAACTTCCTCCTCCCTTCATCGCTCACGGGTTTCCGAAACAAGTTTTCTACTGTCGACACCCTTCTCGAGTTAGTTTCCTCGGCGGACTCCGCGACGAAACGCAAGCGCTCCCTGATGGCAGCCTTCCTGGACGTGCACAAAGCCTTCAACAACGTCACCGCCCAAGCTGTCTTTGCCAGGCGTCAGCAGATCAAGGTCGGGGGCCGCGCCCTCCGTTTCATCACTGACTTCCTCCAAGGGAGGACCATGTAAGTCAGGCTGGGCTAAACACTCAGTCGAGTCAAATACACCCCGTCAGGATCCCACAAGGCTGTATCCTCAGCCCTGCTCTCTTCAACGTCCGTTATGGCCGGCCTACCCTACTCTCTCCCCCTCTGCACTCCGCCGGTCCACATAAGCATCTACGCAGATGGCATCACCATCTAGACGTCAGACGAGAGGGTCCCCGCCCTGATGAACAACCTCCAGAAGGCCATCAATGCCTCCACGCGCTACCTCCAACTACTCGGCCTCGCCTTCTCCGTGGAAAAAACCACATACATGCTCATCAACAAGAGGGGCAGAAAAGACCTCGCCAAGCTGAACATCGATGGAACGCGGATTCCTCGAGTGAAGGAGCAGAAATATTTCTTGGCCTCACACTGGACGAGAGACTCACTTGGGTACCGCATGCCAAGGCTATCGCCTCTTCCGCAGCCCACTATCGCAACGCCCAGAGACGCCTATGCTCCACCACTTGTGGCTCATCTCCTCACGCCCTCCTCCTGGTGTACAAGGCAATCGCGGTCTCCAGGCTCCTTTATGGCCTCCCTTACACCCTACCGAGCAACTCCAGAATGGAGCAGCTGGAACGCATCCATCGAGCGAGAATCAAAACCACCCTCGGAGTCCCTCAGGCCACACCCAGCAACCAGTCGTATGCTGGAGCAAGAACCTTCAATCTCAGACTGGCATCCATTCAGAAATTTCTCTGTCAGTTTGATCGACTACGAAAGTCTCCCGTCGGGACCAGCACCCTCAAGCGACTTGCGCACAATTCTACCTCTCGCTTCCTCAGCTTCCTCCACACGTTCAACCCCTTGGCAAAGCCTACCCCTGACCCACCCCGTCCCCGAGCCCCGTGGAAAATCTCCACTATCCTCTGCCAGCCTTACCTTATTCACCTGAGGAAGAAGAGCAACACCTCCCCGGTTACCAAAACCATCGCCCTTGACCATCTTAAAGATCACTTCCGTCGGCATCTCAGAGTGTTCGCAGATGGTTCAGTCAGTCAGCGGTCCGGCACTGCCTCTGCTGCGTATTATATTCCTTCTCTGGGAATCGAATGGAGCTGCAAAATCATAAGCAAGGTCTCCTCTACCACTGCGGAGTGAATCGCACTCCTTGAGACAACCGAGGGGCCTGCTGGCCTCCACACATAGCCACCTGTCATCCTTTCGGACCCCGCACCACACTAACCCGCCTTCTTCACCCCAGGAACGACGACTCCCTTTCCTGGGATACCAGGAGCGCCACAGAGGTGCTCGACGGCATCGACTTTTCCATCAGCCTGCAATGACTCTCCTCCCATGTCGGCTTCTGGGGAAACGAACACGCCCACCACCTGGCGGCTGAGGCATACCTCAGAGTCACAGGCATACTCGCCCCACCAGATCCTCGTGCTACCCGCAAGGAGATTGCTGCCTACCTCAACAATGCTTTTCATCGAGCCCTCGGACTCCCAGAGCTCGACAAACCTCCATGCCCAAGTCATCGACTCGCAAGAAAAGAGGCGACTCTCCTTTATCACATCCGCACGGGCAGCGCACTCACCTCTACCTTCCTGCACAAGATAGCAATCACTGATATCCCACTTTTCCCAGGCTGTCGTTTTCCAGCGCACCTCGACCACCCTCTCTTCCACTGCCCCATATACGAGAACGAGCGCACCTCACTTCTCCGAATAATACAGACTGGTCCCAACGCCCCCCCCCCCCCCCTGCCTGTTTGGACAGCACTCACCCTGATGGAAACACGGCCACCAGAATGCGAATACGCAACGCCCTCCTTCAGTTCAGTGTGCAAGACGTCCTTTAACCCCTCCCACCCAACCCCCTTCCCCTCTCTATCACCTTTCTCCCCTTACCCCCTCTTCTAAGAAGCGAATCGTGCTGCCATCCTTAAGCAGGCAAGCGTCGCTTCCTTCCTTCTCCACGCCACCACCGCGCCAATTGCATCTTCCTGTCTTTCGAAGCGAGCGGACGCTCTTTTCCTTTGCTCCCTCAAGGCCAGCCATGACCCCGATAGCCTCATTCCGGGTTCTCCAGACGCTTCACGTGACCGCACCTTCTCCTGCGCTCTTCAATGTCGGTAGCCTCTTTCCGAGGCTCCGCCTACGAGCGACTTCCGCGTTTCACTTTCGTATTCTTTTTCTCGTGTAATAGCCCTTCTCAGGTATTTCACCTGTATCCGCCGCCCTCCAGCCTTACTGCCGGTGTAGTATAATCTTCTCGCTGCCATCGTTCTTAGTATGGATGAAACAGATGGATGCTGAAGGCGACTCGCTGATGCCTAAGCGGCTCTGGGTCCTTCCACCGTTCGAAACCCCTCGACATTTGAAGAGCCGTGCTCGCCCCAAAAAGTGCTTCTTCTGTGCGGGTGAACATGATTAGAGCGTCTGCGCTGACGAGACCGCTCTCAAGTGTGCGAACTGTGGGAATGCCCACTCCACCCTCGACAAGTCCTGCACCGTAAGGCTACTTGAAACTGCCGCCCACCGCATCAGACTGAAAAAAGAAATCCCTACAAGCAAGGCAAGGAAATTGCTACAAGCAAGGCGGAGAAAAAGTAAGAAAAATCCAGCCCGGCCGGAAACCGACTCTGGCGCATGACAGCCTGAAAACGCCTCCAAAAAGGGCTCTGCCTCCCATAAGCGACCGGACGCTCAACAAAAACAAGCGTCCCCGTCGGCAGAGAGCAGAAGACGAGCGCCCGGAAGACAATGGCCCTTGTACAGAGACGTCATAAAGGGCTCTATCCAGGCCAATGATGCACCTGCCCAGCATACACGACCCACACACATCGCAAAGACTGTGACACCGCGGAACGCCCGGCAATGTCAGCAAAGATCCTCCTCTACAGTGTATCCACGTGAAGACGCAGCTAACAAGGAACCCTCGGCACCACACACTCGGCCCACAATTGCGTCATTTATAGACATTGCCTTTACGGTTATCAGGGCTATCATCGAATGTCCTGGGCTTCCAGCCACCTTGCGCTCGATTCTCTCCCTTATCATACACTGCAAGATGGCATCATCGATCTTCCTGTCCATTCGTCGCCTGAGCTCCCTCTGCACTCAGCGCAGCTTAACAGAACCTTGTTCACCTCTCTGGACGCACTGAGCTCTCACTTCACATTATGGACACGGAACCTAAGCATATCCCCCCCTGCAGTCATGCAGTGGAATTGCAGGGGCCTGGGCGGCAAGTTGCACGAGGTCGACCTCTTTGTCAGGAAGCATCATATGCCCATCCTGGCCCTCAGTGAATGTGGTCTTCCGGAATCGGGCACAATCCAGGGTTACCAAAAGTACGTCAGCCCTAGCATTTCCGCTTTCCCCGCCGAATATTGCTGCGCTTTTCGTCAGGAATAGTCCCCCACAACCCAAGTTCGATCTCCGGGACATTTGCTGCGACACGGCCGAATTTGCAGCTGCAATTTGCCGCTGCCAGAGTGCATCGGCGTCTTGCTCGGGGACTATTATCCAAATGTTTCAAATGCATTCACCATCAGTGCGCGGGCAACCCGATTATATGCGGCGATTTCAACGCACACCGCCACCTTTGGGGTAGTAACAAGTGCGCTCCCCGGGGTTCTGAAATCGTTGGCGCCTTTAACGAATTAGATTTGGCAGTGGCGAACTCTGGAGCCGCAACTTTCTTCAGGCCGCCCTGTACTCAGCCTACTTAGCGGCCTACTCAGCAATAGACATTTATATCTATTCCCCAGGATTCCACGTTACATTGAATGCAGGAAAAGACACAATGGGAAGTGATCATTTTCTCTGTTGACAGCAGACGAAAGAGCAGCGCACTTGCGTGCCACATCCCGTCCCAACAAACTTCCTGGACTTAGGTGATCTACGGCGCCCTGCTTTCCACCGAGGCTGAGCTTCTTGCCATCCTTAAAGCCTTGGAAACGATCCAAAAATCAAGAGCGAAGAAAGCAATCATCCTCATGGATTCCCGCGGTGCCCTGCATCGGCTTCAACACGGATACGAACGCTGAGTCATCGCATCCAACGTGCACAAGAGACTTCAGCTTCTCATTGCAAAGGGATGTGCCGTCGCGCTGCAGTGGATCACCTCCCATATGGGCATCCAAGGCAACGAAATGCTGACTCATTAAGTAAACAAATGTCCAGCAAGCCCTCGGTGTACAAGGCAGCCAGAGCACAGCCATGCAAATAGTCGCCCGTCACATGCAAAGCTTCCACCCAGACAAGCCGTTCGTCAAAGGGACATCCTCTCACCCCCCCCCCCCCTGTATTACAACTAACCTGTCCAGGGATGAAGCGTCACTCGTACTCAGACTTCGTGCTTGATGTGCCTGCAAACGAGCAAGCTACTACTCCATAGGACAAGCTGGTAATCCATACTGCGCCACCTGCGACATGCGACCTCCTGATCCAAAAATCAACAGGACTCAGCTGCCGCCTGTAGCGGCACACCTGAAACTGCTCGGCTGCCTCGCCACTATCGAGCTTCCGATAGTGTGCTTAACCTGACAACCAGGCCCATCCCTAATTGGCCCTTCCCCGCTGGACTTGATCCCTTTTGCTCCACCCTTCACTTCAGGAAATTACAAGAGTACATTAATTCTGCAGGCGGAATAAACAAACTGCTCAGCCTTTCACGATTGTGTACGCTTCAAGTGAAAGCTTCGTTGGCCTCTTCTAAGTCTGCTACCGCTGGTGTCATCTGAGTGACCGACTTATCGCTAAGCAACACAGATCTCCTGCAGCTACTACGCTGACCCGTAACCATGAGCAGTGCCAGAAGACTCGGCAAACTTAGCGAATCTGTGAAAGTGGTTTTTGCAGCATCTCCTCGTCCAAAAGTGTCCAAAAGTGGTGCACATCGATACAGTAGTGTGCAAAGTGCGGCCGTTTTGGCCACTTGTGTGCCGCACACTGACGGGCTCAACGCACCCTGCGCAAGCACCACACCCCAGCCAACTTGGTCACCTTCCGACGAATATCGGATGTCATGCGAGGGCATGCCATCTCACTGCAGAGGCAGCAGTGGCAAGCCTTCTCTGCATCTCGTACCTGCGACACGTCTTCCCGGGCGGCAGAATCACTCATGGGAAACGCAACAACAACGCGGCCTTTCGAGTCACTGGCCATCGCCAAAAACCAGTCGGTGGAGGAGGTATCAGAGACCCTTGCAGACAAATTTGGTGAAAGAATGGACATCCCCGTCACTTTCACCCCACCTGTGGCTCCACCAGTCATCGACAGCCCATTCACAACGGGAGAAGTTCAGTGCGCCGTGGCCCGCATGAAGCCAAAACCAGCCCCTGGTGCCGACGTCATCAACAACCAAAACCTCCGAAACCTCCCGGAAGCAGCATCGTCCAGACTTCTGAATATCATAAACCTGCTCTTGACCCAAGGATTACCCACCCTCAAACAACAAAAGCACGCCAGCGAGGTATCATCCAACTGTACCATCTTCCTCACCTCCAGTCTCGGGAAGCTGGTGGAAAGGATGACACATCGTCGCATCACATGGCCGCGGGACATAAAAAACACCATCCCGCATTGCATTACAGCCTTCCGCCACCACCTCAGCTGCCAGTACACACTGCTTGACTTCGTCTGGGATGTGGACAGCGCGGCCAAGAACAAACAGGGGACAGCAGCTGTCTTCTTTGACGAAAAGGCCGCCTTCGACACCGTTACAGTGGACGCAGTCATGCGGGTGCTGGGCATCGGAGGCAGGGCATATACATATACGGCCTTATCGGAGAATGGACCTTCAGGGTGTGGGTGTTCCACAGGTGAGCGTGCTCAGCCCGCTGCTCTTCAACCTCGTGATGGCCGGCCTTCTCAGCAACAGCAAAAAATACACCAGGACAGGCCCAAGAAGGAATCCAATAGTAACCCTCTCTAAAGCAAAATGCCTTCCTCCGAAGAAGCTCAACAGTCTAGGGAAACCCAAAGCCGTGGAAACAGGACCAACACTCCCACCACAAAAGCTCTGCACCGGACAAACAGCACACAAGACACACGACACAATGAGGCTCGTCTAGATACGCCAGCTGTGTCCGCAGCCCTCCACGGATCATCGTGTCATATATCAGCACCGTCTTCAAGTTCATCAACGCTCTGTGCAATGCCCAGGGCTGCCAACTACCCTCAGCTCCCTGCTTGCCTTTGTGATCCGACTAGAAGACACTCTCACAGGTTTCTTCACTGGATAATCGCGCTGATGTTGCTTCGTGGCCAGGTACACTATCTCGTCTCACAGCACTCACAAACCGAACATGGCAGCACACCCATTCAAGACACCTGCAGTGAGCAGTTCCTACAAGATCCTTCAATGGAACTGCGACGATCTACGATCCAAGCTAAATAAACTTAAACTTCGACTGCAAGAGGCGCCGTCCAGTGAAAAGACGCAAATGCTCCTGACGGCTTCAGCACCCCTGCTTATGTCAAATACATTTCTCAGAGCACCTACAGTGTTTTGGACCTTACTACACGCACTCCCCCGATCTACTGCTCTGCTATACAATCCAACCAGATTCATGGGATAGCGACCACTTTCCTGCCTCCATAAACATTTGGCAGCCTGTTACCGTCTGGTCAGAAGGTGCATCGTGAGAGAGCCTGGGATGTATTACCTACCCCTGACGCCATCCTTGAAAGCGTTAACAGTGCTACTAGGGTGGTCACTTCCCGAAGAAGTGACCCAGCACCTGATCTTGAACTCCTCAACCTTCAGGCGTCACGTGGTCGCGCACAGAGAAAGCTATGAAGGTATCCTTCAGGCACTCACAGGGACTGACTATCGCGACATCGATGCTGTTGTACGCAGGTATGCCTGACCCATCGAGATTTCCTATAGGTTTCTATGGGGTGCTGCGGGTAGCTGTGGATCCCATTGGCCCTACAGGTATCCATAGACTTTCACACATACTCCTGCAGTCCGGGCAGGCATCCAATGGGTTCATATAGGATCTTATGGGTAGCCATACTAACACGTAGAACCTGTAGGTCGTATACGTCTTGTAAGGTCCTGAATCACGCGACACCTAGTGTCCTATAAAGTCAAATTGAAACACTTTGCGGTACTGATAGTTTAGACCTGCCTTTAATAAATGTCTTAGCGGAGCGGAGCAACCGTGACTATAAGCAGCGCACAGACGTGAACAGATGGAGAAAGACTGCAGGAAGGGGGTCAGTGTGAATGATGGGCCAACTTCTATAGGAACTGTGCCGACATCCATCTGGCAAATGCCACATGGTATCTCGTACGGTATATGATATGCCACAGAGAATGGTACAGCCTTCCTTTGAATAGTGTGTTGTTGCCCTGTAACAAATGATTCCGGCCTCCAAAGGACATTTGAATGAAAATTACACGCAAGTAGACAGGGAGTGCAAGTTATATTTACAAAGATATCTACAGATATATACACTTCAAGCTTTAAAAACAGGAAATTTGCATGTACACTCCTATATAAAAAGATGAGTTAACTACGAAGGATGTTCGTGTAGCCTGTGGTTTTCATTTTAATGTTTTAATGTTATTTTTATGTTACGTTTTGCGTTAATTTTAAGGTTTCCTGTGCCCTGGATAACAGCCGGTCTATGGTTACGCCAAAGAATTTGCGGCTTGTGACCATATTTATTGGGTGACTTCCTATGCACACAGGATAGTTTTGAAAGGACTTTTTTGTGAACGGTATCATCACTGTTTTTTTCTGAGGATATCTCGAAACAAGTTGCCTTAGACAATGCTCTGTCGTGCGCATAGCCGCTTGGAGGCGGCCCGATACTGTCTGTGGTTCATTATGCGCAGCCCATACGCATATATCGTCGGCCAGCATTGACGTCTGTGTCTGTTTAGCAGTGAGGGTAGCCGTAGCGTGGTGAGATTAAGGAGTGCGGGGCTCAATATGCCCCACTGCGTGGCACGCCTCTGTGTACGTTGTGGAGTTTGCTGTTACCATCTGGGATGGCTATGCAGATTTGTCTTCCAGAGACGTAGTCTTTGATATATCTGTATCATATCTACCTTCATATCATATCGTATCATATCATATCATATACATTCATATATCTTCCTGTGATGTTGGCTGCTACGGCTGATAGTATTCCATCGTGTGTGACTATGTCAAAGGCATCTTTGATGTCAAGAAATACAGAGCTGCTCTTATCTTGTCAACAGATTTTTGATGCTGTATCGTTGTTACCAAGTCAATTACTGAGTCTATTGTCCCTCTTATTTTTCGAAAACTGGAAACACTGGATACAGGTTACTATTTCCTAACAGCCACTCTAGGTGGGACAGGACCATTTTGCCTAGAAGTTTGCTAATGCATCTTCAAATGATGATGACGACGATTTGTGTTTTTATGGCGCAGCAGCGACAAAGGCTGCAACTTGAGAGAGCAACTGGACGGAAGAACTAAAGGATTCTTGGTGGTTTCCCTGGTTTTAAGAATGGTTTTATTCATGAAATTTTCCATTCAGAGGGTATATTTCCGGTAGGCCAGATATTATCGTAGGGATTCAGATGATGACTAAGATTCTTCTCACCAAGATTTTTGAGAATTTGATACGTGATGATGTCAGTGCCGGGTGAGGAGTGGGTTGCGTAGTTTTTGACGGCTTACTTGAGTTCCCGTAGAGAGAAGTCACCAGCAAGTGGGCTCTGGTCGGAAGGATCAGTGATGTGAGTATTGTCGGCTGAATAAGTCGCTATGAATCTTTCACAGTATTCCTCTGCAATATCCTTGATTGATGCGTTCATTGCAACTCGAACAGCAATAGAACGGTGTTTCTGTAGGGGTGTTGTAGAGCTGGGTATGTCATGAATATTTGCAATCCCTATCCGAAATCACCTCCAGTTTACTTTGACAACAGTGTGTTTCTCTTTGTATATGGACGCTGACACGAGTTTCTACATCGGCGACACGTTGGATGTTGGTCGGAGTCTTCGTGATACTAGTGCCAGGTCTAGTACAGAATCACTGTGGGGGAAGGTAGGCTGTCCGTCGTTTCTGATTATCATGTCTATATTTCCCATAAGGTTTACAAGATCCACGCCCTGTTTATCAGTTTTTTGTGATCCCCATCCTGTGTTGTGTGTGTTAAGATATCCACAGACAATGTATGGTGGTGAAAGAGACTGCACGAGGTGGGTAAGTTCTTGTATGTCTATATTACAGGATGTTTGAAGGTATGGACTGACTCCTGTGACATCTAGTGCTCCCAAACCATCCCTGGCGGCACATACCTTAGAAATATTGGCAGCAGGAATTTGGTGGGAAACACGTTGTACATGTATCACAATGTACATTTCATGAAAAACTTGTGGAAACGAATCGTTGAAGAAATGAAATCAAAGTACCCCACACATGGACCTTTCTCTGCCTGTGAGTGAAATATTCGCACAGAAATAATAAAGATAGATGAAAATACTATAATGTGCGGTGCAAGAAATAATTCGAGCTTCGATGGCGTGCAAAAAGCACATCGAACTCTATAACGTGAGGGTCAGTCTCCTTGTGCAGACCTACATAGGGTTGATACTGATAAGCAGTCCTTGGTATAATGCTGATTGAACTGCAGAGTGAGCCAGAAGCATAGTGAAGTGGATAGATAATTAGTTGATTTGCTCTGTAGTTGCTTTGAGCCAGTTTGGCATCAGCTGGTTTGAATGCGTTATTTATGCGGTGGATGTTTTACTTGTACCTGAAACTATAGAATAATGCAATGATCTAAAACATTAATTTTACATTACAGAGGAGCTGAAGAAAGTATTTATGCGTACATACAGTCAACAAAAAGTGTGACAAGAAGTGGACAAGGATCAGAGGATGCCACCAGTATGTTGATGATTAGAGTTTTTATGGCGCAGCGACTACAAAGGTCATAACCACCAGTATGTGGGTACTTGTGAAAGTTACGTGAACGGCTAGCTGCACCACTGCATCAAGGGACACAAGCTGCACATTTGATGACATGACACGGGTAATTTGTCTTCATCACATTTAATATTGATACTGGTGGGCCAGAACACTGGTGTATGACCAACCAAATTATCTTTCTACCAGCATTACAGCATACAGCCATACACATTTTGTGATCTAGATTTCTCAGGCTGAAAAATGCTGCTGTAGAACCTGGAAAACTTTGGCCCAACGGCAAACATACAATACAACAAACAAATGTATTCTGCTTTGAAAACAGCTGTCAGTTATGTTCTGCCTGGTTCCCATCATCAGATCGAAGTGACCATAATCTAGAGCGAAAGAACTCAACGTCCCCGACACAACGCTGCAAACCGCGCCTTTCTGTGTGCGGCCGTTCAGGAATTATTGATTTTTTCTCAAAATTCGGAAATCTGTGACGACAAAGGGACCACCAACGACGCCGACAAAGTCACCTCAGCCCCGCAACCACGAAAGTGAAAACCGCGTCCTTCTGTGAGCAACAGCGCAGGAGATACTGAATTTTTCGAACATTTTGCAATTCCTGTGACCCCAAAGGAACAAGCCACGAGCTGAGCCAAACCACCGCGGGACAGTGACCAAACATACCAAACAGTAGAACTGGACCTCACCCCCGCGGAAACGCGTCCCTTTCTGACGAGCCGTTCAAGAGTTATCGATTTTATTCAAGAATTTCCAACTTTATGACAAGAAAGGGACAACCCACGAGGTGAACCAAACAACCACGGGAGACCAACCAAGTGCACCACTCAATAGAACTCAACGCCACCACCAAGGGATCGCAAACCACGGGCCTCCAAGAAGAACCACCAAGGCAGAAGATACGAAATTAAAACCGGAATTTGCTTTTTTTGCACTCGACCAAAAAGTTGTCCTAGAAGCAGACAAAAGATACCAAACAAAAGAGCACAATGCCACCACGAAGAAACCGAAAACCACGCTCGAACAAAGGCAACAAGTAGGAAGCTATCGAATTTAAACAAGGAATTACAAGATGAACACCAGTGCCACGCCAGATGCAACGCAGGGCACCACTACAGGCTCAGCGACCCCCATGGCGAAGGAGTCCCGAGACTTGAAAGCCCCCCCACACACACACACAAACAATGTACCTCCCCCTGGTGGAAGGGCTCCAAGAGCTCAAACTGAGACGGCAGGAGACTGACGCCAAAATGGTCAAGGCCGGACAAAGGAACCAGGTCCAGGAAGCCTTCGATCAATATGAGGAACTCCTGGCTAATCTGTACCAAGATGATAAACGGCTCATCAAAGACCTCGAGGTGGCCACAGAAACCACAGTCGTCCACCTTAACGAGAACCCGGAAGAAATGGAAGTGACCGCCACTTCAACCTCCCCGACCGGGACGAGAAGTGAAATGGGGTCCCCAGCACCCCACGAAGCCCAGAAAACGGAAACCACCCACAGAATCAAACACCTACAGGAAACCTACATGGACGTGGAGGGAGCCATACCAGGGGACGTAAAGCGGCTGACCAGAGACATTTGAACAGCGACTTTGAGTATGCCGAAATCATCAGCTTCCTGGACATGACCCTGGTGAAAGAGGCTGGCAGGCGGCTGGAACTACGCAGAAGAATCGAAGAGCTGAAGGAGGAAGCGGAGAGCACCTGAACAGAGTTCGAGACCATAAACCTCCAACAGGCAACATGGCCGCAAGAGCTGCTCCCCCACAAGCCCCTCCCAAGTTGCTAACGGCCACCATCAGGTCAAGAGAGGGCGTCTCACCACTCGCTGTGGTACAAGCGGTCAAAAGAAATGAGACCGTCGGCAAAGACGTAAAAAGCAACTCCTTTAAGATCCTCCGCTCCGGGAAACTCCTAGCCGAATCACCATGCTCACAGGACCTGGAGACGATCTCTAGGCACTTTGAAACGGAGAAGACACTCAAGGAGATAGCCACCATCCGCCTGGGTAACGACGTCTTCCCACAGGTCAAAATCACGGAAATAGACATGGACACATCGATCGACGCCCTAAAGGAGGAAATACAAAGGCAAACCGCTGCAGAGTCAAACGACATCCAGGTAAAACACATCCGACAAGAACGGAACGGACATCAGACAGCTTTCGTGGCCATCCCACATCGCCTCTACCGCCCTCTCCTAGACCTCGGGAAGATCAAAATGGGATGAACCCGCTGCCCGGACGCAGAGGCCCTGCACATCAGGCAGTGTGCACGGTGCCTCAGATATGGGCACACCAGAAAGTACCGTGAAGATCAATACGACCGATGTCCAAATAGCGGGGAATACCACGAAGACGCATGCAGAGAATCCCTAGCATGTAGAGCATGCCAGGTGTCCGATATCCACCAAGGAACCTGGTACGACGCTGCACACCATTTCTTTGACAAGAAGTGCTCGGTGTACCAGGACGCCCTCGCCAAAGCCCGAGCACGCCTTCAGTAACAGCAACAGCTCCAACCCCCTACACACCTAACGCGTGCATACTAACCCACTAACCCTTACAACAATGAACAGATAGAACAATAACCCAGGACTAAAATTCTTGCAAATTAACCTCAAGTGAGCACGTGCAGCTACGCTGATCCTCCTCCAGACCCTACAACGGGAACACCCCAATATTGTTGCTATTCAAGAACCATATTATAGACTCCTGGCCAGTGACGAAACACTCGTCAAAGCCAAATACACCCTCATTGCACACTCAGAAAAAAACAGCAGTGGTCACCCTGGTCCGCACGGACGCCTACGACGTGCTTCCCGTGCGCACCACGGACACCGACCACGTTACCACAATCCAAAACAAAACAACTATCCTCGTCACTAACACCTACCTAGCCACCAGCAAGGACATGACCGCCCTCACCGAAATCGAACCCCACCTAGACCGGAATCCCCATGCACATGTTGTCCTCCTGGGGGAGTTCAACGCCAAAAACCCGGCGTGCTGAGAAACAACTGCAGACCCCAGGGCCGATGAGCTAATTGAATTTATCATACTAAACGACCTCAGGCCTCTTAATAACGCACACTCCCCCCACCCCCCACCCCACGTTCGACGGACCACGGGGAACCTCGTAGATCGACATCACTATCGTCAAAGAAATTCATAATTACTTAAACTGGCGAGTACTGGACACACATGCGTGCAGTGACCACAAATACATTATCTTCAAAATTTTCAACCCTCCCAGCGCCTATATACTTAAAACTACCAAAAAAACCGGGCAAGAAATGATGGACCACCTGGAAACAGATGGATGGTTCAAAATGATAACAAACAAATATACCAGAGAATCACTCAACCCCAACACAGCCGTGTACGCCCTCCGCAGGAAAATCATTACCTACAAGCAAAGAGCCATCCGTAGGATAACACCCCATCACACGGTCAGCACCTGGTGGACCCCCCCCCCCCCCAACTAGACGACATCAGAAAGGAAACCGGAAGACTGCGGCGTCAGGTACAACGGGAAAGGCACACACAACCCCCCTCCCCCCGGCACATACCCACTTGAGTGGGAAAAAGGGCGCATCAAGTGGCTCCTTAAAAATGGGAAAAATCCTACCGACCCTACTTCATACCGGCCAATCACCATCCTCCCCGTCTTAGCACGAATCTACGAAAGGATTATCTACCAAGGGATCTACTACTACGTACAACACAACAACGCCTTAAATCTACAGCAATGCGCATTTGTAGGCGGAAAGTCCACCACCATGATGCTACACGACATCACTTGAAACATACGGGAAGCACGGGAAAAGTCACAACACACTCATTGCCCTAGACGTTCAAGACGCATTCAACGCCCTTGAACAGCACCCAATACAACAAGCACTTACCAAAATAGACGCACCTCACAACCTTAAACTACTTATCTCCGACTTTCTTGCAAATAGAACTCATATCATGACATCCAACGCCACCCACGTAGAAAAAGAGAACCACAGAGGATGCCCCCAGGGCTCCCCCATCAGCCCTCTACTCTGGAACATGGTGGTCAACTCCATTTTTAGCATACCCCCACGCAGAAACTGCACAATATATGCATATGCGGACGACCTAATAACGGCCATTAACGGCAAAACCCGCCCGGAAATAGAGGAAGTGGGCAACCCCTTCTTAAAAGATGTCAATCTTTGGGCAGCTACCCACGACCTCAACTTTAACATTAAAAAATCACAATGCCTCACTATCGGACATGGCAATTCCATATCAAAACGGCTCCCCGTCCTTAAGCTATCCGGGGAAAACCTCAAAAATGTCAAGGAAATGAAAATACTTGGAGTCCGCTATGACCACAAACTTACAATCCTACCACACCTAGAAGACATACGTGGTAAAGTTACCTCAACAACAATGCAACTCTCCCAAATCCACATCACCCCCCACGGAAACGCCCCCGACCTTTTTAAATTCTACTACAAAACCATCATAGAGAGAATCATCCTTTATGGAGCCCCCGCGTGGTGGACACCCACACCTAACTCCCACCTACGACGACGGCTCCAAGCAATTCAACGCATCCCTTTACTAAAACTTGCCAAAGCATACCGGACTACTCCCAACGAAGCCCTCCCAGCACTATGCAACACCTTGCCCATTGCCCTCCAGACTACCATGGAGTATAAAAGCTTCCAACTGCTCCAAAAGATTTTGATTTTGATTTGATTTGGGGTTTTTTGGCGCAAGAGCAGCTCTGGCCATACTGCGCCAAGACAATGGTTAAATATAGCAGGCTTCTATATAGTTAAACAATTAAAAGCTGTGACTATGGCAATTTGATAATGAAGTGAATGATGAAAGTCACCCATGTGGGGTGTGAATGGGCGAGGCTTTGAGGCAACCCCAGGCAAGGGAGTTGCCAATCCTCCTCTGTCTCATGTGAGACTTCGGGGCTGCCTCGGGTGAAGGCATCACCCAACTCCCTACCTAAGGGATTCCGGGGGGTGTCCTGGGCGAGGGAGTCGCCAATCCTCCTCTGTCCTTAAAGGGACTTTAGGACACAGCCCCGGGCGGGAGTTTCCCTGTCTGCCCATTCTCTACATGTAGGAGTCAAGATGGCACTAGAGTCGGTTGAGGAAGTTGCAATCTCTAAGGAAATTCATAATGGAATCAGGTTCAACCATTGGCTCGTCACCTAGAAGAATGGCCGGATGAAACGGAACATTGTGCTTGTATAGTACGGCAAAGTGTTTCAAGCGAGCATTTTCAAACGAGGGGCAAGTTATAAGGAGGTGGACCACAGTGAGCTGGACATTGCAATGGCGGCATTCTGGTGGGTCTTCTCTGCGTAGTAGGTAGCCGTGCGTCAGAAATGAATGGCCTATCCGCAATCTGCACAATATTACGTCAGTGAATCTGTCTGTCTGCTTCACATCTGTTTCTGCTATCCTAGGTTTAACCAAGTGTAGCTTATTGTTGACCTTGGTATCCCATTGCTGCTGCCATTCTTTTATAATTGCTCTCTTCATAACCGGTCTGAAATCCTGAAGAGGTATGGTGAGCAACGACACATCTTCATTCAAGGATGATGCAGCCGCGTTATCAGCTTGCTCGTTCCCATCAATGCCACAGTGACTGGGAACCCATACTAGCTTCACCTCAAGCCCTCTGGCATAAGTCTTGTTTAGGAGACTGCGAACATGTAAAGCAAGAAAGTTACGTGTGGTCCTTAGAGACACCAGTGTTTTAATGGAACTTAATGAGTCTGTATATATGACTGAACGTTGAATGCTGTTGCTTAGTATGTGCTCTAGTGCCATCTTGATTGCAGTGAGCTCCGCTGTGGATATACTCGCATAGTTGTGAAGCCTTTGCTTCTGAACCAAGTCAGCGCATATCATTGCACAGCCAGTGCCGGTTGTACGTTTTGTCCCATCCGTGTAAATGGGTTGGTGCTGTCCGAAGGTTTCTTTTAGAGCCAGGAATTCCTGTTTAATTACAGAGTGTGAGGTATCATTCTTGTCGTATCTCAACAGCGACTGGTCGTACTGAGGTACCTGAATGCTCCATGGTGCTGTTTCATTGATCATTTGGGCGACCAGATAATCTACCTGCATGCCATATTTCTGCATCGCATGTCGCACACGCAAATTTAGAGGTGGAGTAGCAGATGGCTTATTTTCAAATAGACGCTTAAACCGGGTTTCTTGGACTGCTACGTAAGCTGGGTTTCGGGGGTTGCTCCGGTTTTTTGTGCAGTAGAGCATCATCAAATAGTGCCTTCGTCTCTCCAGGGAGTATTGCCCCGATTGCACAAGGAGGCTGTCGATAGGAGAGGTCCTGAATGCACCAGTCGCTAGTCTCATGGCCTGGTTGTGAATGGGGTCAAGCATCTTGAGTGTAGACCTTCTGGCAGATCCATAAACAATACAACCGTAGTCAATGCGTGATCGTACAACTGAATTATATACCTTGAGTAGCATTCCCTTGTCACTTCCCCAAGACGTGTGTGACAATATCTTTAGTATGTTTGATGCTGCGTGGCATTTCTGTTTAACATGTTTGATGTGGCTTGCAAATGTTAGCCTGTGATCAAAGATCACCCCCAAAAACTTGTGTTCTTTCTCTACTGGAATGTTTATTTGATTCATAATTAATGCTGGGTCTGGAAGTAGCCCCCTCTTTCGAGAGAACATCACGCATACTGTCTTTTCTGCAGAAAAGTTAAAACCATTTTCTCTTGCCCATTTGGCGAGCTTATTTATGGTCATTTGTACCTGTCTTTCGCATATCGACTGGTTACATGAACTGTATGATACCTGCAGGTCATCTACATACATCGAGTACGATACACTCTGTGGAATAACCCTTGCCAGGGAATTCATCTTTATGATAAATAGTGTTACACTAAGTATACAGCCCTGGGGTACACCATTCTCCTGACAGAAAACCTCGGATAGTGTGGTACCCAATTTCACCTGAAAGAACCTATCTCGTAAGAAATTCTCGATACAGCGCAGAAGGCGTCCTCGGATACCATATGCATGGAGATCCTGCAAAATGCCGTGCCTCCAGGTTGTATCATAAGCCTTCGCTATGTCAAAGAAGACCGACATGCAGTATTGCCTTCGCACGAATGCTTCTCTTATTTGTGTTTCGAGTCGTACAAGGTGGTCAATCGTTGAATGTCCGGCGCGAAACCCACACTGATTTTTTGCGATTATTCCCTCTGCCTCTAAATGGTATCGAAGACGGTTATTTATTAGTCGCTCAAACGTTTTTCCTATGCAGCTAGTTAGAGCTATCGGCCGGTAGCTTGCTGTCAACGTTGGGTCTTTTCCTGGTTTCAAGATTGGTATTACGTGTGCCTTTTTCCACTCGGAAGGGAGTGTGCACTTGCGCCACACAGAGTTAAAAAGGGCTAGGAGCACTTCACGAGACTTTGTGGACAGGTGAGTTAGCATCAGGTAATGGACTGAATCCGGCCCAGGCGCAGTCTGATTAGTGCCTAACAAAGCCCTTTCGAGTTCAACCATTCGAAGGTCGGAGTTGTACGGCTCTCTTTCTCCGCCAGAGGTAGGCAGAGTTCTTCTTTCAGCCTCCGCTTTTATTCTGAGAAAGCTTGTGCTGTAGTGTGCCGAGCCCGATACCATTTCAAAGTGTCGTCCCATCATATCTGCCTGTTCTTTGAGTGTTTTACATGGCACAGTGTTCAGTATTAGCGGCGGCACAGTGAAAGCGGAGTACTTTCCCCTTATTTTGTTTAATCGGTCCCAGACCACCTTTGTTGGGGTTTGCTCATTAAGAGTGGATACAAATGACATCCAAGATTGCTTTTTCGCTTCTTTGTAGGTGCGTCGAGCCATGGCTCGTTTTCTTTTGAAGCTTAAGAGGTTATCTGTCGTAGGGTGTCTCCTGAACACAGCCCACGCTTTCTTTTGTTCTTTTCGTGTTTTTTGGCATTCCTCATTCCACCAAGGCTTTTTCCTTTTTGGGAATTTTGTTGATGTCTGTGGGATACTCTTTTTGGCTGCTTTTATTATCTGATGTATAATTCTCTCATTGCTCTCGTCTACTGAGGCGTCGTCTATCATTGAGAGGCTTAACGTCGATTCTTTTTCAAACCTCTCCCAGTCAGCTTTTGCCAGTATCCATCTCGGACTTCGTGTGGAGATAGATTGAAAGGATGTAACATACATGAGCCGAGCCGGAAAATGATCGCTTCCGTACGGGTCTTGTTCCACTCTCCACTCGAGACACTGAAACAAGGAGGGAGAGCAGAAGGATATGTCTAGTGGGCTTAAAGTGCCGCTTGCACTACAACAGAATGTAGGGCTTCCCGTATTCAGGATACACAGTGAATGTGATGAGAGCGTGTTTTCGATAATTTTACCATGGGTGTTGCATCGCGTGCTGCCCCACAATGGATTGTGCCCGTTGAGATCACCCATAATAACAAAGGGAGTAGGAAGTTGGTCAATTAGGTCGTCAATTTCCCTCTGCTCTAGCACCATTGATGGTGGCAAGTACAGTGAAACCACTGTTACAATTCGGTCAAGGCTAAGTTGCACTGCAACGGCTTCCAAGTTAGTGTTGAGTGTAACTTCTGTCACTGGCTGTATTTTGTGCGCTAGTATCGCCACACCACCAGATGCACGGTTAGCGTTGATTCTATGTTTAGTAAAAACATTATAGTGCTTGAAGAGATTTGTTCTGCTACCATCTCGTAGGTATGTTTCCTGGAGGCAGAATGTTAGAGGTTCGTGCTTTTCTAAAAGGGAGTGTATGTCTTCCAGATTATGATAAAAGCCTCGACAGTTCCACTGGAGGAAAGAGCGCATAATTTGTGTGTGTGTGTGTTTGTGTGAAGGACGTACACCTTTCATGTGCACTCCCACTTCCAAACGAACAGCATCAAAACCATTTTACGTTTTCAGGGGTGCAAAGGGATGTTCAAGTATTTTTCTTTGGACCTGTTATCCGTTTGCGAGCTGGCTTCTTGCGGGCATCTGCTAATTCTTTGTCCGAGATATCAGGGAGCGAACCGCTCCTCGATAGCCCACCTTCCAAGTGTTTCCGTGTAGTTGAGCCGGTGCTCACGAATGAGCGCTCCGAGCTCGAGTCGTCGTCACAATCCATAGAGTTTACCTCCATGGAAGACGACGGGGGTGACACCACCCGTTGGGGTGGTGTCAGAGAAGGGGTTACAGGTTTACCAAGCTGTGGTAGGTCTCCTTGGGTTTGGTTGCGATTTGGATCTGTTTGTGTGCATCGTGTTATCATCGTTGGTTTTTCTTTGACTATCGCTGCAAAGGATTTCTGAAAGAGAAATGGCGAGACCTTTTTCTTGGCTTCAGGATAGCTGATATTCTGGGTTACCTTAATGTGTAGTATTTCTTTTTCCATTTTCCATTTTGCACATGACCTCGAATAGGCTGGATGCTCTCCTGAGCAGTTGACACACTGTTCTGTCCCTTTACATTCCTTAGTTTCGTGGGTAGTCTGGCCACATCGAGCGCAGCAGGGCGACCCTCTGCACGCATCAGCACCATGACCGAACCTGTTACACCGAAAGCAGCGCAACGGATTTGGGATGTATGGTCTCACTTCTGCGGATAGGTATCCCACCTTAAGCGTTTGTGGTAGTGTGGGCTTATCGAAGGTCAGTACTACATTCCTTGTGATGATGTATTCATTGTTTTTTCTGATTTTCAGCTTCCTGACATTTGTAACACCTTGTTCCTTCAGGTTGGTAAGGATTTCCTCCTCCGGAACATCGATAAGTTCTGGTACAGCAATGACGCCTCGGGACGTGTTCAAGGTCTTGTGGTATGAAGCTGCAATCTTTGTTCCCAACATGTCATGTGTACTCAGAATTTTCTCGCAGTCAGCCTGGGACGTGCACTTAAGGAGGAGGTCTCCGGACCGCATTTTCTTTATTTCTGTAATGTTGCCCGACAAGGAAGCCACTGCCTTTTCGATAAAAAAAGGTGATAATTTGCCAAGTGGGACGCTTTTTTCCGTTTCTGTTTCTGCAGTGGACAAGACGATGTACTTAGGGGAGAATCCTTTGCAGGGTTCTTCTAATAGTGTTCCATCGGTCCGAGGGCGTTTACCACCCCCGATCGTAGAGAAGTTTGAAGATTTTTTTCCCATGCACTGTTGATAACCAAGGACATTCCTAACGGTCACCCACATTTCATGCCCTTGAGTCTACATGTGGGAAGGTCCCGGGGTTATTACACCCATCGGCCGGGGCTTGACCAAGACCACGACCGCCACCGTTCATGGCTTCTATCCCTTCGCCTCTCATCCCATCAGCACGGTACGGATAACACCTTGGGACTGGGGGCTGGGGTACGTGGTGTCGCCACTCACCAAACATCGGCCGAAGCTGATGCCCCCTGCGGGGTGCTCCAAAAGAAAAACATCATCCAAATCGAAGGAAACACTCTTTCGCCCTGCGATATGGAATTCCCTGAGGGAAAGGAAGTCACTCACCCCGCCCTCCTCATCTCTATTCCATTCGCCAAACCTCATAAAACCATCTACAATAACATTACCATTTTCACAGATGGGTCAAAGCCATAACAGCAAGTGGGAGCGGCCTTCTGTGTGTTTAAACAGGATGAGCTCATTCCAGGTCCCCCAAACTCACCTCGGAAAAGCGTGCAACGAAGAAGGCCGCCACTAGATACCCCACTGTTGCCGTTCCGGATCACTTCAGCGCGCTAAGTTTAGCGGCAAAACGTTTCTGCGAATGAATCTAGCCTTTATATGTCCAAATAAAACGCGTATAACAACTTTCTGTGTCGTGTTTCACTTTTTGGTCCCGTCTTTAAACGTGCTGAGCGATCGGAAGGATCTAGTGCACGGCTGCGTGCATCACATAGCGTACCTGTCGTACCAGGCGCCGCCACTGGCGCCGCAGGCGCAGTCGTCCATTTCTCCTTCGGTGACTTGGCCTGGCTTGGACTGTGCTTCAACTGGATCTTTAGCGCGCTACAATCAAACGCAAGCCAACGTCTGGTAACAATGGGGTATCTAAGGGCGGCCTCCGGCATTGCACGCATCGGGATAGGAACAAATACATGGGAAAATGGCGACCTTGGGGGACCTGGCTCATCCACTCCGAGAAGTTCCGCCTAACAGAAGACGGTACCCATGTAGCACATGGTGGGATAATAGACATCTAACCCAGGGATAAGTTGAGATTTTAGGGCTAGGTCTAAAAGTAGACGTCTACTAGACGTCTACGGGGTTAGATGTTTAGTGAATGTCTGCATCTAGATGTCTACTAGTCCTCTACGGGATTAGACGTTTAGTGAATGTCTACATCTAGATGTCTACTAGACCTCCGCGGGGTTATGCATTTAGTAGACATCTCAATTTGGAACTCTACTAGACCTCCACAGTTTTAGATGTTATTTACACATGTACTAAAAATGGCTCACGAGACACCACCGACGCGTTCCAGGCTAAAAATCTCCCTTTCGCGTCGTATAGCAGCTCGTATGAATTGTGGACCACACTTAAAGGGACTATGAAATTTCCCGAACCCCCATACTTTTTTTCGCTGGAAACTGTTCTTCCCGCCGAGAAACTAATAAGCCACAATTTTTTTGGGACGAAATCGCTCCAGCCTGTGAGGAGCGCGCTCTCGAAATGTCTCTTCCGCGTTCCTCCTCTCCCGCGCACATTCTCCCGTCGATGATGTAACTGTACGGACCCCACTTCTGTGCCCCATTACGTCACCGGTGTTGCGCAATGGCAAGTAATGCTGCGAGCCCGCTGTGGCTGTCGAGTGTCGCCGTCCAGTCGCACCCGAACCCGAACCGAAAACCGTTATTTTTGGCTGAACCGGAACTGAACCGAACCGAAAGAGTCGACGCCATCTTGGAGCTGAACCGGAACTAAACCGGTAAAAAAATACCGGTTTCCGGTTCAAATAACAGTTCACACGGAATTAAGTGCAAAACTATTTTTCGTATTTTTTCTTCGTTTATTAGCTTCGTAGACATCGTCTTTCTTGCCGAAAAAGTCGTGCCCTGCAACAATGATTTGGATCTTCTCGAGTCACGAAATAGCAACAGATAGTAGCTGAAAACTGCCAGGACTACTAACGTCTAAGACATACACATAAATATATATAAGAATTAAAGGTCGACAGGACATTAGGGACAGTTTTGGGTAGTAGTCACTAAGTGACATATTATAATAATATACTAGTCAGAGTCAGCTATACACAGGGTGTCCTGGCGCTGCATTTCAAGATCAGTCCGTTTGCAACAAAAACCTGTCAGTTTTTCTTTGACAGCGCTATGTCTTCGAGATCATCTCTACCGTTATCGCAGGCATCCTGTATATAAATACCAATACGGGGACCAACCGACGTATATGTCGTCGGCTGTGCGACCCTTCGGTCTTTCAAATATTCTCCCCTTCGTTTTTTTTTTTTCTTTTTCTTCTTCTGTTGTCTTGCACGTAATGCATTGCGAAAGCAAACTACCTGAGCTCAGCTCTAGCATGTATTCGTGTATACAACGCTGCAGCATAATTCCCAACGTGTGCGCCTGTGAACTTACATAAGCCCATTATGCGCTAGCCACACATAATGAAACGGAACGGCGGTAAGTTCACCTCCTCACCAACTATAATCTTGTGTGGCGTCGTTCTCTCCTGACTTGTTGAAAAAACGCAGTCATTCGGGACGATGGCTGCTCAGGAGGTGAAGTTACTGTCATTCCGTTTAAAGCATTAAGTTTGCCGCGTGCCTAGAGTACTAGAAAGTAAAGCACCGGCCACACTCATGCTGGTCAGAATGAAAAGAACATACCAAGTTGGTTTTCTTTGTGGATTTAAAATAAAAGAAGCAAAAACGACCATACTGACACAGTATCTAAAACTCGCCAGTAGGTCTAAAATGAGTCGAACTCTCTGTTTACACTTGCTTTGTCTTTGTTTCACAGACACTTCACGCTAACGCCGACCACGGCGGCGGTCAGTGCTGACACAATAACGTGAGAGAACTGATGTTCTGAGGCTGGAATCCAGAAGATGTGGGTTCGAGTCCTACAGCTGGCTAACCTTTTCAGTGACTTTCATCTTTCAACAATAACGTGCCCTTTACACATAAAGTCCCCGAGCTCACGATCGCACCATTCCAATCCAACTACATACCATGAAGCGTCGTTATTCGATTAACGTGTATTCGCGATCCTGACTGGTAACGAATAATTTCAATTACTTAAATGACTTAGGCCAAGGTAGCAGGCTTAGTTGACAGATATTCCTGGTGAGATTCCGCTAACAACACCGCGGCCAGTAATTCATGGGTATGCTCTTCTTGTAACCGCTACTAATCTTGTCTTTCATGTCGCACAAAACTCTTTCAAAATCCTGAATGACCACTGACGCCTTCCTGCCCACTTCAAACACTGTAACACACACACACACACACACACACACACAGAGAGAAGCTTATTTTAACCTGCCTGTTGTGCTTCATTCGCACCCGTCGTTCCTGAACCGGTTCGGGAACCGAACCGTTTGGAAAGAACCGGTTTGAACCATTATAATTGCCTTCTGGACCTGAACCGGATCTGAACCCTTATCGCCGAACCTAAACCCGAACCGGACCGTTAAACGTTTCGGTTCGACTCTCTGCATAGAAGGTCACAAGGTCTCTGGTCACGTCTGAGGGTCGAAGTTGAAGCATTACGTTTTCTTGGTAGGAGGCGTTCGAATAACACGATATAGTGAACAGCTTTTTGCGTGTGAATCGTTTGTTACAGTTGAGCTGGCAAGTATGACACGTGAGTTGTACTTTTACATCGAATGTATTCGTCCTCTGCTCTGCGGCCGTTCACAACAAGGAACTCAAGTACATCCGTGGCTTTGAGAGTCTTGCTGACGAGCAGAGTTGTGCCTAACTCGTTACAAGTAACTCGTTACTTGGTAACGGTTACTTTTTTTGGTAACGAAGTAACGATTCAGTTACTTTTTAAAATATGGTAATAGTAACGGAATCAGTTACAAAAATTGGTAACTCGTTACTGACGTTACTCGTTCCTTTTCTTCAGCGCGGGGCAGCACATTTCGGCACTCCGTGTGGCGCAATGCGTGCGGATCTGACCTGCGTGACCCACGACCACGTGTGACTCAAAGTATTATTGTAATCCCTGGCTGGATGTGTTGTTGTCTTTTCTCTTGTTTCCGTAATCTCCGACCATCACTCCTTCCCAAGAATGGGCACCAATTGTGTTATGGCTACAAAAAACGCGTTTCGACTTCTAGCCTTTTCTTGTCTTTGCTAAGCTTCTGAGCGCCCTAAATTATGACGCAGCCCCTCGTCTGTTTTCTGGAACCGTTGGTGATCGGTGGCACGAAATCCGGTGTATTTTCTTGTGTCTTCATAGTCTCCGATCACCCCCACTTCGGAAAGAAGGAAGGGTCCAGGCAGACTCATGGTAAGGGGCCGAGAGACACGGACCACGAAGGACGGACGACACATTATCAGACTCAGCAAAAGGTTTATTACAATGACCCAAGACGCTACGCAGAGGGGCAACAAGACAAAACGATGGGTCACTAATCATGTTGACACGTGTGGCGGCATGTCTGTTGGATCCTTTAACTATGCGCGGTAACGTAAAAGTAACTCGTTACCTGTGAGTAACGAGAACTCGTTACTTTTGTATGTCGGTAACGAGTAACGTATTTAGTTACTTTTTTCTGAAGTAACGGGTAACGGTATTTAGTTCATTTTTTTGGGTAACGGGCACAAGTCTGCTGACGAGTCACGTGGGCCTCTAGCGATTCACCGCAACGTGTATTGGTTGTATCGCCGTCACCAATGGAAAGTGTCTGGTGGTTGCTTGGCGTTGCAGTTATATTTACGTCAGTTGCAGTTTTGTTTACGTGTTGGCAATCTGACAACAAAGGAAGTGCGTTGTGAAGTGCGACTGTGATATTTGGAAGATGCCCCCTTTGTTACTCGATTTGTTTGCCGAATTATCGTAAAAGACTGGGTGGTCTAATGGTCTAATGTTTTGTTTTAATTTGTTTCAACTCATGTTCTTCGTCATCATTACTGTTATTATTCAAGGCAGCTTCGTGCCTTCAGGCGATTTTGATTTACTCTGCATTTATTGTTCTACAGATGGCTGTATTTCCTTCCGTCGAAGGACTTCTTGTTTGCATAAGATTATGTTTCATGCAAGAATTTATTTATGAGCACGTCACTGGCAAGTGTGAATTGTGAATGCACGTCACATTCTGTATTCAATGTTGAGCACGTCGTAAATCTGAACATTTAGCATTGCCAACCATCATGCCTACAAAAACTAAGCTGTAGCGTGTTGTGTAGTAAGTAGTGTAAGTGTACGAGTATTCTGCACATCGTATTTATTTCTGATAAGTGGTTGTCGTTTAACAAATTTATTGTTCAACAAGGTTTGTAATACTGTGCAATACGTCCATAACCCTAAGACAGGGGGACACAATCTCACGACACCAGTTCGCCTGCTTCATTGCCCTCTTATATTATTGTGTTACGTAAGCTTGAAGTCACCAGTTGAGGTAACTGATGATGATTAGGATTAGGATTTTTAATGGCGCAAAGGCAACCTTGGCCATAGAGCGCCACAACAATGCTATGAATCAAAGCTAGTTAAAAATAATCGATTTCATTTAAAGTCAAAATAGGAAAGGCAAAAAGTAGTGAAAATATTTACATGTTCACAGGTCGTTCAGGTAACCTATGTCTCTTAAAAAGTTGTACACATGGTTAAAGCTGATGAGAGGCTCGTCCCCCAGCAAAAGCACTGGGTGAAGAGGAATCCTATACTTGTAAAACAGTGAGAAGTGTTGTTGACGATGGTGTTCGTGATGAGTGCAAACTATGAGTATATATGCATAACGGACAAGGCTGTCCCGTAATGCTCGCACTGTGGTATCTCCTCGCCTCGGAGAAGATACGCGTGTGTTAAGAAGGTGTGTCCAGCTCTGAGACGGCTGAATAGAACTTCGTTTAATCGATTTTCGAAGTGTTGTGCACACTGTTTTATCCGTGGTTTGATAGTGTGCAATTTGTTCAGAGTTTGCGTGTCCCAAGAGCTTTGCCATTCTTTGTTGATAACATGTCTGAGGTCTCTCAGGAGATCACTGAGAGGAATCTCAAATGCCGCAATGTCAGTATCCTGAGCAGCAGCGCCAGCACGATCCGCGCTCTCATTTCCCTTTATACCTACATGTCTGGGAGCCCAACAAATGGATAAACTGTGGCCCTTTCCTTCCCTGTCAAAAATGTGAGCTGAAACCTAGCTGCATTTTTGCTGGATTTTCACTTTGTTTTGCTCCTTCTGCTGAATATCTGCTAAAGTTTTGCTGCAACTTGCTGAAAACAGCAACAAGCAGCAAAGTCTGTTGCTGAAAAAAAAAAAATTGGCGAAAATCTAGTATCCTACAATGTTATTGCAGTAGAACCGTTACGAGAAAAAAATTGCTGAAATTCTGCTGCCTTTTTACGGCAGCAGCAGGAAAGTAGTGAAATACAGCAGATGTGCAGTTACAGCATATCTGCTGTATTCCTGCTCAGTACTGCCGAAATGGGGGTTTAGAGCAGTAAGCAGTAGAATACAGCAAATGTGCAGACACAGCAAACCTGCTGTATTCCTGCTCAATACTGCACAAATGTGTGTTTACAGCAGCAAGCAGCAGAATACAGCAAATGTGCAGTCACAGCAAACCTGCTGCATTCCTGCTCAATACTGCAGAAATGTGGCTTTACAGCAGTAAGCAGCAGACTACAGCAAACCTGCAGTCACATCAAACCTGGTGTATTCCTGCTCAGTACTGCACAAATGTGGGTTTACAGCAGTAAGCAGCAGGATACAGCAGATTTGCAATTGCAACGTACCTGCTGTATTCCTGCTCAATACTGCAGAAATGTGGGTTTACAGCAGTAAGCAGCAGAATACAGCAAAGGTGCAGTCACAGCAAACCTGCCGCATTCCTGCTCAGTACTGCAAAAATGTGGGTTTACAGGAGTAAGCAGCAGAATACAGAACTCCAGTCATGGTAAGCCTGCTGTATTTCTGCTCGGCACATCCGAAATGTGAAAGTACTACAAAAAGAGAGAAAGGACAAAGCAGACCTGTGCTTTGCGAGCAGTAGCCCACATGCTCTGACTTTGCCCCCAGGAGGGATTTTTACGACTATACTGTAAGGAACCTCGGGGAGCTTGTCCCCGGGAGTCGTCGTGGCGGCACGTGTGCCGAAGGAGAGACAGCGAGACGTGTTCTCTTTCCGTAGACTGTCTGACGACGCTACGCTTTATTTACAATATATACATCGGTTGAGGGTGATCACTGGAAGCATATCAAATCACCATAACGAATTATAAGTCAAGTAATGCACTACAGGTGTCTGCTTAAAAGGTTTTGGGGGGGAAACACGGAAGCGGGTATTACTGCCAGGGGCCAAACAGGTGGCTCGGCCTCCTGCCCGCAAGACATTTTAAACATTCCTAAGCTGATGGGTGCTTTTAAGTCGAAGGACATGGCCTTCGCCACATTCGGCCATCCTACTTGCATTTCGCCCTGAAATGTGATAATGAACAAAAGTCGAGCAGACACCGCTAATCAACACAAGTTTACATGGTACGTGGCAATATGCACACTAGTGAAAAATAAGCTCATTAAATAGCGTTAATCTCACTTACAGAGTGACATGGAATAAAATGTCCCGTATACACACAAACAATCACCAATGATCACATATCCCTGTACGGGGATCTTCGTGACATAAATCTTCTACACTCTGTAGAATTTCTATTGATAACATGGATTGTAATTTGATCATGGAATTCACTACACTTCAGGTAACGCAGCGGTAATACATACGGGAAACACATAGTTAGCAAGGCAAGTCTTATTAACTAGCAACAACATCACTCATAAAACATTTAACAAACAAAAATTCACATGTAGCCATATATCCGGAATCAGAGCCAGGGCGTCAATATGTAACTGTTTTACATGTTTGAGACCCTTATCGTATCGTAAACAATAAGTGTCCAACAACAATCCCGGGTATGCTCTCAGCGCTAAGCTGACTCTGTCTCCGATTCGTCGTCTTCTGTCGTCTCGTCTGCTTGGTCGCGACTAGAGAGCCACAGCTTTATTTGATCGGCATGCGCCGTGCTACAATAATTGCGTCGTCCACGCCTCCCCTTCAAATGTGTAATACGGTACGTATCGTTCGGAAGGACTGCATCTATGACCATAGGGCCTCTGTACTTTTGCTGTGTCTTTGTCGGTCCCCGGTGTGCACGGGCAGACGTTTCACAACAACAATGTCGCCTACATCATATTTTGGGGCGGCTCGCCGCCTCAGGTTATAGTGCTGACCTTGTTTTGTTTGTTGCCTTTCGATGGAGTCTTTAGCCGTCTGTCTAACATGGTCCAAACTTGCCTGAGGGAAATCGTCTGCGTCCAGTGCGCGTAACTGACTGTCCTGATGCCTGGCGTTGAACCCGTAGAGCACCTGGAACGGCGTCTTTTGCGTTGTCTTGCTTCGTGTGGTATTCAAATTACGCTGAATCTCTTGGATGCTCTTATCCCAGTCTTTGTGATCAGGCCTCTCAATTGCCATTGCGATTCTTGGTATGAGAGTACGATGCACTCGCTCGACTTGGCCGTTGCCTTGAGGTCGTTGAGTAGATATTTTTACGTGTTGAATGCCTTTTTCTTCACAGAATTCCTCGAATTGTGCTGATGTGAATGCTGTCCCTGGATCGATGATGATTTTCTGGGGCACATCGTAACAGTTAACGTAGTGATTTAGTGCCTTCAGGGTAATATTCGTCGATGTATTGCGAACGGGGTACAGCACTACAAATTTGCTGAAATTCTCGATGATGACAAGTAATTCTTGATTTTTTTGTGTACTTCGCGGAAAGGGTCCGAGATGGTCCATATGTACGACTTCAAAGGGTTGGCTGCCTGGAGCGATGGAGTGCAATTCTCCCGGTTTCTTCCCCGTGGGACCTTTGTGCAGCAAACACTCAATGCGCTGCGAGATGTGCCTCTTAACATACCTGCGTACACCTACGAACCAATATCGTCTCAAAATATTGTTTGTTGTTTCTTCTGCGTGGCTGTGTCCCATCAAATAGTGATGTCTGATCATCATCGCTTTACGATTGCTCTTAGGGATAGCAAACAGCAACCTTTTTCCTTCGTCATCCTCATATATTTTATATAGCAGTTCATTCTTGAGCATGAAGCCTTTAACTTCCCCTTTCTCGCGCTTTGTTCTCTCCTCTGGTTTCTTCTTAAGTGCGTGAATTATTTGTCGGAGTTCCTTGTCAGCTGCCTAGACTGCAGAAATACGCTCAGTTTCATCCATCGTGAAGCAAACGTCTAGTCGACTTTGTCGCTCGTCATCCTCGGGGTCGGCGGTAGGCGCCCTACTCAGGGCGTCAACGTGGCTCATCTTGATGATGATGATGATGATTGGGAGTTTAACGGCGCATTGACAACAAAGATCATAATGCGCCAAAACTCTGATGTGTAAATTAAATTTAATTTAAAAATATACTGATTGTTTTAAAAGGATAAAAAATCCAAGTATTCAAAAGGTGTGTAAATCTCTGCATAAAAGGGTAACTGTGACACTACAACTCATTAATGATCCCTACATCTCTAAAAAACTTAAAAACATTTTCAAAAGGAACGAGGGCCTCATCACCCAGCAGCAATGCTGGATGGAGAGGTACACAGCGTTCATAGAGGAAAGAAAAATGGCGTTGACGATGTACCTCGAGAAAAGGACAGCTAATAAGTAGATGCAAAATGGACAGGTCAGCTCCACACTCTGTGCACGCTGGTGGGTCCTCTCCTTGTAACAAATGCCTATGGGTCAAGAAAGTATGTCCCAATCTGAGCCGACTAAACAAAACTTCGTGCAGTCGGCTCTGAAAGTGTTGAACGCACTTTCCAATGTGCGGTTTTACGGTGTGCAACTTGTTGATTGTTTGTGCTTCCCAGAAGTCCTGCCATTTTTTATTAATGTCTCTCTTTAACTGACGGACTAGATCACATAAGGGAACTTCAAAAGGTGTGACATCGCTTCCCTGGGCAGAGGCTGCTGCGCGGTCAGCTTTCTCGTTTCCACTTATGCCGACATGGCTAGGTACCCAGCAAAATGTTAATGTGTAACCTCTACCCTGTACGACACTCGCTAAGTATTGTGCACGCCTCACAAGAAGATTTTTGTGACTTTTCATAGTATTAATTGCATGCACGGCACTAAGTGAGTCCGTATATATAACAGAAGATATTATGCGCATTTGTAAGACATGGTTGAGTGCCACTACAATAGCGTACATCTCTGCACTGAAAATGGACAGGATACTGCTAAGACAATGGGATTTTGTGCAGTCACCAGACACCATGGCACATGATACCGCTGAACTGGTCTTAGCCGCATCGGTGTAAATTTCAGTGTGGTCACCGAAGCTCTCCTTGAGAAGTTCAAATTCGTGCTGTATCTCAACAGCAGGTCTTTCCCGTTTGTTGAACTTCAACAGTGAAATATCGCATGTTATAGCAGGTTGCCAGGGAGGGAGCATTTTGCTACATTGCAAAGAAGGCAGGATGTAGCTCAGAAAACCGTAGTGTTCGGTGTCGCGTTGTAACCGCAGACTGAAAGGCACAACAGCACTGGGCTTGTTAATAAACAACCGTTCAAAACGGGTGCCCTCCGCACAGGGTAAAGCGGTGTGTTGAGGATACCCTCAGTCGTACGACACTGCAAGATAGGAGCGTCGCCTCTCTAGAGACCACTCATTTGCTTCAACACAGATACTTTGAACTGGGGAAGTCCTGAAAGCTCCAAGCACCAACCTTAAGCCGAGGTGGTGCACTGTATCCAGGCATTTTAAGGCAGAAGGCCGTGTTGACCCATAAACAAAACATGCATAGTCTAACTTAGAGCGCACAGTGCTCGTATATATGCGATGAAGGGTCTCACGATCGGCACCCCAAGACCTGTGTGACAGGATTTTCAGGATATTTAAAGACTTGAGGCCCTTTGCTTTTAAGTATTTGATATGTGCTGAGAAGGTGAGCTTCCTATCAAAAGTTACTCCCAGGAACTTGTGTTCATCCCGAACGGCAATATCCTGGCCGCTCATTTTGAGTGTGGGTTCTGGGAATAGACCCCTAATTCTTGTAAAATGAATACAGACCGTCTTGCTCGGTGAAAACTTAAAGCCGTTTTCACACGACCACTTGTCTAAGTTGTTCAGAGTCAGTTGAAGCTGTCGCTCGCAAACAGCCATACTTGAAGCTGAGCAGGACATTTGCAAATCATCAACGTACAAGGAATACTTGATTGATGGCGGAATAACGCTCGTAACGGAATTCACTTTCACTATAAACAGTGTAACGCTGAGAACGGAGCCTTGTGGGACCCCGTTCTCCTGCACGAATGGGCGAGACAGCGTAGCTCCCAGTTGGACTCTGAACATACGTCCTTGAAGGAAGTTGGAGATACAACGGAACAACCGTCCGCGTATTCCCAGGGAGTGCAGGTCTCTTAGAATGCCGTATCGCCACGTTGTATCGTAGGCTTTTTTAAGATCGAAAAATATGGAAACACAGCGTTGCCTCCTAATAAATGCTTCTCTTATGGTAGTCTCTAAACGCAGGAGGTGGTCTGAAGTAGAACGGGAGGATCTGAACCCACATTGGTACTGGTCAAGGCATTGATTTTCCTCCAGGTAGTACATAAGCCGGGCATTGACCATACGCTCGAAGCTTTTTCCAAGGCAGCTGGTCAGGGCAATAGGCCTATAACTCGCTGGATCCGAAGCTTCTTTGCCAGGTTTGAGTAGAGGAATGATGGTCGCCATTTTCCAGCTAGCGTTTCAGCCGCTTATGCCGTTGTTTTGGCAGCTCCTGCTTCGGATGCCTCTCACCAAGACACTGACGCTTCAACCGTTCACTCAGTCGACAGCGACATGGTCTCTCGCTGGTCTGATCAAGGACCCTGGGGTACATCGGCGAAAGAAGATCCATTCGAACTGCCAAATCGTCAACGCAAACGGAAACGTTGTCTTGAACGACGTGCCAGCCTGTCAAGCAATGACACCGTCAGAAGTGCGACTATTCTATCAGTGCCTGCTACCGCTGTGTCGTTCCGTCCCATCAGTGCAAATGACAACGGGTGTAATTTCCGGCTCGTTAAGCTGGAAGAATTTCTCGAGTCCGAAGCACCAGGTGAAGTGCGCGAAATTCGTGTGAATGGCCAGAAAAACATCGTTACCATGGATACCAAGACGGCTGGTGGTGGAAACAAATTGATCAACCTTTCGCGTCTGTGCTCAGTCGCAGTAAGTGCCTTTCTTGTCTCTTCCACCTGACAAAAGTGCTTCTATCGGAATCATACGTGTTCCAGACACTTCCCTCGACGACAGCGAGCTCACTCAACGTCCACGCTCCTCAGTGTCTATCTGCAGCGTTAGACGCCTTGGTATGGGCGGCGAAACAGTGAAAATTGTTTTTTTTTTGTCTACTAAGCTTCCCACTGCTGTGCACATTGGAACTGTGAAGTTCGCGGTCGACGCTTTCAAGCCGAAGCCAGAGCAGTGTTTCAAGTGCGGCCGCTTTGGCCACCAGAGTGTTGCTTGTAAACGTGATCAAATGTGTTTAAGGTGCGTTTAATGTCAAAACAGAAAACCGCAGCTGTTTTCTTCGACATCAAGTCAGCCTTTGACCGTGTGCCCATAGACACTGTGATGCACTCTCTGGCAGCATTTGGTATCGACGGAAAGGACGCCAAATTCATCTTCAACTTCCTCTCTGACCGTACAATCAGGGGAGCTATTCTCGATGAAACTAATGCGTGCATTACTTGCACGTCACGAGCCCTTGGGTGGAGTCCACGCGACACGCTCCACCCGAACGCTCCACCCACTTCTAGGAACATTTGTCCCTAGCAAAGTCATTTCCAAGTACATTCTTTGCAGTGACATGCTCTGTCGTAAGATAATTGTAATGAGGTGGCGCTACGTACAAGATGTAATAAATGTTGGAGCAAAACGCAAGCGAAATCGTAGTGCGGCATTAGAGACGTGCAACGTTTTTGTAACGTGTTATAATTATAGTCACTACGCGATTATACCATGTCCACTGCGGCGGGAGACGTGACATAATCAATTGACACTAAACATTTTCAAGCGCGATGCGGCGCGATGGCTCGTGCCGGTGCCACGGACTTATGACGATTACCATTAGACTTTTACCTTGAAATAAGCCTAGCCTCGTTTGGAGCTTCGTGAGACATGTCTGGTTAACGCTGCTGAGGGGGAGGGGAAGGGGGTACGTTTAAAGGTGATAGAAAAAATGGAGGAAAGGCTGCTGAGGACTGCTGTATTATACAAGGGGAAAGATGGAAACAAGACAGTAAACTCGAACGAAAGACTCAGTTACAAAATGCACCAAAATACATGTGTCAAAGGTGCGATAGATTTTACACAACTTCGAGTTCGCGCGCAACATAGCCGGGATGAATAAGGGTGAGGGCGCAAGCTAAATAGTGAGACATCTCGACCGGGGATGTTGGGGGGGATTAGTGGACGAGGGAGGAAAAGCCGAACTATGGCAGTCGTTGAAGAAGTGAATAGTACAATTTGTGAAACCAGAACATTGCAAGTCCTTGAATAATTACATCTTTAAAATGTCATATATATATATATATAGTGTGTGTGTGGGGGGGGGGGGGAGTCAATATGTTTATTGAAGAATAAAAGAAAGGAAAGGTTAGCCAGTAATATATGACTCTGCTTTGCTTGTAACCAGGAATGAGAATACTTTGACACATAACCGCAGCGTAATCCAGTTTGGTTCACAAAAGAGAGAGAGATTTTTTTTATTTTATTTTATTTTTTTATTTTATTTTCGTGTTAGCAACGCGAAGCAACTGTGGCTATGAGCGGCGTACAGACGTGGACAGATGGAGAGAGAACAGCAGGAAGGGGTGGGGGACAGGGGGTTAGTGTGCGTCCTGGGCCGACTTCAGGGGGAACTGTGCCGACATTCGTCTGGAAAGTCTTCGGAAAACCCAGGGAAAACCTCAGACAGCACAGCCGGTGACAGGATTCGAACCCGTGTCACCTCCCAGTCTCGGCGTGGAAAGCGATCACCTTAACCACTATGCCACGGGGGCTGGTAAAAGAGAGAGAGAGAGAGAAAAAAAAAACATGTACTGACGCCGTTGATTACGTTCTTGTATGGGTATTCCAGCCTCAGTGACAGGTAGGAAGCTAAAATTCGAGGGCATTATGTAATTTATTGTGTAAGGGATGCTGCTGACGAGGTCTTCAGTTCCGAGAAAATGGAACGAGGAAACTTCTACACATGTCTAGGTTACTTGTTCAAACATTTTAAATGCAAAGTTTTCTTTCTTTCTCTCCCCCCCCCCCCCCACGCACACACTTTGCGAAACATGTTTGTAGCTTGAAAATATTGAAACGCAGAGGTCGCTTCAACATCAATAAAGAAGAAATGATCTCGCGATATGTGGTCTCGTGCCTTTATTCCATTCAGTCTCACATTCCATTTGCGAATATGTCTGCATCGAACGGAACTCGCGCCCCTCAGCTGTCTCGCGAACGCATGGAGGCGTTGGCCTCCCATATGGAGATCAATCGGCAATTAGCAAACCCTGCGGACGACCTGAGGGGCAATCCACAAGGTGGTAGCCGCGACGCAGAGTGGCGGATGCTGGCCGACGTCCTCAACCGAGGCCAGCAGTACTAGCGCACTGCCGCTCAGTGGCGCACCACATGGCTCAACAAGAGGCGAGCCATTAAGAGGAAATACAATGACTGGAAGGCGTCCTGCACAAGAACTGGGAACAGGACGTTCGAAGACGCCGTGGGGGAGTTTTCGGACATTGACGCCCGGGTCCTGCAGCTGCTTGGAGCGTGTCGTGTCGACCACTTCTCCTCCAACCGGCTCCTGTCGAGTGGTGTTGTAAGTATACTTTTTTTCTGTTTGTGTATTGTACATTACTTGCATTACGTGAATTTGAAGTAACACCAACGGAAACCATACGTGTAGGGTCCGCGCACTTCACCTCGCAACCAGCCGCTCGAAGGGAGTGGAGAAGGTGGTATGGAGGGCGATGCTGCGGGCAACGACAACAGCAGCTCAGGAGCCAGCGACTGGTTCACCCCTGCGGCTGCACCTCCCCGTCACGTGCAGACTGGTAACAACCTCTTACATTCCACTGATGTTGCCCAAATTTAATTTCCCAAACAGTAATAGCCTCACGGCAACGCACCGTATGTGTCATACATAGGAACGAGGAACGGGGGGAATCCTTGTATGTTGCACTTTGTTTTGAACGTGTTGCTTCCTTGTAGTGACGCCACCCAGCCCGACGTCCCCGCCACGGCTCGTGACACGCCGGGAACAAGAGGACGCCACTCTGGACCAGCTGGTGATGGGAGCGGCGGAACATAGGGCTCTCATGAGCTCGGCCGTCGACCGCCTGGACCTCGTCGTGGAGGGTGTCCAGGCCATTAGGACCGCCGTCGACACCAGCAACCAGCCCGTCGTCGACGCCATAAATAACGTTGCTGCCGCCATTAACGACCTTGTGCGGCAGCAACAGTCACACGAACGGGCGATGGAACAGGTGCGCATGGCGTGCCCAAGTTTCGTTATGTGCGCTACATGAGTTCTGTTTCTTCTCCTGGTTATGCTAGCTCGTGCCCAAGCTCCAGCGCTATGAGGATCCGGTTGTAAATATTGTACAAATTGTATATAGTGTGCATATTAATTTGCGTAATGCCTGCTTTTGTTTTCGGATGGTTTTTGTTTTTTTGTGTGCTTTCTTTGTGGCCTTTTGATTTTTGTGTGGTTCTTGGTTTTTGTTTTTGAGTGTTTTCGGGTTTTCTTTGTGGTCTTTTGATTTTTGTGTGGTTCTTGGTTTTTGTTTTTGACTGTTTTTGGGTTTCCTTTGTGGTCTTTTGATTTTTGTGTGGTTCTTGGTTTTTGTTTTTGAGTGTTTTCGTGTGTTTTTTGTGGCCTTCTGATTTTTGTGTGTGTGTCATTTGCTTTTCTCGTGCACATTGTTTGCTTTTATGCCTTTTGTGTGCCCTTTCCGTAGAAGTGTACTTTGTGATTCCGTACTTGCGTGTGACTGGACTCTTCGGGATTTTGTTTTATTACTTCATATCTTTTGTTTTCTTATACTGAGTATAACTTCCTCAGATGTGTTTCTTGTGTCTACACACGCGTGAACAGTACATTGATTTTTTTAAAATTATTTTCTTTCTATTGATTTGTCATGCATAATGATGCGTGGTTAATTTCGAAAGTGGTTGGGTGTTTGTATTGGGAACTCTGTGTTGCTTAACTCTCACTTCACGATGAAGCATAATAATTGGGAGTTGATAGAGTTGGATGGATAAGTTATGATGACCGTTACGGATGCCAGTATAGGCGTCCCTATCCCTCTATTTCCACCTGTCATATCTATAGCCTTTGTTCATTGACACTGGCCCGCCTACAGTGACGAGAAAACGTACCGGTTCGCTGTGTCTCCACAGAGATGTACCCACCTCTTTCCCTCTATTCCTGGGACCTCGATATCGTGTACAAGCTCCGACGAAATTTCCACGGTCATTGTGTATTGCACAGAGGAAATCCTGTTTTGCAAATAAATGTATGTGCATGTACGAATCGTGCTATGATTTCTCCCTTCTATAAAGGACCACCTTCGCCGTGATAATCTCTCCATAGTGAAGACCGGAAACAGGGGGACAGAGAAAACCTAACTTTGCAAGAATGATATATTTCGTTCTTCCAACAATGTACGTGTAGTACGTCACGACGACAGCTTCGTTGACATGGTCCATTTGACGACCGTCCAAGCAATTCCGATACAAAAAAACGAAACAATAGACGCTTAAATCACATGTCCACATGAAGAACCGGCACCATTGGGCAGTGGGTTCGAATCCTACCACAGGCTGTACTGTCTGGGTTCTCAGGAAGAATTCCCAGAGTTATAGCGTAACGGTTAAAAAGTTGCTTCACGGCGACGTAACTTAATGTCGCGACAGCTGCTCAATCACTCTTGCACGAACAGCTGCCCCGATGTCGTAGATCTCCCTGTCCGGGGGAGCATCCAGGGATGCGTTAGGGCTGCTCGTGGTAGCCGGGGTATCTTCACCGCCGTCGTCGTCGTCACCCTCCCCTGCGTCCTCGGTAGGTGGTGCCCGTGCGTGGATGCATATGTTGTGGAGCACGGCGCATGCCACAACAATATTTGAGGCCCTGTGCGGATTGTAGTGGAGAGTCCTGTATCGCTACAGGCAGCGAAACCTTGACTTCAGCAGTCCGATACATTTCTCCACTATGCCGCGCGCCGCTTTGTGGCATCTGTTGTATCGGGCCTCCGGTGTGTTGGGGGGAGGGTCTCCAGGTAACGGCGTCAGCAGCCACGGTTGCAGTGGATAGCCACTGTCACCTGAGGGAAATGTGTTATATCACCCGTTGTAGTTCTCAATTATACTGTGCGACCCTTACCTAGGAGGAAGCGGGGTTCGTCCGAGTGCCTCCGGGACAGCTCGCGTTTCAGCTCACTGTCCTCCACACGCAGGCATCGTGTGCTCCGCCGGAAAACGAGCAATCCATCGACGTGATACGCATCGACGCGTCACACACCTAGAACACGTCGGCATATATTGCAGAGACTGACAGATTTTTTTGGGACACATATTCCATATGTAGTGTTTCACTTACGATCATGGCATTGATTGCGAAGTACTGCTTCCGGCAGAAGAAAGCACTCTTCTGGTACTGCCCGCTCCTCTCAGATGGGACCAGGATACCGATGACCGACCCGTCGACGCAGCCTGCAAAAAAAAATAAAAAAATATTGCGATGTTTAATGTTTTAAGTGGTTTTAGCTTCTTTTTCTCTGTGTCTGCCCACATGAACACTCACCAATCACGCCGGCCAATCTCCATTTGGTCTTGAATACCCGCATGACCTCACGGATCTCGTCGGGTTCGGTCGGGTATCCATCGGGTATCCACAGGGGCGCCAGCTGTAGCACTATGGCATTCGTCACCTTGAAGAGCATCTTGCTGATGGTGCTCTGCGTGACTGCCATGTGCCGGTCGCTAGCTACCGCCCCTTGAAAACTGCCTGTGGCGTAGAACCGCAGGGCGATGAGAATCTGTCTCTCCACGGACAGCGCCGTCCGGGTCCTTCTCTTTGGATGGAGGGTGCACCGTAGCTGGTCGCATAGCCAGCGAACCACTGGCTTCGTAAGTCTATACATTCGCATAAACTCCTCATCTGTTGCCTCGAAGGCGTCAATATACGGGCGAAATGTTCTGCGGACGCTGTTGCGCCTCACCCACGCTGCGATTGGCACTTCCATTTCCCAATCCAAAAGAACAAAAAAAACTCAACACAAATAGACACTCCAAGAAAAGTTCACTGCACACAGAAAAACAAACAAAAGAAATACGCACTGCACAAAATGAAGTACCAGAAACTCTGCACACACGCACACTAAATGAAAACGAAAATATAGGAAAACCGAACAGCAAACGAGTTAGAACAGTAGAAATGCAGGGAAAATCGCAAAACGAACCGCAGCTTAGAACGCCAAAAGAATGACAGATCGTTCTCTTTCGTCACGCGTACTTTCGATTCTGATAGGGAAGAACAGAAGCCGTACCGTGTATTAGCCGCGGTTTATGCGTTTTTTTTTTTCTTTTTAGCTTGCACTCTGAATAAGTAATATCCATTTTAATTGATTTTACTGCTCAAGTCAGTCGCATTGTATTGATAAAATAAGGATGAAATAAGGATGATCTCGTTAGTGGGCCCAAACCTACGTGGAGCGTGCAAGACTTTACTATATTACTACATACGCTATCTTAGTATGCCCCTTGTTTTGTACTGAACATAAATAGAATAAGCATAAATGCGAAGTCGTTCATGAGAATATTGTATTTCCAACTTTATAGTTTCAACAAAAAAAATTGCACAGGGTCCTTTATGTAGACATGCAGACGTTTATGTAGACGTGCAAGATACACATTTATGTGCCACATGTTTAATCCTAGTCTTCCCTGTTCCCACTTTACACCCTCAAAGACAGTGCTCCCTGTAGCTGCAACTTTTCTATTGGTTCAAGACGTTGAATGTCATGCCTAGCCAATGACATTTGCTCTGTGCAACACGGTGGCACTAAACAAACGAGCACCAACTGCAATGGCAGAGAATGAGAAGTTATTTTCCAGTTGCCACTCATGACTTTTGTCAACAGTGACTGTCACTCGCGATTTGTAACAGGCTGCCAATGCACTGGCATGTCAATGTCTAATATGTTCATTCCACAGTTTCAACACACGTCGTAGCAAAAGGTCACTGGCGACTGCTCGTGCTCATGGAGTAGATGCTGCCCAGCAATGAATTGTGTTAGCCTACAAGGAGCCGCACAAGTGAAGCTGTGAACCTGCAAATTTTATGAGAAATGAAAGTTACAAAAAGTTGCAAAAAACTGCACTGAAGACATGCCCAGGCAAACAAACGTCTGAAAATGTTGGTACATTTACTACGAACCGTAAGATTTGCACATTGGCTAATAACCAAGCTTACTAATAAAGCGCAACTTACGCATCTCTTACACAAAAAAAGTGGCATTTGCGACCGGTAATCGGCAGTCGTAATCGGCAACCGTAATCGGCAAAAACGCGTCGATATAATCTATTCTTATTCTGCTTATTCTATTTTCTACCAACGGCGCAGCGACACTAATCTCGCATTTAAACAACGTGTACAACATTTCCATACACCATACTCGATAACGTGTACAAACTCCCACGAATTTTCCACGGTCGTTGTGTATTGCACAGAGGAAATGCTGTTCCCCCTAAATCACATACACAAACTACCTCTAGCAACCCTGCACAATACACACCGCGAAAATTGTTTTGCCGGAACCGGAACCGCTTTCAAAAATGCAAAACCATATAGCGATATTACAGTAGCGCCACACTCTACGCTTTGACTTTTACAACAACATTACACAAAGGAGTTGTCCCTAGATTTTCCCTAGCCGGCAGACACGAGCTAACATCGCGTTAGGCCATACGTCATTTTGACGTAGGCAATGACGTATGGTATCACTTTTAACGCAGAAAAGTAAGGCAGCGTAGAGGTTGCGTTACTTTGATCAAGGACAGCGGTATGATCGATATAGGACACATACCTTGGGTTACGGTGTTATATCTTGCTCGCCAATGTTTTCGCGACTCAACGGTGGCGTACACTGCATTTGCTTGGGATAATGATGGCCGATGTACGTTGTTGTTGGTTCGTACTTCACCACATAGCACCGAACATCCGACGTACTTCACCACACAACATCCCCATTGAGCCGTATCTCCGATGTAACGTCATGTGCAAACAAAGGGGTGGTCTACACAGAATTTCTCCTCCGGGGGTGGTGCGGGGGTGGGAGGTGTTTTTACACGCTTTTGACGAAGAATTGCGCAATGTCACAAGATTGTAGGGGGTGGCTCCCAGATTTTGGGGGTATGAGGGTGTGCGTGTGTGTGTGTGTGGGTGGGGACGGATGTCCTCCCATTCGAAGAACTTGGCAAACACTGATTCTCAAGGGGAACTAAAATAGACGTCGGCAATGCGAGCTTAGCAATGGTCATTGTCGATGGCCCGAGCTCGCGAGGATGCGGCTGCATCATATGTTCCATGCACGCGACGATGCATGCACATAGCGAATAACTATCGTGTATTTGTCAAACGAAGAAATTAGAGGAATGTCCTCAAAAATTTAGGTGAATAGTGCGACTGTGTTCACAAGACAAGAACTATAGCAATCGCTCCAATGGCCATTACGCTTGCACAAATTTTGTTCCCGCCACTCGGTTTGTTCAAAATTGCAGCGAAATTTCATGCGCGAGCGCCACCATACCGTCAGCATCTTCGTAATGCAATCCGCTCACGTTCACATATTTTCATCTCTTTAGATCTTACAAGTCCGAGCAAATTGTCTAGTCGCAATTAAGTTGCATATTGCTACACTCTTACATATTCCGACAAATCTTTCCTTCGCATTGTGCTCTTCCGTTTCCGGCAACGGAATCCAAGGGCGGTCTCGTGAGGCAGTCGCCCAGTGCAACAATGCAACTGCGTGCTTAATTGCTTTAGCATTGGTTGCGTGCGCGCGAGGTATCTTCACGCCTTCTGCGCTCGGCGACCAATGATAGCTTGCAAACGAAGTAATGCAAGCATTACTTCATCGAGAATAGCTCCCCAGTGCGGCTAAGCTCTACTCTCAGCTCCCCTAGAAGAAAGAACCTTGGGCTCTCGCAGGACAGTGTTCTTAGCCCGCTCATTTTCAACCTTGTTATGGCTGACCTCCCCTCTGCCCTTTCTGTAGTATCCCCTCTTATGGAGTGCTCCATCTACGCAGATGACATCTGCATTTGGCGAGCGGGAAAAACTGTACCAAACTCCGACAGTCCATTCAGGACGGAATCGATGCAGTTGCCTACTACGTCCATGACAAGGGTCTCGGCCTATCCGTCGAGAAATCCAAGCTAATGGCTTTTGGCCCTGGCAGAAACTGGCCCTCCTGTAAACCAGTAACCCTGGAAGGATCACCACTCCACAGAGTTAAAGGGACTATCGCAATCCGGGAAAGTATGTATGATACCGATAGGATAATGTTCGTCACTGTTTCAGAGTCAATTTTGCCAAATTTATCTTCCGAAAAAAGCTTACATATTAAGTAAACGAGTTTTAAAGGTCCGCATTCCATCTGCAGCCAACACGATGATGACGTAAGCCAGGCACACGAATGGGAGCGCAGCGCAGGCGATTGTCTCCTACGTCGTCTGCTTGGCGTCCGCATCGCACTATACTAAGTGAAAAGTCCTCGGTAAATACGGCTGACTTTCGCTTACCAGTGTGAGTGTAGACGTAACCATGTTACGTGAAACACGGCGTTACGCTCCTGACTGTACGAACACGTTCGACACTAACCAGAAACAACATTCCGCGAGCCGGTAACAGAGAAGACGCCGTCCCCTAGCATTCCGCCTCGCGCGATCGCCCGCCCGCCTGTCGGACGGTTGCCAAGGCTACCAAGGTCCCTCCGGCCGCTGCGTGATTGGTATTCTCCATGTCAAAGGGCGCGCAGTGATTGGCCTCGTCCGTGTGACGTTTCCAGAGAGGGAATCCCGGAATGCGTCGTCTGCTCTTGCCAAGTTTTTTATCAAACTACACGGGAACAACGCTGCCAATTCGCGTCGGGTTTTCGGCGTTATTATCAGTGACGAACGCGGAGTAAAACAGCACTGCAGTTTCGGTAACGACTGGGACGGATGCGATAGTCCCTTTAAAAAGCACACCTTCCTAGGCATCACTCTTGACAGCAGCTCTTCTTGGGTTCCCTACATCAACGAGCTGAAATCCAAGTGCCTCGCCACTTCAAACCTATAGCGCGTCGCCTCAGCTCCCTTTCCTCTAGCTGTCCTCACCGAACAGACATCACAATTCACAACGCCGCCACCAGAGCAAAGATTCTGTATGGTCTGCCCTACGCTAAGCCCAGCAAGACTGTCTGTTAAGACCTGGAAATATTCAACAGCAAAGGACCTCGTCGTCCCAGACCTTCAAGCCCAATCCATAGTGTTGAATCTATATAGGAAGAGGACAACGATCTTCACCTGCCTCCCACGCATGCGCTTTAACCTCATTCATTCCTTTTGCACTCGTTCCAATAAACACATCGTCTACCCGTCTCTCTGTCTAGTCTTCCACAAACTGGTGCCGAAACCTCTGACGCTGACCGTACTGTGACAGGGAGGACTACAGAAAGGCGACATCGATACCGACTGCATCATGGAAAAGCCCCAGCTCCTCAAGAAGAGAAAAGTGTTGCGCACACAGGTAACAACCCTCGTTCATGACATCGAACAGCGTATAGCAACAACCGACTGCTACCTTACCGATTTGAAGGAACGTTTAGAGCGTCTCAACAACGTCAACGCTCTTCTTAAGGACGTAGACTCCCAAATCGAATCTTTATTAACAGAGGAGGAGTTTGAAGAAGAGTATACTCGACAGATTGAATATCAAAATCGGGTTGGATCAACTACGTTTCAGGCGAATGAGTCATTGCTACTCAAGACAAACGCTTCAGCGACTGTACAAAAACGCAGAACATTATGATTCAACCGATCGCACGTCTGAGACGAGTCGAGAAGATGTCCAACCATCACAAGCCAACAATGCACGACGTACGGAATACGGTGCTGTACGACTTCCTAAACTGGAGTTAATGGAGTTTGACGGAAGACGACACAGATGGCAACAGTTCTGGAGACAGTTCCAGTCTACGATACATGAAAACCGCAGTTTGTCCAATGCGGACAAGATGAATTACCTGATGGCGGCATTACAAGGCGAGGCCGCAAACGCAGTGCAAGGGTTGCAATTAACGTCGGGTACTTACGACACTGCAATCAGCATATTACGTGAGCGGTTTGGCAATGACCATCTCATGATACAGGAGCATTTACAGAAACTTGCCGATATAGAACCTGTACGATCAAGTCGTCAAGTATATCTACTACGCAAGTTACATGATACGATCCAGGCTCATATCAGAGGACTGCAGGGCCTTGGAACAACGATGGAGTCATACTGCTCTATGGTATACCCAGTACTGCTCAGAGCACTTCCGAACGACATGGCGCTGCAGTTCCACAGAAGGATCGACGATAATGTCACGCGAACACAAAGCATTGCTGGAGAATCGTCGACATCCACAGCTGCTTCGTATCATAAAGAAGTTCGCCAGTTACTCATCACCTATCTCGGGAATGAGGTCAGATATCGCGAGGAGCTCAATCCGCGAACTTCCGACCATGCCGCAATCGCAATGCAGAAGCAGTCGAAAGAGAATAATTACAATAGAACTAGTAGGCAAACGGAAGCTCCCGTAACAACATTGCACAGCGTGACCAAGCATGGAAAACGACAGTCATGCGTCTTTTGCAACGATACAGAGCATAACACTACAAAATGTACTAGCTGCAAGTCGCTAGATGAGAAGAAGAGAACGCTGGCAATGCGGCATCTATGCTTTAGATGCACGAAGCCCAATCACTTTGCAAAGCAGTGCAGAAGTAATCCAAGATGCGCAACATGTTCCGGACGCCACGCATCCAGCATGTGTGATCCTGAATCCTGCGAAAAAAGTCACACGCTGCATCACAAACCGCGGCACAGGTTACCCTTAAAAGTACTGTCGCTGAGACAACTCATCGTACCGTATTATTGCAAACTGCGACAGCTCTGGCTAGAAGAAAGGTCAGTACGACTGATATTCGATGGCTGCAGTCAAAGAACATTTATTAACAGAAGCTTATACGAACAGAAGCTTATCAAGAAAATACAAACAGAAAGGGTCTCTATCGGATCTTTTGGTAGCCAAGCGAGCCGCTCACAGCTACTTTCACTTGAGGAATACATCTGCGGATACATCTGCGGACATGCAACAGAGAGTCATTGCATTAGTAGTCGAACAGATCTGCGCCCAGAATCTAGAAGCACCAATAACAGTACTCCACGACGAGATGCAGGAGCATGGTCTTGTAATGGCAGATTCGTCGACAGCCATCAAGGTGAACAGGTTGCTATACTGATCGGAGCAGACTATTACTGGGCATTCGCCACCGAAAGAACCCACAAATTGCAAAATGGAGTGCAAGCCGTGGAAACAACGCTGGGCTGGACTCTGCAAGGCCCTTACGCTCACACGAGCGCATTGCATTCGACCACCTGCAATAACATCACGGTGCTCCGACTGGACACACTCTCGAAAGTGGAGATAACAAGAATGATGGACCAAATATGGATTCTCGAGGGAGTCGGTATTCAAAAGCACGAGATAGAAAAAATGCATCCTGTAATGGAAAATTTCGAACGAACAATTGAATACAAAGGAGGCAGATGCGTGGCTGCTCTACCGTGGAAAGAGGAAGTCTCAATGGAAGACAACAAAGGTATCGCATTGAGACGGCTCTCACAGGTTACCAGGAGACTCATGAAACCTTCGCAATCGATGACAGACTACGATACTGCAATTCGCGAATATATCGAGTCTGGCGTCGCAGAGAGGGTTATAGAATCTACTGGAACTGCAAATAAGACAGGACATACTTATTACATGCCACACCACGCAGTGGTAAAGGAAGACTGTATAACGACTAAAATAATGATCGTCTTCGATGCCCCGGCGCATGAAGCTTTCACCAAGTCATTGAACGAAAACTTGCACGCTGGTCCAAACCTCAACCCGGACATAATGACGGTGATATTAAACTTCAGGCTATACCCAATGGCATTGATCAGCGACGTACAAAAGGCGTTCCTCCAAATGGTACGAAACGACACCCAGGCAAGGGGAACCAATGCTTAGAACCGAAACGTGGCGAATGAACAGAGTAACCTTTGGGACAGCTCCAAGCACCTTTCTGCTAGCAGCGACCCTACAACATCATTTGCGACGGAATGAAAGGGACTATCCCGAGACGGTAAACGCACTCCTTGGCTCTATTTACGTAGATGACATCGTTTTGGGAACAGTGAACCTCGAAGAAGTAAGGAGAAGATGCAATGAAACGCGGCAGATATTCAGCAAAGCTTCAATGAAGCTACAGAAATGGGGCTCAAACAGCAGCGAAATGCGCGATACATTTCAAGCTGGGAGGTCCGCGGTTCGAATCCGCGGGCCGGCTGTGCCGTCTGGGGTTTTTCCTGGGTTTCCCTCAGATGTGTAATAGGCGTATGCCGGCACAGTTCCCCTGAAGTCGGCCCATGGACGCAGCTATCCTCCCCCCGAGCGGATTGCGCTCGGTCTTCAACTTCACCCTTTCCTCTCCACCACCTTTCCCTTCCCGAGAAACATGCCGCCTAATCAGGCAGGCAGACCCCTCGGGTTCCTCCCAACGACACTCCTCCTCCTCCTCCTCCTCCTGAAAAAGACGCAATCGTTATCGGCACGTCAACTATAGTCCTTGGCATGCATTGGAACCAAGAGACAGATGAGCTACGCTTACCATTGAAAAAATGTCAATAAAATCCTAACCCAAAAGACGTGACGAAACGTTATGTCTTACGATCGGTTGCAGAAATATACGACCCGATGGGGTTCCTTCTACCATACACACTAACCGGAAAACTGTTACTGCAAGATATATGGAGGAAAGGACTATATTGGGATTCGCAGTTACCTCAGGATATGTATAACAAGTGGTTGACATGGTATCGTAGCATGCATATACTAAAGGGTGTACCTATTCCACGGCATTATGGAACAAGCCTCGACGGTACCGACGAGGCACAGCTACACTTCTTCTCCGATGCAAGTCCGGCAGCCTATGGCGCAGCAGTATACTTGCGATTTGGAAGTCAGCAAACGCGAGCAGTACATCTTATAGCCGCGAAATCCAGGATTGCTCCAGTGAAGACGATAACATTAGCTAGACTGGAGCCGTTAGGCGCACTCATGTCATCGAGGCTTGCCAAATATTTAGACGTCAACTTCAAGATGAAGACTGAAAAACAATTCTGGACGGATTCGACTATCACTCTTCATTGGATACAAGGAGATCCCATGAAGTGGGAACCATTTATACGCAACAGGGTCCTGGAGATACGGAAGAATGTGGGAGCGGCTTATTGGCACCACGTGCCTACCTATACAAACCCGGCCGACCTTCTGACGAGAGGCATTTCTTCTCAGCAACTGTTAACGGCAGAACTGTGGTGGAAGGACCATCGTGGCTGAAACATTCACAAACCATGTGGCCTCTTGGAGAAGCAATCACCTCAAAGCGATGACTGTCCGGCCGATTCTGTGTCTAATGTGCTACAACTCATTGCAACTAGTTCACAGCAGCTACCGCTGATAGACATTACGCGCTTTAGCAACGCAACGCGTTTGCACCGCGTCACTGCTTGGATACTACTTTTCGTTAAAAATGCAAGACGCGCGAGAACGCAAGGACCGTTAAGTACAAACGACATACAACGAGCGGAGACGTATTGGATCAGACGAGCACAAGAGTCTGCATACACAACTGAACTTTTCTGTATTCACGAAAAAAAGGCGCTACCTCGAAATCCCAAGCTCCGGGACTTGACACCATTCTTGGATGAGGACGGTATAATGAGAGTTGGGGGACGCATGCGCGCGAGTCAACTATCGTCATCCCATAATCGTTCCGACAAAATCACATTACGCAAAACTTATGGTCGACGTCTCCCATCGGCAAGTCATGCACGCAGGGGTGCGCGACACACTAGTGCAGTTGAGACAAAGATTCTGGATACCCCGCGCTCGCCAACTGATAAAGCACGCCATAAGGGAGTGTAGGACATGCAGGAAGTTCAACTCCAGGCATATGACACAGGCCGATGGACAGATCCCAGCTAAGCGTGTCACCATGTGTCTTCCATTTCAAGTGGTCGGAATAGAGTTTGCGGGACCGCTGACGCTACGTAAAACGCGACACTCTTACCTTAAAGGACACATCGCCTTATTCACATGTGTCACAACCCGAGCAGTGCATACTGAGCTATGTCAAAATATGTCGGCTCCTGAATTCCTACAGGCTTTCCGCAGGTTCCTTGCACGTAGAGGTATGTTATACGATATACTCCGATAACGCCAAGACATTCAAGTGTGTGGACTCAAAAAGAACTCAATTGTGCAAGGAAAATCCTCAAAGAACAGCTAATTCAAGATTTCTCCTCTAGAAATGCAATCCAGTGGAGGTTTATAGCTGAGCGGGCACCCTGGTGGGGAGGATTCTACGAACGCCTCATAAGATCCGTTAAGTCTGCACTTTGCAAGACCTTGTCAAGGAAAATACTTCGATTCGGAGAAATGCAAACTTTACTGGCCGAAGTTGAGGCAATGATAAATTCCAGACCTCTCACATTCGTTTACAACGAAGACAGGGAACCCACACCACTGACTCCTGCTTCTATGATAATGGGACGACGATTAACCGCCCCGTCGTCATCTCACATGGTCGTGCCCTCCACAGATCTATTACAAGATGCTGAACAGTCCATCAATCTGCTGAAGACCACATGGAGGAAGCAAAACGAACATCTTGCGCAAGTCTGGCAGAGGTGGCACAAAGAGTACCTCACTGAGCTAAGATCAGCATACTGTTATGTTCTGTAACAGACGTTGTCGTGACGTGGGCTTAACATCCTGTTTAATGATGCTGAACATGGATTGCACAGTCCTTTTAAAGGGATTTCCCAGGAATGGCAATGACACTGAAAAGCGACACCAAGAAAGGGCGCCACAAGCCCATATGAAGAGGGCGCCACCTACAACATACATAACATGCCCACCTTTTACATATAACATGGAAATCAGTGCCACTTTAGAAACTGGAAGAACAAACGTCACATTGCATAACGCTTCTGATTAAACAATGCTCAATTAGAAAGGTCAACTCAAATAGGAAATGCACAGCCGGCCAAATTCAACGCACTGGGAGTCCAAAGTCCATGATGGTCATTCAAAGAACTAGAAAGGCAACAACCATCACACCCCTTAACTAGTAATTAACAGTTCAAGACATCGCTATCCACTCTTCCATTAAACACGTAACTTACAAATAGTCAAAACACTTCACTTATCAATTAGCAAGTTACTTAGCTTACAATTGTTCAAAACATTTAACATAAAAACTAACGAGTTCAAAAGTCCCCTGTTTCCATTAAGCACTTCACTCACGACTGATACCTTACAGTGGGCACAACCACGCGGCCGCTGCGTGTAACATATCCGTCTAAACTGACACGTCTAGATGCTTGTGGCTCGATATGACACTCAGGTCTCGTCGCAACGAATTCCTGGGGCACGGGTGCGTTACCTGTCTCTTCTCCTGGGCTTCCTTGACGTTCAGTTGTTTCGATGTCGTAATCTTCCGCTGATGGTGGTGGCACGAGTGGGAAGGCTGGCCTTATGTGGAAACGGTTGCGCCTATAGTGTCTGCCCTCACGTGACCTTATCGTGTAGGACCTAGCTCCTGGCCCCACACGTGTGATAACACCCGGGCACCAGCTGGTGTTACGTCGGTACCATACATCGTGACGTGGGCTTAACATCCTGTTTAATGATGCTGAACATGGATTGCACAGTCCTTTTAAAGAGATTTCCCAGGAATGGCAATGACACTGAAAAGCGACACCAAGAAAGGGCGCCACAAGCCCATATGAAGAGGGCGCCACCTATACAACATACATAACACATACCACTCTAAGGGCTTGGAAGCTTCCGACGTAAAAGTCGGGGACGTCGTGCTCATCAAGGATCCCGACAGAACACTAACTGCAGTGGCAGATGGGGGTCATAGAGGAAACATTCCCTAGTTCAGACGGTAAAGTTAGAGTCTGTGTTTTGCGCACTGCCAATCGTACAACCATACGCAGACCAGTACAGCACCTGTACAAGATCGAGTCTGCTGAAGTTCAGCATTCATCCCATCAACCAACTCCTCGGGCGGCAAGTTGTTGAATCTATATAGGAAGAGGACAACGATCTTCACCTGCCTCCCACGCACGCGCTTTAACCTCTTTCATTCCTTTTGCACTCGTTCCAATAAACACATCGTCTACCCGTCTCTCTGTCTAGTCTTCCACACATAGCAGCCGACTGCTTAGAAGAATCTCATCCTGGCTACACCGAAGTCGACACTGACGCCTCCATCAATCCTGAAATGGGGACCAGTGCCATCGCCTGTCACATCCCCGTCCTCTGCATCGCCAATGCACTCCCCATTGCAGGACTCATGTCGTCAACCGACGCAGAGCTACTCGCTTTAATCAAGGCCCTTGAAGCCCTTCAGGCAACCGACATCCAAAAAGCAGTCATTCTCAGCGACTCACGGGGTGCCCTCTCCCGCATCGCAAACAATTACCGACAGCTGCACTTTTGCATCCGGAGCCCATTGCAAAATCAACAAACTCAGCTCCAAGGTATGCACCATCTCCATGCAATGGATCCCCTCCCACAGGGGATATTCCGGAAACGAGGAAGCCGACAGGTTATCCAAAGAGGCCACCAGACTTCCGCCTGTATACAAAGCCCCATATACACCCAACTGCCTACGCAAGGGCATCAAGCGGCACATATGGAGCTTCCATCCTGACGCTTCGACAGCCAAGGGCACAGCACCTCCTCCATATGTCACCTCTGGGCACTCCAGGACGGAGGCATCACTCCTTCTTCGTTTACGCACCTCTTGCGCTTCGGACCCCTACTGCCCCACTTGCCAAGTTCCGGAAACAGTTCCTCATCTGGTCGACCGTTGCCTCACGACAGCTTCCGCCCGATCCCAGCTTCAAAGGAAGCTGCAAGATGCCGGCGTGGGCGACCGGTCGCTCGTCAACCTCATCTCTCCAACGGGCGAGCTTCGCTCCCGCAAGATTATACAACATGAGCTCCTCGCATACCTTAAGCTCAATCACCTCAACTGTCGCCTATGACTGCACCCCAGCAACAGGCTCTGATAGCTTCGTAGGCACGCACCCGCCTACTATTGTAATTTATGGTGCAACACATCGCACACCTTCGTTGTCGAGCAGTCACTCGACATCGCACCACCCTCTCCTTTCTTTTAATCCCCATCCCATGCCCACCTTTCTGGTCCTGATTGGGCCCGTTTTGTGTTCGCCTCTCTTATCAACAGCTTTTCCTTTACTCCCCTCTTTAGCCTCCCCCTCTTTCACAAAGGTGGAACTCGCCGCCAACTGGAAGGCAGACCTCACCTGTTTTCTCCAAACGACACTCCTCCTCTACTTCGCCCTCGGCTCTTGTCGAGAGATGGGTGGAGAGATGGATGTGGAGAGGATGTGTTGTGGGACTCTCCTAACTTCAATTAACGCCCCCCAGCTTTTAACAGCCTTTTTCAGGGCTAAGTGCCTTGTTCACCCACTTTCTGCTTTTCTTCTTTTCTTTTCCAGGAATGAGCCTCGAGTCTCATCCCGCCATGCTGCTACAGCCGGCGACCCCGTCGCGGGACCACGTGGCAGCGAAGGGTTTCCCATCTACGCCAGTGAAACGTCCAAGGCAAGACTCTCCTGACGATGATTCACTCCTTTCCAGGTCCCACAGCCCGAGCGCTACCGGCCACCCGCAAGACGAAGGCGACGACGGCTTCGCTACATTCGTGTATAAGAAAACAAGAAAGGCCGGCATTATAGTGGTCCTAACGCAGTTCGATCCTAAGGTAAGCCTTCTTAACGTTGACCCAAATCTTATTGCTGCCCAGGTCTTAAAATCAGCCCAGGAACGAGTAAGGAACCACCGCTCCTCGCGGAACGGCAGCCTGACTGTGACGGTCGCCTCCCTGCAAACTGCCAAGGCCCTCCTCGACGTCACGTGCCTTGGAAACACCACCGTCACCACCCGGATCTCGGAATCCTACGCCAGGTACGTGAGGAAGATCGTCGGTGTGAAATCCAGCTACACCTACGCCCAGCTGCTGGAATACCTACGACCCTTCGGAGCCATCGATGCCCGCCGCCATGTACGGTACCGCCCGAACTCCGACGGCTCAACAGGGACCCAGGGAACGACCAGCCTCAGGGTCACGTTCAAGAGCGATGTCGTCATGACCAAGGAAGTGCCAGTCGGCTTCAACAAGTACAAGGTAAGCGAGTACTTCTCACCCACCAGTGTTCTCGTTGCCAGGGCTTTGGGTACGTCGCCAAGTAGTGCGAAGTTGGGCAAGTCTCCGTCGGTCGGAGAGCTGCTGTGCCTGCACTGGGAACCACGCTTTCAAGGACTGCACGACGCGGAAGGACATCCGGTGCACCCACTGCCGGGGCCCGCACCCAGCCAGCTTCGGAGGCTGCACCAAGAGGAAGGCCGCCATTGCAGCTGTGACGACCGAAGCCTGCGAGGTTCGGCCCATCCTAGAGTGGCCCTATCAACACCGCCGTCGTCAAGCCAACGCGCCCAGCTCCCGAACGCAGAGCCAAGGCCTTCCCAGCACTGCCGAAGGCGGCGGCCCCTCCCAAGAAGCCCGCTACAGCCAAACCGGCCCTAGGTAAGATTGCCAGCTCTAATCCTACCCCCAGTGTTTCGAATCTGCCCAGGAACCCCACCCAGATGCAAACGCAGCCCGCTGGTGACAGAGTCCCGCGCAAGCCGCAGGCCCCCGCCAAACCTGCTCCTCAGGCAGCTCCGCGACGCCGGAACCTGCACCTCCCCAGGGCACCCAGCTTGCGATTATACTGGTCCCTCTGCTCATCACAGCCTTCCGTGCCATGCTGGCAATCCCGGCTGCCAGTAACATCCCAGAAGTCCAAGCATTCAACGTAATGGAACCAATGCTTGCCAGTCTGCTTTCTACTTTCAGTTATGGACAGTAACCTCCACGGAAGTCAACAACCCACCGTACCTGCGTTCCTACGCATCCTGCAATGGAACTGCGCCGGACTGCGCCCCAAGCTGGCCGAGATGAAGCAACGCCTCACCAAGGCCACCTACAGCGTCATCTGCCTCCAGGAATGTAACGTTCCTGACACAATGGGGATTCCCGGCTTCATCATGTACACCTCTCCCAGCATACCACACCTCAGTCACGGCTGCACGGCAGTCTTCGTTGCAAGGCACCTGGCCCAAACTCAGCTGCCCACAGACCAGCTGTCGTCAACCGTGGCCGAAGTTACAGCTGCAAAGGTAAGATTTGGAACAGACGAACTCATTGTCGCCTCTGTTTATATCCGTCCCAGCTCATCGGCTACGGTGCACCAGCTACCTAACGATTTTCTGTGGCAAGTGCACTCCTCCCTGCCAGGCCCTCTACTTCTTTGTGAAGACCTCGACGCGCACCATCCGCTCTGGGGTTCCTGCAACGCTTATCACCGAGGTCGACACCTAGTGGAGTCCCTGGAGGAATGCAGCCTGCCCGTTACAAACACAGGTGAGATAACCTTCTACAGGCCACCTCTCTCCAGTGCTATCAACGTCGCCCTGCACACCCCGGACGTTCCTGCACACTGGGAAATCGGAATGGACAGGTGAGACAGCGACCACTTCCCGATCGACGTGGCCCTGGGCCGCGTTACCGAACACTGCGCGAGCTTCCAAGCTCGCGATGCCTCCGCCTTTCGCATCGTCGTCACCATGGCAACAGGGCGCTCAAGTGGCGCTCACGTGGTACTCTTCGCAGGTGGCCGAAAAAAACCCGTTTCTTGAGGCAGGCGCAGCCACTGCGCGTGGCAGAGGGTAGGCGTCCGCGCAGAGGAGGAAGAACAACACAAAGCTCCTCGACGTTCGCGTGCAAATGGCAGACCCGGTGGATTTGTATCTGCTTTTCCTCGAAGAAGGTGTCGCTGAGGAGGAGCCGGTGCGCAACTTCCGCAGTCATGGAGATGCTTTCGAAGCGTTATCGGAAGATGAAGTCGATACCTTCCGTTTGTCGAAGGAAGCTGCCAGGGAGGTATGCGAAGCTCTTAGGCCGGACTCGCAGCGCAGTAAGTACACGATCATAACGTGGTTCATGCTTTGCGCACGTAACAGCTCCCCATTTTAAAAATATCATTTCAGCCCGAGAATCTCGTCGAACAACTCTGAGCGTAGAGTCCTCGCAGCCCTTCGTTTCTACGCTACTGGAGCTTTCCTTTGGAACATCGGTAACAAGGACACGATCGCCTGCAGCAAGCGTGCAGTATCACAGGCTGCCCATGAAGTTAGTGAAGCCATCTTGAAGTACCTTGCGCCTAAATACCTGAGATTTCCCACAACGCCTTAGGCGAAGCTAGAAGTGAAGCGTGGCTTTTAGGAGCTGGCAGGCTTCACAGGCTGTGTCGGTATGTGACCACCCATGATATGTACGCATGACAAGGCTAATGCACAGAGTTAATCCTGTGTTATCTTAAGTGTTATCTAGAGTTTGCGGTCCACCACAGCGAGTGGGACGTCGGCCACTGGAGCACAGTTGTCTTCAGCGACGAGGCCGCCTTTAGTACTCGGTGGTCTCATTCGAAACGGGTTTGGCGGCCTCCAAATTGCAGGTATACTTACATAGTCTTAATTCACCTTGATTTAAGGAGCACCTATAACATGACTTTTTGTTCATTTGAAGGTACATGCCCGCCTATGTTAACAGAGTGCTATCAAGTGGCCGGCAGACCGTCAGCGTGTGGGGCGCGCTCTCCTACCAGGGACTTGGTCCTCTATGCGCCTGGACGGAAGGTTTAACGGCGGTGCCTACTTGGACGTCATCGAGGGCACCCTGCTACCCTATGTCCTCGACGGCCCGTTCCCTGACGGCTGTTATATATTTCAACACGATGCCAGCTCCGTGCACAGGTGTAGAACCGTTCAACGCCGCCTCGACGAGCTCTGCATTATGGAGGTGCAATGGCCTGCGAAGAGCCCGGATTTGAACATAATTGAACATGTTTGGGGAATAATGAAATATAGGTTGAGTGCTAGACGTCGGCCTCTCAGGAGTAAGGACGCGCTATGGGAGGCGATTCTGGCTGAGTGGACCGCGCTCCGCGAAGATAACTCCCTCGTCCACCGGCTGTACGCGTCTTTACCAGAGAGAATGAGTGCTGTTATTTCTGTTGAAGGGGAAGCCACTAAGAACTGAATAAATATGCAATTCCTCGTTTAATTTTGTTCCTTTGTGTCACAAAAGCGTCATTTGATTATCACCTGGTCATAACTGAGTTCCATAACAAAGCAACTGTTCAGAAAATTTCTTTCTTTCGGTTGTCTGCATATCCCGGCTTTCCAATAGCAGCAATACGCCTTTAAGGTGTTGCTACCATGATTCATCCTCGCTATCACGATGATAGCGGCGAGCTCTGTCTTCACAATCGTTGAATCACATGTTGTTGGCGGGCGCGACATTGAAATCCAACTTATTTCGCGGGCCCATACAAGAGTAACCATACCGAAACTACCACGGTGTGTCGCTAGGAGCGCAGTCGCCCACCCCTCTGAGGCAGTGAACTGGACTGATTTCGCCAGCTTCCGCTTGCCGCTAGGGTGTCGTACCGAGGAGAAAATACATCGCTCGCGCGTTCCGTAAACTTTTGTCGGGACCTGTACAGCATACATGTTGTACTGATAGGTTAGGAGCGATCACACGTAGTTCGAGTTGACTGTCAATTCAAATGTGTTGCCCGCGACATGTCTCTAAATGTGTGTTCCTGATCCCAGGGGCTATCAAGGGTACGCAGGTAGCAATTTTGCAGCCAAGCATTTTCGACCCGAGGTTTGTGGATGGCAGTTAGTATTGCCATAAAGGCTACCATTCCATAAACGGCTTAATGGTACGTGCCTTTTGTGCTCAAAATTTCAGTATCGTTCATGCAACAATACAAAGCACAATTGCCCCATGTCTCCCTCTCTCGTCCAATAATGCTGTCTGTCCATTAATGCTGCATTTTGTCTGTCCACAAAGGGCACCTACAATTAGGTTGTCATTAAACATCTTGTCATTTACTCAGGTTTGGGACGCCTCCATGCGAATCCTCTTCCTGAACGTCAGGTTCCCTGTTCATGCCATGACGCAGCTGTATGGACTGCTTGCAACCTACGGCAAGCCACCTCAACCGTATTTGAAGGAGAGTGGCTAGTTGGTAGGTATCTGTGTATAATGTAGCTTCTACTCGTATATAGTACATAGTGCATTACACTTCACATTCAATTCATTTCAGCAATCAGTATATGAACTAAGCAACTGTATTCCATTAATATACCTTACATTAAATTAAGTAATGAATTAATTAACATGAATCTATTACACTGTTGCAAGTTGTAGAAAAGAACATGTACCTTGCTAACTATCAGTCGTGTGAGCTCTATTTCACTTTGTGTTATTGTATAAAGGGATAAATTATAGTGTCGGATGCAACTATAAATAATCATTTTGATACATTTTTATTTACATCATCTATTTGCACAAATTTCTGTATTATCTAGAGCAGCATAACAACACATTGTCAAGATGAATATATACACACATGTAAACTCCTCCCACTTATTCCTGCTCTCATTTTCCCTATCCATTTTCCTGAATGTCAGTTAAGCCACAACTGTTTTGTGGCACTAACGCCAAATGAACAAATACAATAATGGCAAAAGGGCAAGGGTGCAGGCCAGCTGGTACATGGTGAAAAAAATTGGAACCCGAGAAAGGGACAGAGGAGGGACGACACGACACGTTCTCCAACGCGTAGACTTTGTAATAATTGTTTCCCGGCCTTCGACGAGACAAGTGTCCTAGATTCTGTTCGGGACCCTGTGGCCAGACTGTTAAGGAGTACAAAGAGATTGTCGCGAGGGGAAATTGTGTAAGTGTGGCTTCGGTTGGTCCCTCGCCACCAATTCGGAAGTTGTTCGGTACATAGGTGTTGCTGTTATTAAAGGGTTTGCTGTGTTCGAGAACAAATACAAGTACTTTTAAGGGCTACGTTGTCGATTTTCAAGAGTATGACTACAACTTTACAACTATTTACAGGTGACAGTGGCTACCCCCTTCAACCTTGGCTCATGAGACCAGTCCGCACACCAACGATACAAGAAGGAAAAGACTACAATGAAAGCAGGACCTGCGTGTGCATTGAACAATGCTTTGGGTTGCGGAAGATGCGGTTCCGGTGCCTACAGAGGTACCGCACGCTGCACTTTGCTCCTGATGGAAGCTGCAGAATCATCAATGCCTGTGCTGTGCTTCATAACATGTGTTTGGCGTACAACACTCGGGAACCTCTGGATGATACAGATGAAGGTGATGGGCCAAGTGGGGAAGGGGCGGAACGTGGAGCAGCAGGGGAGGCAGAGGAGGAGGGAGAGCATGACCCTCAGCCTATGAGAAATCGTGCTGCACAACTTAGAAGCCAGCTCATTGCGCATGGTTTAAGGCGAAGAAGATAACCTACCTCATTGAGTGTCATTTCGCCTGTCTCTCGCCAAATGATAAGCAAAATATTCGCTCACAGGAGTGAGGAGCTGCAAGTGATAAGCAAGCTGTGATATGTGCAGAAACTGGACATTTTGTCATTCATGATAAAGCAATGGAGGCACAGCTGTGCTGTAGATTTTTTTATATATAGTTTTCTAGCCAAGTCAACCCCTATTTATCCGGACTTTATAGATCTGGATCCGGCACTACACGGACAAACTGCGTGGTGATAGATTCTTGTCCATACAATTTTCCTTCATTCATCCGGGCCTGAGTTTCTGGATCAGACTAATGATTTTCTGAAAATGCTTTGGAGATTGCACAGCAGCTGCCTTGACATATCCTGATTTGAAGGCTCAGTACAAAGTGTGCTACATTTGTGTGGGGTATTGAGTGAGAGACAGTGTGCGACCTATATTTCATCAAAGCAGTGCGACAACCTCGAAGAATTTCCCCTCGGACCTGTGTAACATGCACTGACCAAGTCATTTGAAGCCCTGGGGTATGGCGACTGTAAAGCTTTCAACAACACCTTCAGCCATGCACATCACTTTGTCAGTGAACGACTTGAAGATTTGCATTTAACATGCTAAGCACCACTTCATCGTGCAAGAAGAAACGTAAGGGGAATCCAGTATTGTGGCGCAACAGGATGCAAAAATGGCTTTGGCATTTCTTTCGTCTTCTGCTCTTCTAGGAGAGCCTTCTGCGGGCTGAGCAACTCTTGCCGGCGCTCATTAGTTGCCCAGCAATAGAGGGAGGAACTCTTCTCCGACGTCGTCGGCATGCACCACCTCTTCCCCTGCATGCACCACCTCTTGCCCTGGCACCTGCTGCCAGACGGAGGAGGTGCTTGGTCCTGTAATCATCGGTTTTTAGAATAGTGGCAGGACAATTTGGCAGGACAGTTGGGCACCGATGTCCACAGGAGTGGCCCCCTGGCTGGTCACCACGTACCCACTGCCTCCACGCGTGGGCTGCATTTTCCGCGTCATCTCCCGTGCGCGGCTGCGCACACGGAACCTCCAGCCTTTCCAGAGCTGCTGCCACCCCTTAGCTTCTTTGTTAAATGCCCCAACAGCATTAAGGGTGGCAGCAATCCGGTCCCATTTTGCACGTCGATCAGCTGCTGTCTCGCCCCGGAGGAAGGTCTGGTTATTGCAGAGTTCCGGAGTTTCCTCCAGTAGTGACAACAGCAGCACCCGTTGTGCCTGTAAAGGGAGGATGTTAGGGGAGGGGGGAGGTTGTCATGGCTGTAAAGGGAGGAAAAACATTTACATTGACATCACGCATGTCAAGCTTGAAATACTGCATGATTAATAAACCTTCCTCAGGTTTATTCTTTTGCATGCAACCGTACAATAAGCTTTGTACATGTGAATGGAGGCAGGGGGTCATGTACAGCTCTTGGTGCAGCTGAAATTGTATGTATTCTATGCAGCGTGTATTCATGCACTAGCTTTACTTATGTTTAGGTGAGACTTAATAGCTAGCTGTACAGATCCAGCACGAACAGCATTTACACCATGGATGGTGCAGGCCTTTCACCTTTTCTTTTTTGTTTCAGATGTTACTTCATATTGATGGCTACCTACTTTGTCAATTGCACTAGAGAGGAGGGATTGGACAATGAAACTTGTCGCTACATCTACCTATTTTTCACCATGCTGCTGTTTTTTTTATTTATTCAAATTAATCATGGTAAGTTATTAACTACACGCCTACAGTAGCGCGCCACGACAGAGCGTGTGAAATGTTGCTTAAATTTTACGCCGGCGCTAAATGAAGGCACATCAAAATGAATTGAGAACTTAACGACCCACATGATGTATGGTGTGTACCGAGAGTGATAAACCTGCGTCGCCACGCACGTAAAAATGTGGTCGGCGCCTGCTGCGAGCGTCTTGTACGGTGTGATATAACTCGCGTCAGTGGAAGAAGTTCAATACGAAAAGCTCGTCATGACAACAAAGTGCAGCATGCGAACTCCCGAAAAAATACGGGAATATAGCTACACGATTTCATTTAGTTGATTTACATATTCATGGCTTATACTAAGTCTTGTTGGGATAGAAACTTGCACAAGGTGGTACACGACTGTGCGATAGCCCACGCAATTAATTCTGAGAATACTTTCGTACTTACCGGTAAATTTCTGCGTTTTTCACTTTCGCGAGATGGATCTGGTGCTTTTCTTAGCAGACGACGAGAAGGTCTCCCATTGGTCAAGTTGAAGAATAAGACAAACCACTGAAATGATTGCTGTTTCGAGGCGTACTCACAATTCGTTTATTCATGTGAACAAAAGTAACATTGCATTTCAAGTTTATTTCAACCTGTTGTTATTTTATAGCTGTTACGAGACGCACGTGTTGTCAAGAGTTTCTTCGCTCCGCCATGGCTCGCGATGCTATGGCGCAACGATAGTGTTATTGATCGTGCGACTGCCACCTGCGCAGCCCCGACGATGAGCGGAGCGTCGCGAGCCCGCAAGCTCGCGCAGTGTTCGGTAACGCGCTCCTGGCCTACAGGCACCGGGCCCCGAAGCGCAGGAGAACCACAGTCGTGTGGGACTCCTTTCGAGCCTCCCTGACCTGCACACCAGCCTCCAATGACATCTGTGAAGACATCAGGAGAGCCCTGACCAGCGCAACCAAGTCCGGGACGGCGCCAGCAACCGGTCTGAAACCTGAGCTGGAGTACCTCCGCCTGTGTGCTGCGAGGCGCCGCGCACAGAGGTCCCTGCGTAGGAACCACCCTAGGACCATCTCAGCAACCTTGGACCGCTCCAGCCCTGACCGCCACCTGATTGTTTCCTCTCTCTTCTCACCCTTTCTCTTTCCCTCCTCCTCCCCACCCCTTTCCCAGCGGGTGAAACATCCCGTCGGTTCTGACAGGCAGACCTCGCCGTCTTCCTCCCTACGTCGCTCCACTCCACGATTCCTCTACGCCCCCAGTTCGCTTGCAGCTTCGGCGGTGAGCGGACGTGTCTTCTCTTGCTCAGTGCTTTCTACTGGCCCCTGTTGGTGTACCATGGCAGGAAGCCTAACCCCAACCTCAAGCCACTTAAGTAAGGGCCCTTTTCAGGGCCACCCTCGTTCTCGCCAAAAACAGCTCTTCTCTGAGCTAGTCGCCGCTCTTCTCGCCAGCTGAGTTTGTCAACCCAGAAAACTCAACAACCCTCGACGTTGTTTGTTTTTCTTGTGTTGTGCATTGCAGCTCTCTGTTCACCCTCCCTTCTGGTTTGGTGTGTGTGCAGTTGCGATTGTGCTGTGAGCCCTAATTCTCTTGTGTGCAACAGTGTGCAATTCTCTTGTGTGTTGTGAGCTATCCCTGAACTTTGTGAGTTTTGTGAACAATGCTCGCCGACCGTGTCCCACGCCCTCCCGATGGGATAGCCGCTCCCTCCACGTCTACAAAGCGGAAGACGCAAGAGGACTGTGAGCCCACGCCATCATCCTGAAGAAGTCGATGAGGACGGTGGCTTCATTACAGTCGTCAAGGAAAGCCGGTATCACACACCCGTGATCCCCAACGAAATCCTCCGCGACGCCAACCCCAACGCAATGGCTGCCGAGATACTGAAAGCAACCCAGGAAGAAATCAAGGGGCATGGCCAGTGACTCCCACGTGCCTTCCACCGCCAACCGCTTCCACCGTGTCCTCCAGAGGAACTGTGCATACCTTCAAACCAAAACTTGCAGAACTCAAGCAGCACCGTACAAAGATTCCATGGGCTTCTCCGGATACAACATCTACAAGAACCCGACCATCCCTTACGCAACCCATGGAAGTGCTATGTGTTTGTTACCAAACACCTACCGCAGCTTCAGCTCCCCACATCACAACTGTGCTCAAACTCAGTAGAGGTTGTGACCGTGAAAGTGCGTCTCGGTGAACGTGAACTCACAGTGGCGTCGACGTATATCAGGCTGATCCGCCTCATAACCGATAGAACCCTCCCCCTGGTACTTCCTCCAACAAATGAGATCAGCCCTTCCAGGCCCCCTTCTACTCTGTGGGGACCTCAACGGTCACCACTCGTTATGGCGCTCTCACAGAACTCACGCTCGTGGTGCCAACAATGTGGACTCACTCGCAGACAGCGGCCTGCTCGTAGCGAAAGCAGGGGAACACACGTTCCTATGTGCCCCTCACTCCAGTGCCATCGATGTGACCCTACACTCTGCCGACGTGCCAGCACACTGGGAAATTGGCATGGACACTTGGGGCAATGATCACCTCCCCATCCCGATCACCCTGGCCTACACGAATAACACCCCGAAACGGAAATTCTCCATCTTCAACTGGGACACCTTGCGCTCCCGTCTGGCCTCCTCGACGGAACGACAGGACATCTGTAACAGCATCAGCACAGCCCTTTCCTCAGCTACGAAAACCGTGACGTCGACCCCAGGCTCAACGCTATGCAAGCAAGCCAACCCGCTCCGTCGCCACGCGAACGCACTCCTGCACTCATAGTGGAAAGCTTTCTCTGGATCACTGTCCAGCCACACCCAAGCCATAAAATCTTCAACGTTAATAGCTTTTGGTGCTTCTCTACTCACCGGCAAGGGGGTACTGACATGATCCTTTTCGGCAACACTAAACATTTGGCCGTGTGGATGGAGAGCGACTACGAAGGCAAAATAATAAGGGTAAAGTCTGTTTACGCTTAAGAGCAGAGCATTGGGAATTAGAAAACTGGGGAAGGAAATTTTACTTGAATACAGCCATGGGCGAACGCACAGAAGAATTACTGGACCTAGTGGACCACCGCTCTGGCGCGATTATGAGTCAGCAACAGGAAATCGAAAACTACGTCGCGGACTTTTACGAATCGTTGTATAGAGGAGGAAATGGGACCGACGGCTGTTTTTTTCCTAAAGCCGGTTCTATTGCCGCTACATAGTCGTGTGTCACGCAGTCTTGAAGGTCCTGAAGTGTTCTTTCCAAACGCTTTAATCCCGTTGGCGTGCGACGTTCCGTTCTTCAGATATGGGCTTCGGAATTGGAGAGCTTTACAGTTGATGCCGCCAAGTCTGGGTGACGCCGCTCGGAAACACTTCCCTATACTTAGTGCCGTAACTCGCTTACCTAACATCCAATTTACTCGAAATTTTGGGTGCGCGTGCTCCGTGCTTTGCGCTACAACTTTCCAATTCGCACCACCCATCTGTTTACTACCGGTTATGGTATTATTCCCGAAATTCCTTAGGATAACACTCCTTCCGCAACCTGTCCCTGTTTTTAGGTTCGAACCCTGCGGCGGATCTGAACCACCTATTAATGACTTCTTGTGCTCCCCACGCCGAATGCGTAGAAACTTGCGTCATATTTCTATCCCTCTCCGTTCTGGAGTTAGGACACCATGGCAACAGTGGCTCCTTATACACGGGGCCGCTGGCATTGTCTTCGATATCCGTTGCTTCTTAGCGTAGGAATGTGATTGAGGACTCATTTTGACTGGAAAAACATCCTATTTCCGATAGCTTTTGTCCCGTTTTCGCGTGAGCTTCTGCTTTCTGGATATAGCGCAAGGAGGGCCGTTACAGGTGGCGCCCTTGGAGTGGCTCCAACTCCTAGCTCATTCGTATGGGAGTCTTGCACGCGTTCGGACGGATGTTCAGAGGGCTCTCGCTCTGGAATCCTCTTTCGTCGTGGTTTTGGTATCCCGGAGTAATGTGACTGTTTTATGCTTTGCTGCTGATATCTGGACCTGTTTCTGTGTGTGTACCTGGAAGACCAAAAAGCCGTTGGATTTCGTGAATTGAAGGTTAGTTTTGTGCCTGTATGTCATGTCTCGTGCACCTATTCCTTGGTATTCCTCCTAGTATGTTGGTTCCTATAACTTTATCCGCTCAGTGTGATTATTACCCTATTGATTTCTATTGCCTTGTCCTCTATCTGTCACCTGAGTGTGCTGTTACGCTATTAGTAAAGGGACTGTCGCACCGTGGTTACGAATGCAACACCAATTTGTTCGGCACACTACCACGAACTAATTGCGAAATTTTCTCCGCCCAAAATTGCCCGGGCGATGACAAATCGAATTGAAGAGAACAAGTTTCGTTTTGATCCTCGAAAGCGCCAGCGCCAACAACATCGTGTGACGCAAGGTGGAATCTGGCTAATCCGCGGTGAACGACGCTGTCGTTTGCCGCCAGGCCTGAGGCTGCTTTGTTTTTTCCTGCACGCTGCCCGTGTTCACATGTGACGTTCACTTTTTAGTAACGCGGATACTCTTTGTGCATCCGGAGAATCTCTGCGCTTGTATCGTTCGCGTGAGATGAGATTTCGCACGCCTAGGAACAGCCAGACGAAGCGAATGTGGGAAACAACTAGATCTCTAGCAGGTATACAGGTGAAGCAAGGAGTATCCATGCTGTCCGCGTATGCTACTCGCATTTCCGCGATGATGCGTACATGGGTGAGAACATCATGCACGTGCAACTTGGAATGACACCAAAAAGGAAAGAACTGAGGCCCATGTCTAGTTTAGCAGTGCCACTTGATTTCAAACTCCTAACCTACATACCTGGATGAAATTATGCATGGTGCATAGTAATCCATAATAATCAAGCGCCGGTCGATTCCACAACTTCCTCCAGAGATCAGTTCCCCAGGGAAAGTTTCGGCAGCGGCGATCATGGCATCTCCATGCGCCCATTGTTTGCCTACGCTAACCAAAGCACACCTCGCACTCTTCCCAGAAGGCCCTTCATACTGTTCCCTCACACTCCTTCCTTCCTTCACACTCCTTCACACCTGTTCCCTCTCGCTCGTTGCCAAGAATGCACAAGGAAAGCACTAGATCTCGACGGGTGTCATTTGTGGTACTCCTACGTATCAGCCATAGAGCATGGTTTTCCTCACTACATGAAGTGTAGTGAGGTTAGGTCAGGTTAGCTCGACATATTACACGAGGGGAGCTCCGGGGGAGGGGCGGCAGCCCCCTCCCCCGCAGTTGTTCGAGACTGTGCTGGCAGAAAAGCTAGCGGAGTTGCTGTGAGTCTTAGCAACTCACTGGCGAAAGGCATGCTGGGAAGAGGGCTAGGTGTGCATAAGCTGTCGTAGGTAAACAATGTCGCAATTATGGATTACGATGCACCATGCATAATTTCATCCGGGGATGTAGACAAGAGGTTTGAAATCGAGTGGCGCCACTAAACTAAACATGGACGAGAACAGAAACTCGGCGCCGTTCAGACAGGGCTGCACGATATGAGCCAGTAACTTCGACAGTAGTTTCCCAATCGTATCTGTTACTCTTGCGCATGAGCACTACTTAGGAGCAAACGATCAAATCGGTACAATATAACGTATCCCCTAACCTATTATTGATAAATAGATAAATAGAATAGAATAAATGACCAAAAGAACGTGAAATTCATATGAAAGTTATTGGCCTTTCTCGATATAGGACGCGTTATCACGAAACCTTCCCTATTACCGAACCTGTGACTTTCGCCACCTTTTGTGGAAAGTGGTAGATATGATTGGTTTTCATCTGTATTACAGGAACGCGCCGGCAGCTCGATAGAGTCAAGCAAAAGTGTTAGGTATATTACTAAAATACATATGCTGTGTTTCCAATTTTTGGACACAGTACTGGTGTACAGTACACAGTACAATTCACAAAGTAAGACCCCCAGATCACTAAAAGGAAGAACTGTCGCAATTTCTGTGCTTGTGCTAGAAACAGGCACTATATCAAGCAGTACCGCCTGGTCAAAACATAAGCGCCACGAAAACACTTCACTGTTTCCTTTTATCTCGCTGTTTGTGAACTGTTTGTGTATTGTAGGGAGGCGGTTTTTGCGGTTGTCGTGGCCAACTTCAGGTGCACGTTTGACGTTCTGTATTATAGAAGGACCAGGTGCAGCTGATCCAAGACCCATCCATCCATGAAATGGCATCAAACGAAGTACCTGTGCGTACGACAATTTTGCTGAGACGCAGCTTGCACACTAAGTGTTGTACAATGCCTCTGACAAATTAGGATATTCCAGAACATTGCTTTTTTCATCCAGGTTCAAGAAGTAAAGAGTATGGGGAATGACTTAATGGCTTCCACTGACCTTCACTGACATCTCACAGCCACATGCCAGTACAAAATAACTTGAAGGAAAAAACGAAAAACAAAGGAAGAAAAAAAAAGGCAGTTTTCAGGGCCACCCAAATGCTTGTGCAGAGGCTGACTACAACAACAACTTTATTGTGGGATAATGAATGACGCTGACGCTGCGTTGAGATTAAGCCCTTGTTTCCTATTTTGCAATGCTATACAATACTGCACAATGATGCACCAACCTCCAGACATTATGGGGGCTACCAGAGATGTAGTGTCAGTGCACCAAAAAAGCTGCATGTTCTACGAGGCACCGTCACATCGGCATTGGCGAAACTTGCTCTTCTGTGAGCTTTGATAGTATATGCCGTAGGGGGGCCTCTGTAAAGGGGAGGTGCAGTGTTTGAGCAGTGGGGGCTGAGGCATGTGGGTCGTTTCAGGATGTACTAACCCTTCCAAAATCTTACACATGGTTGTGCCCAGAGATTTATCCAGATCCCCAAATACCACAATTTGCTTTTCCTGTGTACCACTGTTATAATGTAACTTCACCGCCAACTGTTTTGCACCACCCCCAAGCTTGTGGTTCTGGACAAGATACAGATTGTGCGTTTGGGAAAGGTAAGTGAAGGTAGAACTTGTCTACATCCCATGGTAATTGCCCGAGGTTTATGCAACCGTTCAGAAATGTAAGGAAACACGGTTCCATTGCAGTTGAAGCCCTTACGAAGCTGTTCTTTGTGAGTCCCCGCTTCAGATGCCAAGGGACATTTCCAATGCGGGGCAGGGAAATTGAGGAAATCATGCTGATAACTGTCTGTGCATAGCAAATAATAAATCTGTGTGCATGACCAGTTGGATGTGGACCTATGCAATGACTCTTGAATGGACAATAGTCAACACAGACAAAGGTTTATTTACAATTGCATAACTTATTGGCTGCCAATATAATTATTATATAATACATAGATAAGAGGTAATGCTCTGCCAAGGATGTCTGAAGTTACAGCCTTGCAAGCTGTTTTCAAAACAGTGGTGCTAAAAAATGGATCAATGATAGCTATCAATATTTGTTTTGCTGTATCAAGGCAGAACAATCTTCCATGGGAACGACAAATTGTGGACATTCTCAGACAGATGTATCACGTACTACGATAACGAGGTGTAACTCAACCGTTAGTGAAGCTATGAAAGCTACCTGAAATTATTTGACATGCTAGGTCACTTGCATTTAATCATACTGCCAACGATAAGAATTAAGACACTACCATTAAAAGCATAACTGTCACTTATGACCAGGTATTTTATTGCCCCTGCATATTTCTTTGCACTTCTGGGGATTGCTGTGGTAACAGAGATTCTGTTTATTACTTCTCAGTTAGAGACTGCACAAATTTATTATGTCTTAGGTGTGTACAGGTAATGAGGCACACTAACGATGATAGCCCTGAATGGATGGGGATGGAAAACGTTGGTGAATCATGCGGACGACACAGCCAGGTATCTCTCGTCTGTTCCAGCGTCCAAAGAACACCCAAACCCCGCTTGTACACACACAATAAGCAGTGAACCTGAGGTAGCTGTGGAAAGAAAGGGCACGTTCCTAAACACGTAGTACAGTAATTTCCTGACAATCATTCTAACTCAAAGCCCCTAAGCAGGACCTTCAGTTGCACAGTTGGTTAGGGCCTTCGTTACTTTCATGAGGCATTCGTCGTGTGTGCAAACAACGACAAATATAAGGGTTGCTCAACGTCCTTATAACGTACCTATTCTGACGTGGGTTCAGTAGGCGAACACTGTGATCAATACCACTGCGATCACAATACTGCAATAATGCGGTGGGTACCCCAACAGAAGTTCTGGCCGAAGACAGAGATCTAGGAACCGAGTCTGCTGCGTGCTACCTGTACTTCGCCGTCATTGCACAACCCTGCCACTTTACCAACAGCCCTGCAGCACAGGTACTCATCCGGTTCCTAAGCAGCACAGACGCCGCACAAACGCTTGTATTGTTTACGGCGCTGTAGTGAATGTCTCGGGATCAATTATTGAGCACTCCCATCACGAACTTGCCTAAACCCGTGGTCCTGAGGCTCGTTCTGCTGCGCTAACGCAGCTGCGGCACGTACATCACCAGCGACTTGCTGAGGAAGCGAATCAGTCGAATATGGGTTGTCATCAAGCATGTATTCGTCACCGGAGCTATTACTAAAGGCATTTGAACAGCACGATTCGCCACTTCCCTTGTGTAACTCCAGCTTGTGGAATCACTACTTTTAGTGTTACGCCACTCAGAGTGTTGTTTTTACGTATTGTGATTTGTGCACAAGTAATTGATAATTGCTGTGGCAGTGCTAGTTGCAACCTCTTGAAATTTGTTATATGGTTCATGTGCATTTTGTCATTTCAATTAGACGAAAAGCAAAGATGCACAGAACGCAGCAAAACAGCGTCAGCTGGAAATGCTGCCTGACCTGGACAAAGCCGCAGATATGGTTCCTGCCAAACTCTATGAGGATGTGTGTGAAGAGCTCAGGCAGACCAAACGAAAGCGTTCAAAGAGTCACGAGCAAAATGCAAAACTGCGGAAGGCTCTCCACATCAAGATTTTAAAAGCAGGTATGTCTTAAAATCCGCAGAGTCTTTTACCAAGAATATAGATTGTGATCTACAACCCTAATTGACGGTGCTTTTGTTTTTCTTTGACCAACATGCTTCCTTACGGCTTTTTTTTTTTTTTGTATGATGGATGGATGGGTTGGGCACACTGGCTCTGTAACGAGGGTCTAGATCCGATGAAGCGGACATGCAATAAAAATAAAAGGTTCACAAAAAACTTTGAAAAAACACATTACGCTGTTTGTCTTCTGCTGAAGTTTGGTCACAAGGCTTTTTGTTCGCCTTCCTTTCAGCACATCATGTATCGACTCCCTGAGTACAATGTGCATGATGATTGTGCTATTTCTTTTCGGTTTTTCTTATGAAGCAATATACTGGCTCTGCGCAGCAGCATGTATAGAGCAACATATTTAATTATGTTCAGACTGCCACTGCAAAGCTCCCGCTCCGAGGCAGGAAGAGACACAGCCCCTCCTGTACCTGGATGTCATCGGACAAACGCCCGTCCACAACGATGCCACAGAGCACACAGAGCGAAGCCCCTGGCATGAAGTTGAGCAGGCACTACTGCAGCCCCTTAGTGGACGTGAACAAGCATGTCCCATCACGCCACCCAGAGAGCAGCTAGAAGTGGACAGCCTGGATGCATTTCCACTTCACGCGTCATCCATGGAGTCTCCACAAGTGCCAGTACCGCAGTTCGCGGTTCCTGGTGAAGACAGCCAACAAAATGGCGATGCTGGCCAACCCACTGACACTGACATGGTAAGCATGCAGCATTTGTATAATCCAGCACATATCACCTTCACCTTGTTTAATTTTTGTTTATGTGAACATTTTATATGAATGTCACATGACCAACATCAGTTCTGTATTCACAAGACCTGGTGCATTCCAGATGCTGTTTGTGTATAGTATTGTCATCAAGGACCGGATTTTTGTATCCACATCGATGTTTTTTCCTTGATATCTCTTACTCCTTTGGAAAGTAGAACCAGATCTTAGCGTTGTCGAATCTCAGATAATTTGAAGAAAGTACAGCAGTGGTAAATGTGTATTTCTGTCCCCTTGAAGTCCATGTTTTGTAGCAAGTTTTGCAATGAAGATAAGGCTATCAGACTGGGATATGCAATGATGGCAGGCATACTGAATCAGACCAAACCAATAATGCATGTGCGGGCCTATTAGTGGCATCCGACTTTGCAACTGCTCGTTCTTTCGGCTTACATCCAGTCTTGCAGACAGTCCGCGAATAGATTTCATCTTTAGACGAAATTCCTTCCTTCATTCGCTTTCCTTTTGTCTGTTATATGCAGCTTTCCACAACACTGTTATCAGGGACAGTTGATGGAGATCCAGCAAATGTTGTGGAACGAAAGCAAAGCCAATATCATAACATCCTGCAAGCCTGTTTACCTGTTGATACCCCATTTGTGAACTGAACAGACAAATGTAAAATTGGAATTGGAAAGAAGGATTGTAGCAGCATGTTGCCACCATATTGTGTAAAAAAAAATGTAACCAATGACCTTGTTAATTACTTGTAAGGATGACTAAGTAATTGTTGTTTTTCTTAAATGCGATTGCAAATGGAGATAGACAGGGTACTTGACCCAAAGCCTTCCGATGTACTATTGAGTGCAAGCCAGCATGCCGCATCCTGCACAGGGTATGGCTTAGGGCATAGGGATGCTTACCCAAGGAGAATTTTATCACCTGCTCTGATCATGTCTGAATATCCTACCCGGGAATTTGTCTGGGACGACACGTACATTAAATTTTGGTGGCGTGTACCGTGACCGCACTTCCTACTGATTCACTCATGAAGTGCATATTCATGACACCGTTACTGCTCAGTAGGCAGACACACACTTCCACTACCTGCAGTATAGAACGTATGGGGAAACTTCCCATGTTTCCCCACAAATGTAAGCTGCAAGGTTTTTCATAGCCATAACAACACACAGCTGGGAATTTGACTTGAAAATGCAGGAGCCACGTGCCGCATTGCACAACTCAACAACGGGTAGCTCATTGACTAACTGGCAGTTTACAATGTTGTCCTGAAGTCTTGAAACTGGCGCTTGGAGTTTAGACAGCTCAGTCACCAGCTCAAAGTCCAAAAGTTCAGTCGCCGCAACAGCTCAAACGTGATCTCTGTTGCTCATAATTCAAGAGCAGGTTGCACTGGCACTGATACATTCAGTTCAAGCTTCAGTTCCTGGAGTTCAGTTCAAGCTGGAGTTCAGTTCAGTTCAAGCTTGCTTGGGCAGCTATTGCTTCCACATTTTTAGCAGGATTACCAATCTAAAAGCAAAATGGCAGCACTAACATAAAGAAGCATGAACTGCAACCCGTCTTGTGTTGTGGCAGGTTGAATGTTTATGTATATTTTTCCAGATTGACATTGGAAATGGTGTGAAAATTCCAAGGACGAAATGGACAAAGCTGTCTGCAGAGACACTGGACAGTCGCTTTGTAAAGCAAGCGGTAACAGCAATCTGGGGCACGGATATTCTGAAGACGAGGTCGGTCACCGGCACTTTATCAGACCGGGCCAAGAAAATGGGTAAAACGGAGGCCTATCCATGCCTGACTCCAGTGAAGGTGGATGCGTTACGGAGTAAGTTTTGCCACATACTTTGCAGTACTGTAACACCAGTAGTGTAACAAGGCATCCGTCCAATGTTCAGCGTAACGTTACTTGCAGCTGCAGCATTTACCTGATTGTGTCATGCAGGAGCCTGTCTGCCATGGTAGCAAAACTTCACAACAAAAGCTCATCAACATGTAGGCCCTTTCTAGTACTCCCAGCAGAGCATGTTGATGATGAGCTTTTGTTGCGAAGTTACCAGGACAGCTGAAAGATGAAAGTCACTGAAAAGGTTAGCCAGCTGTAGGAGTCGAACCCACATCTTCTGGATTGCCGGTCCAGGGCTCTACCAATTGAGCCCAGCCTCAGAACATCAGGGCTGTAGTTTAGTAACGCTCCCACAGCGCACGGATGGGCGTAGATTTAGCAGGAGTACGGTAAGGTCATTGTTGCCAGACGACACTTGTGAATACGGACGTCCAGTGCATGAGTGCATGTTACCAAATAATATCGGCTTTATGTCATTGTTGCCAGACGACATGCGTGAATACGGACCATACAGACATTAAAAGCAGGCTACGAAATGAATATCTGCTTTTGAAAGGCAGAACAGGGTTATTAGAAGAGTTAAAGCTCCTAGGGCCAACTGTGATGTAAAACAGAAAACTGCTTGCCAAGCAAGAACTTTACTATGAGACATAGGCGTATTTTGAGCGTAGATTTCTGGAATACAGCATTTAATATTGAAATGTGCACAAAAATACTGGAAATCGTTAGCAGAGGCACAAATGAATAAGAGGAAAAGTGATGTTTTATATGGGGAGTCTTAACGACAAAGGTCACATTCTGTACGTTATTCTACGTTGAATGTTCACGCATCACAAATGTCACGTCAAATTACACATGCATATATATGTATATATATATGAAATATGTTAGGACTACAATATCCGTTGTGACTAGGTCAGCTGAATACGTACTCCATGTGCGGAGAGAGCCCATATATATACTTAGCATCCGTCATGACTGAGGTTAGGTTAGGTCTGGCGAATACGTATTCCATGTGTCGAGAGGGCCCATGTATACTTTGCATCCATTGTGACTGAGGTTAGGTTAGGTCTGGCGAATACGTATTCCATGTGTCGAGAGGGCCCATGTAGACTGTGCCTCCGTCGTGACTGAGGTTAGGTTAGGTCTGGCGAATACGTATTCTATGTGTCGAGAGGGCCCATGTATACTGTGCATCCGTCGTGACTGGGATTAGGTTAGGTCTGGCGAATACGTATTACATGTGTCGAGAGGGCCCATGTATACTGTGCATCCGTCGTGACTGAGGTTAGGTTAGGTCTGGCGAATACGTATTCCATGTGTCGAGAGGGCCCATGTATACTGTGCATCCGTCGTGACTGAGGTTAGGTTAGTTCTGGCGAATACGTATTCCATGTGTCGAGAGGGCCCATGTATACTGTGCATCCGTTGTGACTGAGGTTAGATTAGGTCTGGTGAATACGTATTCCATGTGTCGAGAGGGCCCATGTAAACTGTGCCTCCGTCGTGACTGAGGTTAGGTTAGGTCTGGCGAATACGTATTCCATGTGTCGAGAGGGCCCATGTATACTGTGCATCCGTTGTGACTGAGGTTAGGTTAGGTCTGGCGAATACGTATTCCATGTGTCGAGAGGGCCCATGTATACTGTGCATCCGTGGTGACTGAGGTTAGGTTAGGTCTGGGGAATACGTATTCCATGTGTCGAGAGGGCCCATGTAGACTGTGCCTCCGTCGTGACTGAGGTTAGGTTAGGTCTGGCGAATACGTATTCCATGTGTCGAGAGGGCCCATATATACTGTGCATCCGTCGTGACTGAGGTTAGGTTAGGTCTGGCGAATACGTATTCCATGTGTCGAGAGGGCCCATGTATACTGTGCATCCGTTGTGACTGAGGTTAGATTAGGTCTGGCGAATACGTATTCCATGTGTCGAGAGGGCCCATGTATACTGTGCATCCGTGGTGACTGAGGTTAGGTTAGGTCTGGGGAATACGTATTCCATGTGTCGAGAGGGCCCATGTATACTGTGCATCCGTCGTGACTGAGGTTAGGTTAGGTCTGGCTAATACGTATTCCATGTGTCGAGAGGGCCCATATATACTGTGCATCCGTCGTGACTGAGGTTAGGTTAGGTCTGGCGAATACGTATTCTATGTGTCGAGAGGGCCCATATATACTGTGCATCCGTCATGACTGAGGTTAGGTTAGGTCTGGCGAATACATATTCCATGTGTCGAGAAGGCCCATATATACCGTGCATCCGTTGTGACTGAGGTTAGGTTAGGTCTGGCGAATACGTATTCCATGTGTCGAGAGGGCCCATATATACTGTGCATCCGTTGTGACTGAGGTTAGGTTAGGCCTGTCGAATACGTATTCCATGTGTCGAGAGGGACCATATGTAGACTGTGCTTCCGTCGTGACTGGGGATAGGTTAGGTCTGACAGACACGTATTCCATGTGTCGGAGGGTCCATGTAGACTGTGCTTCCTTCGTGACTGAGGTTAGGCTAGGACTTGCGAATACATATTCCGTGTGTCGAGAGGGCCCATATATACTGTGCATCCGTCGTGACTGAGGTTAGGTTAGGTCTGGAGGACACGTATTCCATGTGTCGGGAGGGCCCATGTACACTGCGCGTCCGTCGTGACTGAGGTTAGGTTAGATCAGCTGAATACATATTCCATGTGTCGAGAGAGCCCATGTAGACTGTGCATCCGTCGTGACTGAGGTTAGGTTACATCAGGGGAATATGTATCTCATGTATCGAGAGGGCTCTATGTCATGATTCGGCACCAAACACTGCGAGTGTATCCAGTCGTTTGTGTGTCCTTCAAAGATGTGGCCCAACTTGAACAAATTCGTGTATGTAGTTTTGGAATCACGCACTTGCGAAGTGTCGTGCTTGCGGTGTTCGGCGACATCGCGAGATTGGTGTTTCATCATGGTTTCTGCCTAATGTTATGCGTTATTTGTAATAAATTTACGTTTTAGTTACATGAAAAAGGTTGAAAAGTCAAAGAATTGAGTTTTATACTTTTGTGTTTGTGTCATATTTTGGTTCCATTGGGATGGTGGCGCTGAAGTAGTGGGATGGGGGTTGGAGATAGATCGCGGTAATTATCCATTGTCGAAAGAGGTAATTTCGTATCAAAATTCACAAATTTTGCAAATCGGTAACAATTTTTGGCCTGTGAAATAGTAAAATTGCATGTAGAGACCGGACGCATATCGGTTTTCCGTGTTTTTCATGATTTTTGTCTTCGTAGAAGCCGCGGTATCGTTACTAAACTATATCCGTTTATGCTTTGAGATCTTCTTTCTGAACGCCCGCACATCAGCCAAGTCCGAAAAAGGCGCCGCCTTCTTGCTTTGTAAACCCTACTACTGCTCCCGTGTCTGCTCGCACAACTGCGATCTTGTCAAAGGGCCCGAAGTTTTGTTTAAACTTAACCCCTTCCCGTTTAGATGTAGATGCTTGCATTTATAAGGTCTCGTCTGTCATAACTGATCCTTCCTTATCCTCGTCTTTCATTACTCAGGCAGTACACCACAACTCGCACACTTTGGGTTCCAAAAACCGTCCCTTAAACCGTAATCTCTTTCCTGTTAAGTTAGTGCGTAATGAATTGTCTGAGAAGAACTTATGTCTGTTGCAAATTGACAAGTCTGCAAAATTCGCTGTTTTGCCTGAAGGTGTTTTTGCCTCTAAGAGATCGGCGGTTGTTGGAAATGTATTGAAACCGTATAATCATGCTTTAGACAAGCTCAAGAGGTCGATTTGCTCTATTCTTCTTGACAATGATCTGACTGGCCTATGTAACTGTACACGCTCTGCGTCTCATGGAACTTTCGCTGTAAAGTTCCTGCTCAAGGATCACAAGGTGGACATGCCGCTTAGGATCGTAATCAATGAGAATCAAACTTGGCAAAAACTTGTTTCGACCTTTTTACAAAAGGGGTTTTCTTCTATATTCGTCTCTAGCGCGTTAACTTTGAAGAATTCTGAACAACTTATTTCGGATTTACAATTCTTTCATGGTAAGAAATGCTTTGCTTTTTCCTTGAACATCAAGGATCTGTGCTATTCACTGCAAGAGAATGTGTTGTTGAACAGAGTACGCCGATTTCTTGAAGATAATTTGGTGCGCTTTCAATCGGAAGTTGGTATGTTTGTGACTGAATTTTTGCACATACTAGAATTTTATCTGAAATCTACTGCCATAAGTATTGACGGGCAACTGTACGCCCAAAAAACTGGTATCTGTATTGGCTCGAGTATCGCGCCTGTTCTTTCAGAGACTTACTTGAGTGTAATTGACAATGCTGTATTATCCTTTATATCCTCTCTGTCTTCAAATGACATCGTTGTAAGAAGGTTCGTAGATGACCTGGTTTTCGTTTCTACCAATGAATGTGTTACTGCTCAATGTAAGAATGTAATTCTGTCCGCTGCCCTGGAGCTTGTGTTCACTATTGAGTTCCCCACTGTTGGTGCGCTTCAGTTTCTTGACATCAGATTTTTGTTACAACCCGTTCTTTGCTGGGCTTACGGCAAATCTCAAGCTAAACCCATTTTGCCCGCTTCAAGTTGCCACTCCAAACCTGTAAAGGTTTGATTACAGGTATTCTATCGAATGCGGTGAAAAAATCTTGTCATCAGATCCTTCTCTCTGCGGAGAGTCACCTTCTCCGTTTGAATGATGCTGGTTACCCCCAACACATGTTACTTGGTTCTTTAAATGTTTTGTTAAACACCTTGCTTCCTCGCTCGCCTGAAACTAAGCCTTCTGTTTCCAAACGTGTTGTATTACCTTACTTCCACAAAGTGTCTCACAACTTGTTGGCCGTCGCCAAGAAATTTCAAGTCAGCCTTGTTTTCAAGAACAACTTCGGTCTTGATCGCCTCACGCCTTTCGCGAAACCCGAAGTTACCTGTAAGAATCACCGGAACAAATTCGTCCCCTGTTGTTTATCAGATCCCCTTAGCTTGTGGTTTCTGCTATATTGGCCAGACAAAGTGTTGCTCAAATGATCGGTTGAGAGAGCATTCATTAAAAGTAAAAAATAAAGCCTCAAACTCCGAAATTGCCAAGTATTTGGAAGAATGCTCAGATTGCTTCCCTCTATGGGACGAAACAACTGTAAACGCTTCTGAATTGGACCCCCACAGAAGACTTTTGAGAGAGACCCTATGCATAACCTCTTGTGGGAACTGTGTCAGCAACCCATCCGTAATCCTCGGCCCGGCCTTGAGCAGACTTCTTGTTCCCCGAAGTGACCCTTTTTGTCCTCAACTGGTTGTTCCCTTCCCTCTGGTTGTACATAATTCTTGTATGTGAAGTAAAATTTTCAGCTGTGTTTGAGACTTCGTGTTGTGTCTGTCCTTTCGTGTTCCCTAGTCTCGGGGTTTTACATTATGCATCATCTTCACCAGCTCGCTTGCTTCCTAGCCATTTTTTCATTGTCAAAATCAAGCAAGTTAAGCAAAAGTGCTTTGCAGAGCTCTTTACTGCGAAACAGATAGAGCATACACTTCACCCATGCAACTACGTCATCCATGGCACGTTGTATGGCGTCATATGCTGCAGCCACATGATTCTCACTTGAAATTCCACGGAGCAAAACAATTCTGTGTATTTGAGGGTACCGGTGCTCTAAAGATACAGATCTCCCTTTATTGCGTATTACTTTATAATTTATATTAATTAGCTAGCTTTTTAACTCAGCTTGGTTTATGTATATTTTTTCCCGAGTGTCAAACGCTTTTTGCAGGCCAACAGATATATCAGTTTGTCCTTTACGATTTATAGTGCAACAGAGATCATGAACTGTCTCCACAAGTTTTGTGACAGTGGATCGTTTTTTTACGAAACCCATGTTGATGTTTACAAATCAGTTGGTGTTTTTCAAGAAAAGCGGACGCGTGTTCCAAGTGCTCCAGTATTTTACAGCAAATGCTGGTCAAAGATATGGGACGGTAATTTGTAAGATCAGCCCTGGATCCGGATTTGTGCAATGGGATAACACGTGCAACCAGCCAGTCATCAGGGACCACTCCAGTTTTTAAGGGAAAATATAGGTGTAAGAAAGTAAGACATCCATTCAGCGTACCTTTTAAGAAAAGCGTTAGGTACGTGTATGGTATTTGTATGTAGGATCTTACATCGTGTAGGACGTGATGTCACAATACCATATGGAGTCAAGTAGGAATTTCCAACAGGGGGTGTTGCTCTTCAGTAACACGATTTCAATCCGCGGACACAACACCAATAACTTTGCTGAGGCCTCGACACGGATTTTAAAAGACATCAGCCTTAAGCGCACTAAAGCCTTCAATGCTGTTGCCCTAGCTGATTTTATTGCACCAGTATGGGACAAATATTTTGAAGGAAGAATGCCAAAGCATGCATACAGCCGCGTTCGCAGCACATCAGCTCCAGTACCACCACCTTGTCAGCAGCATGCAATATAGTGCAGCAGACAATATTATACTTGTAGATGACGATCTGTGCAGTGTCCCAAGTAGCAAGCACGATGGAACGTCTTATGAGGTCTGGGCAAAGACAGGGGTTTGCAGTTGTTCAAGTAGACGGCAAGTTGCTTTCTACAAACACAAGTCAGTTGTTCATATAAGATAAAGTGGCCTTTTCCTAAATGCTCCTGCACTAACTTCTGAAGATCGCTACCAATTAGGGACGTTAGCCCTTGGAGTGAAGTGTCCACCATACGAATTTTTCTGCAGCTTCCAGGACAGTGCGGACCACTTTCAGCCTGAATGCCCTATAGTACATGAGAGTGAGCCTCATCAGTGTGCACCCCCTTCCCTAGACTCATTGCCCTCATCATCTGGCTTCAGCACCAACCAGCACTATGCCATACAACCACGTTATTGTACCAATATTGTACCAATAAGGACCTCTGGGAAGTGAGGAAGAGGATCCAAAAGGGCGTGGATGCTACAACCGAATTCATTCGCGACCTCGGGCTCACCCCGTCAGCCGAAAAGACCAGAGTCATGCTGCTTGGATACACGGCAAACTGGCGTCGCCTGCCCCGAACCGATCCTGACGAAAAAAACGCCACTTGAACAAGTACCGTAATTTCACGCGTATTAGCCGCGGCTTATGCGCGATTTTTTTTTTCTCACGGGTGCTCTGCGGCTTATCCACCGGTGCGGCTTATCTGATGACTATTTTTTCCTGGTATTTTCCCCATACGTCAGTTTTAACGAAAGGGCCGGGCCGCCAGTGTCTCTAGAACAGCACTGCCCTGCCGATGCACGAACAGTGCGTAACAGGGACGCGCCCACATTCGAGTAGAATAATCTTCCTGGTGCATTCCCCCAAGCAGCTTTAACGAAAGTGGTGACAGTGATTCACGTCTATTGGAAGACTACTGACCGATCAATCCATGAAAAACGTTCAACAAGGGCACAATCCGATCTTGGTAGAACTCTAGCGCTGACCTCCTTTGTTGTACACTATGAACCACAGGGTTTATGGCCTTCTATATGGTCTCCTTTGTCGTTCAAATCAGTCGTCTCGTATTGCCCGCGGCTTATCTGCCAGAAAATTTTCAAAACGTTCCTAAAAACGCGTCCTGCGGCTTATCTGCGGTGCGGCTTATACGCGTGAAATTACGGTAAGTGTGCACCGCTTTCTGGGCGTAACTTTGGATCGCAGGTCTTCATGAGCGTCATTTGTGAAGGACCTCCAGACCAGATGTCAGACAACCCTGAACGAGGCTAAGCGACGGACGGTACTCCGCCTGCCCCCAGAGGACTGCGCTGACCATCCACAATGCCACCACAGTTGCACGAATCCTGTCTGGACTTCCCTACGCCGAGCCCAGCAGAACAGCCCTGGAATCCCTGGGACTCCTCCACCGTTGTGCAATGAAGCTGGCCCTCGGACTTCCACCTGGGGCGCAGAACATCGCTGTGTACGCCGAGGCTGCCGCTCTCCCTCTCCAACTTCGAGCCACCCAACACCCGCTGAACCAGCTCACCAGACTGCACAGGACTAATATTAATAATAATGGGGGTTAACGTCGCGAGACAACTGAGTCTGCACAGGACTGCAACCGGAAGGGCGCTGCTACAACGTCTAAGGCACCAACAATGAAGCCGTTTTTCATGCACTCTTTTCACGTAGGATCAGCTGTTACAAGCCCATCCCACCAGCCCCCAGCCGAGATGATCCATGGAGGCACCTCGAGACCGCTATCCACGCAACGCTACCAGGCTTGCCACGGAAAAAGGAGGCACCGGATGCGGTGGCACAGTTCCTGGCCGCCGGCACCTTCATGAGAGCTACCAGGACTATCTGCTAGTGTACACGGACGCCTCAGTCGACCCTGAACGACGCGCCTCCACTCTGGCCTGCCACATCCCAGCAACACCTGTTTCCTGGGCCGAAGGACTGTCCGGATACCTCTCCTACATGGAAGCAGATCTCCTTGCGATCACGAAACCCCTCGGCATTATCGCCATCCAGCGCCACCAAAGCGATTATCCTCACGGAATGCCGCGGGGCACTGTCGAGGCTCAAGAACAGTTATAAAGGCTGCCCTCTCTCTTTCAGTGCATACCAGAAGCTGCAACTCCTCCTGGCGTCCGGCTATCGCATCGCGCTACAGTAGATGCCATCGCACAAAGGCCTCCCCGGTAACGAGATGGCAGATGCCCAGAGCAAGCAGGCCACCACGAATACCCTGTTCCACCAGGCACCACCTATCACCAGCCAGGCTAAGAAGACCATCGCCCTCAACGTGCGCAGTTTCCACCCAGACAAGCTCATGGCGGAAGAAACAGCACTACCACCCTACATCACAGTCGGCCAATCCAGGGTGGAGACATCACTGCTGCTGAGGCGAACCTTGTGCGCCCGCACGCCTTCACGATCTGCCAGGTCGACGACCCACGCTGCGGAACCTGCGGAGTCCAGGAGAGTGTTGCTCACCTAAGTACCCGCTGCAGAGAGACTGCTTCTCGGGGAGAACCACTGATCTCTATGTATAAAGGCTGGATCGCGCATGGGAGGAGCTCGTGGGGGAGAGGCGTGCCTTCGGGCCGCCATGTTGGCGGGCCCTAAAGTGCTGTGTGTGCCCATAGAAAACAATGGGAGGCAACGGAGATTATGAGTATTTATTGCGCTGCTAGCATTGATCGTTGTTTGTCATCACACAATTTTGTAAGGTGCCAGTATACTGATGTATCCTAGCAGTGTTTCACAGGTGTCCTGCCGTTCGATTCTTAATTACGTTATGTTTTGCATTCCGAAACTAGACCGTCACTGCAGTGCAGCGCTGGGGATTGTACTACAGCACATTTCACAGCCCATATTTCAGTAAGGTGCGATGTCAGTTCCACAACAACCATGCATAATCTCTCATACTGGTATCTGGGCAAAAACTGTTTCCGAAATAGCAGTAACGAAAAACATTTTTCTACTGTCATGGGACAAAGGAAATGGTCCCATAGAATCGCAGGCTATATAGTACATTTGTTTCAGAGACGTGTTTGCGTTTGGAATGAGTTATCAACCATTGCAACAGAAAGAGTCGTTTTTGCAGCAGCGCAACCCAAATAATTAGTTAGGATATGTCAGTTGGGTTAGGTTGGGCTACTTAGAAAGAGTAGTAGTAAGATTTTCTTGAATGTGATGAACACATAAGTCGATAACGACAACACAAGACCGTTTGAAGCTCAAGCAAATGTTACCTCTTTCTCTGCAGACAGCAGCTTGCTTACACCATGCGAGCTTGTTCATGATACGGATGTTACTCTGGTTACGTCAGGAGGTTTGGCTATTTATGTCAGTTTAGTTGGGTTAGGTCAGGTTAGGCGACGCCAATTGGCAGTGTACCATGGCATGGGCTGCACTGGGAGACCCCAGCATCAGACCATGCAAGAAACTAATAGCCTGGAATATATATCGATGTGTCACTTCTTACACACGTCTGATTTCCTGCAACGAGATGTCCTACTCCTGACAAATTCAGTTGTCCGTAAAATGTAGCGCATGACTTTTGGAACTCATAAAAACCCCAGTGCGTGGTCACGGGCAAGTACAACCAACTTGTCATTGTGTCTGCCTTCTCATTGTCCTCTCACCGTTTTCTTCTTTTTTATTTTTCTTATTTTATATTAGCATGCGTCACCACACGCTTAATCCTAAACCACTTAAGGCACCAGAATTGTCCCCTAAGGCATGGGACAATTTTTTCTACCAGTGCAAGCTGGGACAATTATTTCTGGCCCCGTTTTTCGCTACATCCCCACAGAATAAGTTGCTCACACGTTGCTCACGACACTGCACTTGATTGCAGTGGGCACCAGCCCAGTGGCACAACGATGTGGGCAACCACACTTGGTAGGCACGTGACAAATAACAATCCTTTGATATGACACAGCAAGACGGTCCCGCAATGTGATCTTGGCTTTCCTTGTGCCACAAAATTTCAAATGCAGTGCTAGAAACCACGCACATGAAACATGAGGTAAACATTATTCTTAGAGCCCAAGGTTTTCGGGAAATATTTTTGGGGGAATTTGGGGGGGGGATTTGGGGGGGGTTAAAATTGGGGAAATGAATGTGTGCTCTAAATTAATATGAATTCAGATGAAAAAACTTCCAAACAGCTAAATTGGGGGGGGGGGGGAATTGGGCTCTATTACTGTAACGAACTGCACTGTTTGTTACAAACTGTGATGTAATTGCGTTTACTGCCAAACAAGCTGGTGTGCATCGCTATAGACATTTCAGTAGGGGCAATTTGCTGGGTAAAAGTCAGATTTCACCCTTAAGAGGCAACTTTCAATTAAGGGGAACATTAGAATGAAACCCTAAACTTTGGGCTCTGATTTATTTTGCAGAAAGAGGTAGTATAGTGCTGAAGAGGGTTAACACTAGTTTATTAACAGTTGTCCCTCTTGAAAGTAATTAGTAGAATCTCGATGATACGGTCACGGGTGATACGAATTTCGGGATGATACGAATTCTTTTCCGGTCCCGGCCGGAATGCCTATTCTTCCCGTGTATTAGAGTTCAGATGATACGAACGCGTTATCTTGCCCTTACGGATGATACGAATGAGCCGTGGATGCGACAGAGGTCGTTCCCCCGTGACGCGAGTCATGCTGCTGCGTCTTTCGGAAAGGGAGGGCGATCCTCACCACGAACTCCCTTACATCATGTAGCGCAATGCAAGCAATGACTTTCCTTTTGGTGGTGGTGGTGGTGGAGATAGGATCAAAGGGATTGAACGGCCCGGAATCTTATCACCTTATCTCTGTTTTGACCTTTTTACCCACCTCGCAACAATAAACCGCGAAGCCGTGTGACATCGCTCTGGCGGGAAACAGCGACCAGAACCCCAGAACACGTGGAGGGAACATATCAGGACAACTTGTGGCAACATTACGCGTCACCATTCCGCAAGTCGGCTTCACCTAACGCCTGCTTGCTTTAGGAGAAGCTCGCTTTAGGCCACTGTCGCGCGACTCGCGGTTGAAAAGCACGTGCTACGTCTTTTGAATCATCTCGCGTATTTGGGCAGCATTGGCCAAAAACGAAGACACAAAAGCGTTACAACCGACCTCTTTCATTGACAGCAACGGAAAATGAACGGTCATTGTCTATTTTCTTGCCTCAATTTTTATTTTGGTTTAATTCGCTTGATACGAATTTCGGATGATACGAGCTTTTCCGCGACCCCGTGAGATTCGTATCATCGAGATTCTACTGTACTACAGGAAAGTAACATGGTACAAGTAACGAAGATTGACACAAATGTGCCATATGTATACGAGGTGCTTCATGAAGGTCCTCCGGCTGAATAATTCATAAACAAGATGGCGCAATCAAAAAGCTTTCATTTCACTGATCATTCCTGAGGTGTTGGCCAAGAACTCAGCAGTGGGAGAGTCATTTGCATGCTCTCATTGATTGAATAAAGCTCGTTTTAAACTTTTAAGCTTGTTAACTTTTTACTGTGGATGCCTTCAGTAATTCAGTTTTATTGATTTGAACCTTCAGCAAAAACTGTTCCAGACAAAGAAACACAGCATTTACATTTTAATGATTTCTAGTTAATTGGTTTCGGCGTTCTTGGACGGAGCAGTGTATCGATGCGCTCTTACACTTAGCTATGAGGCCGCCAAAGAAAGCTTTCTGATAACATCACTTGTTTATGAATTATTCTGCTGGGGGACCGTAGTGAAACAGCAGCTACACCTGGGCTCTGACTTTCTGTGCCAGTACAAAATTTCAGAAAATCACCTTAAGAAAATGCAGAACAAGGCATATGCCAGCTAAAATTGTGTATAAGTAAAACTAAAAAGTAAGATAATCCCTTGTACTTATTAAATATGAAAATTGGAATCACTTAGGAAGTGAACGTGAGTAGTCACTGATTGTTAAAAACTATAATTCTTGACAACCTCTTACGCAGACGTGGCCTTGCAGTCAATTTCCCCGTGTACTGTTTGGCAATGTGATAAAGTCTTATCTTCCCATAACAGTCTGCAACATGTTTTGCAAGGCGAATGACATGGTTTTCGTCTGGACAGCACTCAAACATGTGCTGGCTCAAAGTCCAAAGCCCAAAGTGGAAAAATGTCCAGTCTTGCAGACGTGGACAGAATGTCCTGCAAGACGGCCCTTGTGGGAAGCTGCCCAAGCTGAGCATTGGATGTCAAGGTTCCTTCTGAGATATGGAGCATATGACGAACACGTTTTTCTGTTGTTTTACAAATGGCAATGACACTCTGAGACGCACTAATCAGACCACCTCGAGACTTTCGACGAAGAAGAGCACTGTGTAGAGTTCTGTCTGTGAGAGCGTCAATGCAGTCAGCACAGGAGATCTTCCTTGTCACCATCTTGACAACGTACCCTGCGGTGTACCCCACAACATCTTCAACAAAGGCTGACAGTTGCTCTGTATCAGGTACATCTGCGTAGTCGTGGTCTTCAACACATTCACTCTGTGCAGTACCAAAATAGCGCGATGCATGAATGTCAAGTTCGTCAAGGGAAATAGCTGCTGCTGCTGCTGCTTCTGTCACAGTCAGTATGCGTGTGCAGTCTTGGGCGATACAATTACCTCGTGCTGTAGGCTCGATTTCATGGTGAACAAGGAGCCTCTTGTATGCAGCCATGAAGTGTCCTGCCGTCGGGTTGTTGCACCACCCACTTTTAACCCTCAACGCACAAAAGAAAAGTTTGAGGTGGTCTTGAGAGAGTTTGTATGTGAGCAGGTACCTTAAGAGTGCATTATCTCCTGAAAGAAGATGGCTGCATAGGCTTTGAATGCTTGCCATGTTGATGAGGAATCCAAGGAAGCCTGTTTTTCGTGGGGATTCTAACATTGGCTTTCCAGATGCATCTTTCAGGTTGCCAAGATACGCAGTCATCTCGTTGAAGAATGGAATCCAAAGGTGGCGGGTTGGATAACGGATGGGTGCTTTGAAGTTCTTTGCCAGGGGATTGCGGGAGCTCATGATGTCGAACAGACGATCGAACTTCCTGAGGAATTCCACGGTTGCCTGACATCCATGAAACATTGGATTGTTTATGTCCCTGCCACAGAACTCCAGAGCATCCGCCACACTTGAGCTGAGTGTCTGAGCTGCCAAATTCACCTTCATCTTCTGACTTCCCCAGTCAATGTGAGCAGCCTTGAGCTTGTTTTCAGCATGAAGCCCTTCCGATTGCTGCAGATTTTGGAGGGATACGAGGTAGGCCCACTTTATTGTGCCTCCATTGCTGTCTTTCAGGGTCCCCATTGTTGCCAGGGCATTACGAATGAGCTTCAGCATGTGGCAAGCATCGAGGATTACATGAACTCTCCAGGAAGAATCAGAAGGGTGCTGAAACCATGGCCTGATGTCGGGGCCTTTCATGTTTGCACCAAGGTCTTGAAACATGGTGAGGTTAGAGCCCAGGCCGTCACTCACAATTGCAGCTATCAGAATTCCAATGTCATGTAGCTTTTGAAGGCAGAGGCTCACAAGGTTTGCCTTTTCCTCCCCACTTAGGCTGTTGATCAGAAAGTATGCACATGACACTTTCCAGTTACTGTCCAAAGCAACCACAAGGAATACAAGAGCTTGTGTACCTGGTTCCTGACTGTCGTCATCAATGCCAGTACCTAGGTTTATGAAGCCATTAAAGGACTGTCCTGTGAACTGAATCTGCTTCTTTAAGCTCATTTCATCGAGCATGAGTGAACACATGACACGTTTAGATAACTTCCGCTGCTCTTCTACTCTTGCTTTCAAGGCATCAAAGGCTTCGTGTGTAAATCCTGGCTCACCATGGATTGCACTGTACCATGACCTGATTGTTGCCTGGTGCGGAAGTGCCAAATTGAATGTTTTTCTCAGATACTCGTACGCCTTCGTGGAGTAGAACTGCAGTGTGAGAGCAAAACTATGTAGGGATGGGGGGTGCTGCTCCCTGCTGATCTTCCCATGTTTGTTGTGTATAGTACGTAGCACCAAATCCAACTGCACGCCTGAAAGGGAGCCACGGAGAATGTCGCTGCATTGCTTTGAAACCAGTGACATTTTCTGGAGGTCTTCAATCACACTTTCTGCAGTTACTACCTTTTTCTTTAGTCTCAAATTCTTCTGGTGGGTATGCTTCACTTTTTTGCTTGCACCTTCTAGTGCCTCAACTGCGACGTTCACCTTCAGTTTTAATGTACGAGAACTTTCCTGCACTACGTATGTATGGTCTGCTGCAAGACTACATGAGGCTTGTGACACTTCTGATAGCGGCCCTGGTGTGCCCCAAGATGGTCCTGGCTGTGACGTGCTACCGATGGTATCCTGCTCTACTTTATGTCTAGTGGCAGGGGGCTTTCTTGGTTGTGCATTCTGTGTAACAAAGATGTAACGAACAATGCGTTCGTCAATAAGTTCCAAGATGTTATGTTTGAAGAACAAAGACAATAAACGGTTTTAAGTTCAGCAGTTATTTATTGTCATTATGCATTTTGAAAGTACAGGGAATGTGCAAGGAGACAATACTTTTATTTCAGAAATGATGACGTATGGGGCGCCATGCAAAACTACTGAATCCAATTTGACATTGGAATGAGTAATGACGTGCAAACACCACCCTTCTATTTATCCATGTATGCTGATCTCTGTATAGTGGGCTCTCATTAATGTAAGCTCTGATAATTCACACTTGTGGGCAGTTTATTTTGTCTGGTTACTTAAGTGTCCTGCAAAAGGGGATCAAACTACTGTAGCTCAAACAAGTTCAAAATTTTGGGTTGGCAGGCTATGTGTCCAGTGTATTAAAAATTCGAACGGCACTTGTGCTAATTTCACGCTTTTCATTCCTTTATAAGATACGACTACCTTGAAGGAATGGCCACCACAAATCTGCTTCCGTAAAACAAACCTTTCAGTAGGTCGCACTCTGACAGCCTCTGCTGTTGCAAATTTCCAGAATGTGAAATCTTAAAAATAGTGTCATTTTTTAAGATGTTTACAGTTTTGCAAGCAGTTGAGATGCTGAGAGGACACTCCCATTGCAGCTAAAATGATTACAGAGCGTTTCAGGGGTCGAAAAGGAAACTTGTGGCAGCATAAAGGTAACCAACAGTAGATGTAAGCAACGTGGGTGACTAATTTGTACCAGACAAATGTGCTCCCATGACCTAATTCTTCCTTGCAGCCCATGTTTAGATGTTTATGTGTAGTAATCAACACAATAATCACCAGTCCCCTGCTGGTTTGAACTACTGAGTGTCTACTGTACATATGTGGTTCACATCTATGACAGTTAATGCAGAGCAATCACACACTATCCAGAATAGCTTAAAAAATTTTGATGTGATGCATAAGCTTTTACTTTTTGGAGGTGCTGTGGGAAATCATACTTTGTTGGTACTGCGTCGGTCTTAAGGCGCACTGCCTGCCCAGTCCTGTCAAAGCAGTCTTCCTCAAAATGCCTGCTGCAGATCACCGAGGTCTTTGATGGTGTCCAGTCTTTTCTGTGCAGGTTCTGCACCCATTTTTTGAGTATGACAGGGAGGCTATGAGGAAACCTGTATCAAGAGATCACGTCTTATATACTGTCACAAATAACATTGCATGCAACCAATTATTAATGGAGTTATTGCAAGAAACTGACAACAAAGGTCAGACACAAAAGAGCTAGATGACGCATCCCAGTGACATTATCGCAACGGACACATTCTTTGTCCGTTCATGATCACAGATGTAATAGCGATAGAGGGACAAAGGACGAGACAAATACAGCACATGCTTCACAAATAAAAGTCTTTGGTTGGCAATACACTGCTGTGTTCGTCTCGTCCTTTGTACCTTTCGTCGTCTCCCCGCATTGGGGTTTTCTATCGATTTAAAATGGATCACCAACCCGTCCGGGTTTCAGCTTTGTTTCAGGATCACAGTTGTCTCACGACGTAAAGCCCCACATCCCTTGCTACGACTTAACACTAAAACAGTAAGCAACGCAAGCACATAAAGGATTAGACTTTCCTCGCGAAGCTGATTCAAAAAGATGACTGCCTACTTCCTTGGGTAGAGAACACTGTGTACCGGGCTAGCAATGCACGCAGTTTAGCGCTCGAGTGCCGCACATACACGGATGACAACACTACCACTGTTGAGTAACCTGTTCCTTGTAACACATTATGACCTCAAACTATCATTGACGCCGGGTAAAATACCAGGGCGTTCGCTTGAGCCTCAGAAGAGCCATCTAACAACTTGCACCAAGTGCTGGTTTCGTGCAAAAAAACTGTTCAAAATCGTCAAAGAAATGTACAGAATGAACGTCAATTTATTCCTTAATGACGAATGACTCACCTGTGAAAAGTTGTGCCCTCTCCTTTTCCCGTACGGCTGCTGCAGTAACTACAACAAGCCAGCATGATCGCCCGCGAGAACTGTTTTGGGTACAGTAAGATGGCGGCCGGTTTCTTCACGCTCGCGCTCCCTATTCGCGATGCAGCCTTTTACAATCGAGATCAGTGGGGAGAACTGACCAGCGCCAGCATCACCAACCACAGCCTGGTTCTACCATGGGCCTACCCCATGGGCCCCCGACACCGGCGCCGACGTTTACAGAGGGAGCTACTGCAGTTCCTGAGCTCTACCGGCCTGGACACCCACCTGTAGCTGCCGTCGTCACCCTACTGACTTCTACAGCCTAGGGCAGCTTAGTGCACCCCAGGACATACCAGGATCCCCAGAGCCACCCCTGGCCCTCCCAGATCTTCCAGAACCAGCTGCAGAAACCTTGGACCCTTGCCACCCACTCCATCACCTTAAACTTTTTCTCCTCTTTCTTTCACTCTCCTTCATCACTCTCTCCCACCCCTTTCCCAACGGGTGAAACTGGCCGTCGGTTTTGACAGGCAGACCTCCCCATCTTCCTTTTCGCCGCTCCACTCCACTCCACTCCACTTCGTAGCTTGGGCACCCTCCTCGGTAGCTCGGTCAGTAACGTGATTTTGTTCTGAAGGTCTTGTATTGAGTTTCCTAAGTGAGAGCCGGGATGATTAAGTTTTACTCGACTGAGCAGATGACGGGCATGTCGCGCTGTATGTCTCAGGTGTAGCTTCATTATTTCTGCTGGTTGGAGTGCTTGGAGAGTGGGGCAGCCGGACTCCTCAATTGTACTCGAGAGCGACGTGGACTGCAGTACTCCCAGCATGGTGCGTAAGCCTGCTACATATATACGATCCAGTTTTCTCTGATTATTTTGTGTTGCGCCTTTCAGGAGTGGAAGACTGTAGCTTATGTTTGAGGCAACCAGGGCCTCGTGGACTTGTATCACTTTTGTGGGTGGTCCTCATTTCGGTACGACAACTGTGCGGAGAACATTGCTATACGCGGCGGTTTTGCGCTTGAGATTCTCAATCTCTGATGCCAGGTTAGAAAGCGGTCTACTGTGATGCCCAAGATAGTGTGTGATGAAACAATTGCTATGGATCGATTGCCTGTTCGGACAGGATATTTCTCCAAGGATTTCCTGGTAAAGGGTAACAGTTGAGTTTTTTCTTCTGATATTTCCATGTCACGTTGTCTCAGATAATGCGCAGTTTTGCACACGGCCGCCCGAAGGTGGCGCGTTATCGCACAGACACTTTTGTGGGCAATCCATATACATATATCGTCGGCAAACATGGACATGTTCCAGGACTGAGCGAAGGTTAAGGAGTGCCATGTTAACTAGTGTGGGGCTCAGGATGCCACCTGGCGGTACAACTCTGTGAACGTCATGCAAGTAACTTGGCCCATCAGGGGTTTCAATGTAGATTTCCCTATTGACTGACTATTCCTGAGACTGACACCAGATAGAAGGCTGATCCCTGAGACTGAAACCCAGAGCTGACGAGCCGCAAACACGGCGGAACACGTGTCCTCTGGTGCTGTCGCATCGTTCCATGAGTATCTGTTTCTCTGCGTGAAGCCATAGAAGACATCTTAACCTGTAATTTTGAATTTCAAACACATCTAGTGTCATTTATTTGTTTCTTTAATGACTTTTTCCCTCCTTATATATATACAGGGTGTCCCACCGAAAAAGGGCCAGGGGCTAAAGAAAAAACGGAGTGCTTTACACAAATGCAACCAACTGTACGTGCTTGGCAGTTGTGTGGTCTATCAAAAAATTTTTTTTTCATCGCCCCTTGTCAATTAATTAGCGGTAATTAATTTTCCAACTTTTTAATCATCGATTTTAGCTCTCAGATGTCAATGAGGAGGTTGTAGTAAATGTCGAAAGAGACACAACTGAAGTGGTTCGAGGTAGCTATGGCTTGTGGTTTCGTTTTTTCCCGAGCTTAAAAGTCCGGCAATCCGGCACCCGCGCGCGAGGATTCCAGCGCCCTCCGGCGTACATTGACTTTGATATCAGCACTTGGAGACCACCCTTGGGCCACTTCACACAAGAGGAAGATATTTCACCTGTTTCACGGCACATCTATCAGAGTGCACTGCAATCGTCGCACGCGGGCGCCGAATTATGGGAAGCGCTCTGTGGTGCGCGCGGCTTCAGAAACCAATTTTTTAACCCGGGAAAAAACTAAACCACAAGCCATAGCAACCTCGAACCACTTCAGTTGCGTCTTTTTCGACATGTACTACAACTTCCTCGTTGACATCTGAGAGCTAAAACCGATAATTAAGAAGTTGGAAAATTAATAACTGCTAATTAATTGACGAGGGGCGATGAAAAATATATTTTTGGATAGACCACACAACAGCCAAGCACGTACAGTTGGTTCCATTTGTGTAGATCACTCTGTTTTTTCATTAGCCCCTGGCCCTTTTTCGGTGGGACACCCTGTATATAGAAAGAAAATGGAAAGAAGGGAACGGAAAGAAAGAAGCTCAACTAGGCGGACAGATTTCTTACCGTTGAACGGTCTTATTGTTACCGTCTCAACAGTAACAAATCTGTCCGCCTAGCTGAGCTTCCTTCTTTCCGTTCCTTTTTTATCTTTTTCTTTCTTTCCAGCAAAGTCCCAAGCAGAACTCACCCTGCCCAGGAATTTTTCCCCAAAACGGGGAGGGACCAAAGGAGAATGACCTCAGCACCCGGACTTGACCTTCTGGAATATTCCCGTACCTGACTCACGGACAACCGCCTGTGGCGTGCCTTGTACCAATGACGACGTCACATACCAAACCTATTTAAGCAATCTCTAACCCCCTGCGCATATTTTGTCCTGATGAAGACAGTGCCACTGTCGAAACTTCGACCCCGTTTTTCATTCAACTTTTAATTTCTGCCCATTAAATGAACTTGTGTTCCTAAAATCTGTTGTCCGCGTATTTTTCCTTCCACAACTGTAAAACTTCGTGGCCGTTTGATTTTTGTACTTCCCTCGACCTATGTGTATATATATATATATATAAGCAGGAAAAATCAGAAGACGACAAAGAGCTTACAGGAAAACAAAAAGGGGAGTTTATTAACACATATAGGGATAGGGGTCGACGTTTCGGCAGTCAGCGCTGCCTTCACAGTCCCGTCGAAGGCAGCGCTGACTGCCGAAACGTCGACCCCTATCCCTATATGTGTTAATAAACTCCCCTTTTTGTTTTCCTGTAAGCTCTTTGTCGTCTTCTGATTTTTCCTGCTTATTTCATTCTCGTGGTCAACCGCCCTCCTAAGCTTCTAATCTATATATATATATATATATATATATATAGGTCAGCATACATTTATATAGCAAAGTTAATTAACTTGTCAATTATAAAAGCTACAAAGTTGTCCCAATGACAACATCTGTTCCTTTTGGTCACCTGATATCGTAACCGTTTTCAGAACAAAAATCCGTGCCATAGATCGCCCGCAAAAAATTAGTGAAGGAACGCCATTTTTTTCTTTATTTTGTTCATTGCGCATCTTCACAGACGCGTCTTTCCTTCATCCCCAATGTGAGAGGGAGAAAGAGCACATTATTTGCCTCTCGCGTCCTAGAAAAAGATTAAAAGGAAACAGAACATGCAACCCACGATAACGCCAGTTCCGATAGAGTCACCCGATACATTTGTTTTTGTTTTGTTTCCGCAAGTTAAAGGTCATCTTCGACGCATGAGGCGGCACTGTGCTCCTTCCCCCTCTCACGTTGGGGATGAAGGAAATACGCGTCTGCGAAGATGCGCAATGAACAAAATAGAGAAAGAATAGCGTTCCTCCACTATTTTTTGCGGGCGATCTATGGAACGGATTTTTGTTCTGAAAACGGCCACGATATCAGGTGACCGAAAGGAACAGATGTTCTCATTGGGACAACTTCGTAGCTTTTATAATTAACAAGTTAATTAATGGAAGTTAATTAAGACATTGCCTTTGGACTTTGCTAATGCCCTCCTAGGGAGTGCCATTCGGCATATGCTATATTGCAATTGATTTCATCTTGGAAAAAGTGTTATATATATATTTTTAAAAAATCTGTATACACTTAGCTGGGACACCCTGTATACAATATATATATATATATGTTTACAATTTGATCATGCACTCCCAGCCAAGGACAGCTGTTTCGCTCTACTTGGAGCTCGTCAGCCTGGCGTAGGGAAGTGACACGATCTTGGGTCGGCACAACAGTGCGTCTCGGCGAAACGTCAATGTTCCACGGTGACGACGCCACCTGTGGAGGCCGCAGTGCAAGCCAGCAAGTACATATAAAAAGTAAAAAAATAGCCGAAGCTCTGTAGCTGCACGTTGAAAATATGTTTCCAATTTGATCGTGCACTCCCAGCCAAGGACAGCTGTTTCGCTCTACTTGGAGCTCGTCAGCCTGGCGTAGGGAAGTGACACGATCTTTCTGACAGCCTTTCTGACCTTCGGAACCGCAGTGACATAGTCATTACAAAAGCTGATAAAGGTGGTGCAATCGTAGTAATGGACAAAGAAAATTACATGAACGAAGGCATCCGGCAATTATCGTGCGCATCGTTCTACAAACTCCTCGAGGCTGACCCTACAGAGGAAATTACGGCTCATATTATCCGCAGTCTAAAAGATCTAAAAGCAAGTAAGAAGATAGATTCCACCCTATACGATTATCTACTCCCCAAAGTCCCGCAGCGGGCAGGTTCTATATGCTCCCCGAAATTCATAAACCTGGAAATCCAGGGCGCCCAATAGTTTCATGCAACGGTACAGCTACCGAGAACATTTCAAGCTTTGTCGACCACCTTCTTAAAGATATACCTCCTAAACTACCATCCTACATTAAGGACACCAATCACTTCCTTCAAGTTTTAAGTGAATGTCAGCCTCCTTCTTCCAGTTTGCTAGTCACGCTAGACGTTTCCTCGCTATATACTAACATCCCCCACGAAGAAGGCATTGCTGCAGCTGAAAGGGCATTTTCAAAATATTCTGATACCGCATACGATTCTTATGTCCTATGCACATTTCTCAATCTTATTCTGAAAAATAACAACTTCGAATTTGACGGTAAGCACTACTTGCAAGTTCATGGCACGGCTATGGGAACAAAAATGGCACCTAACTATGCAAATATTTTTATGGGAGCTCTAGAGGAGGAATTTCTGTCTAAGCGCCTAAAGAAGCCCACGCTTTACAAGCGGTTCCTCGAAGACATCTTCATGGTGTGGCCACACTCAGAAGATGACCTAATCACATTTATCAGCGACTTTAACAAAGCACATCCGGACATCAAGTTCACGCATTCTTATTCCCCTCTAACTGTTAACTTTCTCGATGTCCAAGTAAGGTTAACCAACGGGGTCTTGTCCACAAACCTGTTCCATAAACCTACGGACTCTCAAGAGTATCTAGCATTTAACAGTTCTCACCCGCGTCATACTAAACTTGTCATCCCTTACAGCCAAGCACTTCGATACAGGCGCATCTGTTCCAGTGATGATGACTTGGACAGAAATCTAGCTCAACTTAGGGAAACATTCATCGGTCGTCAATTTCCACCTAGCCTAGTTGACGACGCTCTAAACAAAGCCCGCAAAGCAGATCGCAAAGCCCTGTTTCAAGACCACCAACGGGTGTTAGATAATGGTTCCGTAAACCTCATCTTAACAGTTAGCAGCAATATTCCAAGCGTTAACAATATACAAAACCGTCACCATAGTATCCTTATCCAATCGCAGCGCATGGGACAAATTTTTCCTCAGCCACCGCGGGTAACCTACAGGCGCACGCAACCTGCACGATAATCTAGTTAGCTCTAAGGTTAGCAAAGCAGCGCACCCAGGGAACGGCTGTCACCCATGCGATGGTCGCAGGTGTCAAATATGCAAATTAATGCAAAGCACCCAAGTACTTAAAAGTACTAATTCAAATTTTTCCGTCAAAATTAATGGTGACTTTGACTGTAATTCATCTAACGTCATTCATGCCATTCAGTGCGGCATGTGCCATGCACAATACGTTGGTCAGACTAAAACATAATTTCGGATCAGGTTCAACAACCACCGATCTGACGTTACAAAAAAGCCAAACCTCCCGGTCTCTCGCCATTTCAAGCAACCAGGTCATTCACTAAATAATGTGTCACTTTTTATTCTCCAGTCAAATTTTAGCTCAGATCGGTGCAGGGAACAACGCGAATCTTATCTCATTTACAAATTCCAATCAACCATTAACGAAGATCTGGGAGCACTTTCAACGGTAAGAAATTTGGCCGCCTAGATGAGCTACACTTTCTTCCTTTTCGTTTCCTTTCTGTTTTTCTTTTCCTCTCTCTCTCTCTCTCTCTCTCTCTTTTTTTTTCAGCAAAGTTTGAAGCAGCGCTCATCCTGCCTGGAATTTTCCCCAAAGCGGACAGTGACCTACGGCGATTGACATCACCACCTGGACTTGACCTTCTGGAATATTCCCGAGTCTGACTCATTGACAAACGCCTGTGGCGTGCCCGTACCGATTATGACGTCATGTACCAAACCTATTTAAGTAATATGTAACCAGCTACGCAGCTTTTGTCCTGACGAAGACAGTGCCACTGTCCAAACGTCGACCCCTTGCCCATTTTACTTTTTAACGTCTCCCTATGTAATAAACAAGTGTTTGTAACTTCCCTGAAATCGGTTTCTGCGTCTTTTTTTGAACTTCTGTAAAACTTCGTGGCCGTTTGATAATCCTTTTACCTCACCCTATATATATATAGATATATATGTTTGTACGTCAAATGCCCGGGTTAGACGAGGAGGACGAGAGTGTTTCCCCCTTCAAGGTCTTAGTTCCCAGGAAATTGCGAAGGGTGTTTATACGTTATTTCCATGACTCAGCCCTTGCGTGTCACGGCAGTGGCAGCAAGACTTTTCATAAGTTATGCCGCGTTGCGACCTGGCCGGGGATGATGCAGGATGTTATGCGCTTTAGACGGAGCTGCCCCGTGTGCCAGAAAGCAAAACCAAGGGGTGGTAAACCCCCAGGGTTCATGCAGCCAGTAGTCAGTAGCTACCCCTGGCACGTAGTAGCGTGTGATGTAATGGGTCCATTTCCCAGAAGTCCACGGGGGAATCAGTACCTGTTGGTGGTTACTGATCACTTTTCTAAGTGGGTGGAGTTATTCCCGCTTAGGAAGCGGGTGTCTGAGCGGATATGGAACCGGCTGATGGAGACTTTTTCCCAGTTCGGTTTTCCGGCACAGTTGATCACTGACAACGCCAGTTATTTCACTGGTCGAGCCTTTGTCGACTCTTGTGCTGCACTGGGTATTCAGCACAAGAGAACGACGCCGTATCATCCCCAGGCGAACATTACTGAAAGAGTGAATCGCAACCTTAAGCATACGTTGGTAGCTCTAACCGACAGGCACAAGGATTGGGATGTGAGTCTTACTGAGTTTGGATTTGCAACGACGACGACAGTAAACAGGTCAACAGGGTTTTCCCCGGCATACCTTAACTTTGGGAAGGAGGTTGCTTTCCCATTGGAGAACGGACTGAGACAGTGCACGGAGCCGATTGCTCAGAATCTGTCGAGGTACGCGAGCGAGTTGCGTAGTCAGCTCTCGGGTGCGGTGAATTCCGCAAGAGAGAGCTTGGACGCCGCCCGCTCGGAAAGAGCGCGTCAGTACGATAAGGGGCACCGTCCTCTGTCATATGAAGTAGGGGATTTGGTCTTGAAGTGCACACACCCGCTGAGCAACGCTGCTGTAGGTTTCACAGCGTCACTGGCACAGCGCTGGGAGGGACCTTTTCGGGTGATTTTCCGATTATCCCACTTGTCGTACCGACTCAGTCGTGTGGACACGGCGGAGGAGGCTGGTCCCGTTCACGTCGGCGATTTGAAACGCTATCATGAGCACGACCAGGAGGATGATGCTACGGGCGTAGCTATTTGCCCTCCGGCTCACTCTCGTGATAACTTGGGTAGTTATAACCTGAAACAACACGGTAGGCCGGTATGTCCTACCCGCGGCGGGGCATGGACGGCGGAGCAGCCTGCCGTCCACCTGGCCACCCACGTCCAGGGCGAGCGACACCGCGCCGTCGAGGCTTCCAGGGCATCGTCAGCGGAGCCGGCCCCCCGAGCTGCCGCCCTGCCAGCAGCACTGCCGAATCCGGAGGACGCCATCGCAGCTGCAGTGCGGGTGCTACAGGCGTTTCGGCCGGAGCTCCTGTGCCCAGTGGACCGCCCTCCCCTCTCTGCCGCCACCAGCAGCCCGGTGCCCCCTGTCTCCAAGGCCCAGGACCCCCCCTGGATTCGAGCAGGAGCTCATGGACTTTTTGGGGGAACCCCCCGCGTCGGGGCCTTAGGTGGGGGATGTGAGGTGACCCGGACGCGAGGAGGGGGCGGCCCTTTGTCTGAGGCCCCCCCAACTTCTCAGCTGCCCTCCGGGCAGGTTTTCTTCCACTGACCAAGATCGCTGCACGTGCCGTTCTGTCGCTCGGATTGGGGTCAGTGGGAGGTGAGGCGGGAGGGAGCGACGGGAAAAACGGGACATTCGGGACCGGAGCCAGCGCGGGAGGAAGACCTGTACGAGAGGAATAAACAATGTAAGTTGCATTCCTGTCTGGTGTCAGAGTCATCTCTTGGTTGACGGCGGGGAACATACTGGTTACTTAGACCACAACCCGGTGGGGAAGGCTTCTTGCAGGAGCAAATCCCACATACTTTATAATGCATGTAGTTATGCTTGTCATTCTTTTGTGCTTCATTTTGCACAGCTCAGGCGCACCATCTACTTCACATTTGTGTGTGATGTTCAATTGTATCTGCGTTTGTTCTAGTATTTACATTAGAGTTGCCAATATGTTGTAATGGCTTTGTGTAGCAGGTACTGAATCACATGTGGCTGGATCTATTTACGCCTCAACTGCTGCTTTGTAGATTCATCTTGGCAGTGGAGTCTATGTGACACTAGACCGGTGGCAGTGGCTGTTGCGGTGCTCGAGGGACTCCTTGTTTCGCAAGGAACTGACTAGGGTTGTTTGGGGGCCTGCTGCGCTCCGAGGCCGCAGTGTGACCGGAGCACCCTGCAGACGCTTCTTGAAGACCGGAACCAATACAGCTGACAAACGAGCCCTAACACCTCAAAAACTACATGCAGTTGGAAGTAAGTCTGTGATTTACCCACGTGGTTCTTGGATATTAAGCTGTAGATGTCATGATAAGACGATCTAAGAGCCAAGCAACTCAGGAAGTGTACATGAAACTTTCAGCTTTTTCAGCTGAAAGCTTTCGACAGATTCATATCTCTCAATAACACACAAGAGCCGGTACAAAGTAGGCGATCGAAAATGAACCGCTATATTGTGGAAATGTTGAAAGACCTGAAGCGAGTTTAACCAACGGGCATTGCAGAGCTTGTTACTGAGTTGTGTTGTTTCCTACAAAACAGGTAGCGCCCATGCACCTCCATCAGTGTATAGTGTCACCACCGTACGGGGAAGTAACAGCATGAAGTTCAATGGTGTATATATTCATGAAAAATAAACTTGATATCATAGAAAAGTTTCTTTCTTTCGACATTATGATTATGTAAAGATAATACATCTTGACACATCTATACTTTTCTAAGATGTGCACAGACACTGCTCTCCTTGCAGAATGTATCCTGTCCTATATGGTACTTGCGCACAAATCCATTTTGGTTCCCCACTTATGAGTCACTGAATGCGAACTGTAGTGTCATGTAACACGTACTCTAGTAACGGAGTTAAGGCGGAGATTTGGGCAAGTTGGTACATAACTACTTAGAAAACAGCGCAGACGGGACATGAAGAAGAAACAAGTGCAAGAAGCAGCGCTCTGTGTGTGCACATGTTTCTTCTTCGTGTCCCGTCTCTTCACTGTTTTCTACGTAGTACCTAGTAACGGCTACTCCAATGCTGCGGACAACCTCATGCTCTCTGGGTCGCATATAATTGGTCTCATAATTCATCTGTGTACAATTCACACGTGGTGTGTGCATGGGCCACATGGGAATTGTATGGGGCCCATTTAGTATATGGATTATTAATATGAGTGTCATGGCTCATATGGAGCTTATGGTCTATATGGACCACCATATGATCCATATAAACCATATAGACCATAAGCCCCATATGAGCCATAAGCTTCATATCCAATAATGCCATATGTATGGGCTCCATATAATTTCCATGTGCTGTTTTTTTTGTTTGTTTTTGTTTTTTTTTGCAGTAGGGCAGTGCAGTAGGTATGGATCATCCTTCAAGTGACAAGGAAAATCAACCTACAAAAAGACTCCAAAGGTCAAAGACATGCTTCGCCGTCAGTTGCAAGTGAGGATATCGCTCTTGTAAGGATAAATTTTCCTTGTTTGCTGTGCCAACAAACCCTGTGCTTTTTGCAAAGTGGGAAAAGATTTTGCATCGAAGAGACAGGAAACTCCAGCTGAATTCCGTTATGTGCGAAAGGCACTTTCTTCCAGAGTTCATCGATGACACATACGGAAATACCGTTGTAGTCGACGTACAGACAATCGTCATGAAAAGGGAGAAGTGTGGGTTGAAACGAAATGCAATCCCAACTCTGTTTCCGGAGTGTCCCAGTTATTGTACAGTAAAGCTGCCTAAGAAGCGGAAGAATCGGGATCTCACTCACACGCCAAAATGTGACCCGTCCTCGAGAAAACGACGCAAGTCGGACGCAGCTGGAGTCACTGAAGTGTCACTATTTAGTGACTCTAGACACAGCTATTGAAGCTGACCACACAGGGGAAATTGGCCAGAGTGAAAACTGCGTGGAAAGCACGGCTTGTATTGATGGGCGTGCCACCGCTGACACAATGAGTGTTCTTTGTGCAAACGTCTGCAAATTCTATACAATTACTAGAATGCACCTCTATGTAAAAGGCATCAGTCGTTCTAGAGCAGAAAGAAAAACCAGGCAGAGACTTTTCAAGCAAACACGGTTGTTGTGAGGGCATGTCGACGTACTGAGGCTGTACAGGGTCCATTTCCTTGAATACCATACTTGAATGTTGGTTTAGTCTGCTTTTTCCGTGCATATGTGTGTTCACACTGATACCCCCTTGTAGTCTGCTGTGTTCTCAAATGATCAGGTTATATAATATATGCTTGCTACAGAGTGTCTGTAAATAAATGCTTGCTGAAGCCTCTAGCTGGTGTCCCTTTCTACTGTTGTGGTTGGGAGTGGTAAAATGTTCCAAAGCATGCAAAAATACGTTGCCCAATGGCAGATTCCTGCCTTTAATTTTAATTTAATTTAATTAATTTAAATTTAATTTAATTTTGGCTTCCAATGTCAACGTGACGATTTTTTAAGGTACACGAGTTGCGGAAGAAAATAAGATGGCCAGTAAGTAACCGCCGGCAAACCGCCCATCTTTCCAGCATCGGAGTAGCATACATAAGTAGCGCAGCGTCATCTGCACAGTCACAAGAGAGACTCCCGGCGCCACGCTTCGCCTCCCCACACCAGGATCCTTCTAGCCTCCATACCCACCACGAAGTCGTCGAGGAAGCGCAGGCGCGTTAGAACCAAGCTCCGTCACTCCCCTCACACCGTGGATTCACAGGCCTCGCCGGCTGAGTCGTCTGCGACGGACAGTGCGGGATTACGACAGATATTGCGCGCGGTGCGGACCGCCGCGGGCGATCACTGTGATGCTTGCGACGGCGTCTGTACATGCGCTAGCACGTACGAAGAGACGGAAAGCAGCTCAGAACTGAGTTCCGATACTGAAACCTGCTCTTTGCGCAGATAAAACCTAGCCCCTGCTGTACTTCCAATGTGATTTTCACTGTCCCGCTTTTTTTTTTCTTCTTTTTATGGCCGGTAGTTTAAATATTGTTTAACGTAAGGGGTCTCACCCGTCCGGCCAAACAGCTCGAGATTTAGATGAGGCGCGCGCCTTACATACTCACATCATTTGTGTTCAGGAAACCTTTTTTAGCTCTCCGCGCCAAATGCGGCTATTCGATAAACGCCACGGTACCAAATCGTATTGGAGTCTCGTCTTTGCCGGGAGGCAAGGGTGGGTATTATTCTCATACCCCACTGTGGGTTTAAAGTGATTCGGCACGCTCGCGATTCTGACGGGCATGTCGTCTGGGTTGACACTTCAAGCGCCCTGCGGATTGTTTGTATGTACGCCCCGAACCGCGGACCGCAACAACGCGAATCTTTTGCCAGCTTGGATAACTATTTTGTTGGGGCCTCCCGTCTCATTCTGGAGGGAGACTTCAACTGTGTTACCGAGCGCAGCTTAGACACTTCCCATTCTCGTCATCGCTTCTGGCGTGCTGGCGGCCGCCCTCTCACTACCCTGATAGAGAGCCTGGATTTGGTAGACGTGTGGCGGACACTGCACCCCGCTTCGCCGGGTTTTACGTGGAGTGGCAGGGGTGCGGCTACGCGCATCGACCGCTTTTACATCTCACGCAACATCCCAGTGAATCAGGCACGCATTGACGCCCAACAGTCAGCACACAGTGACTACGCCATGTTGTTGGTATCTTTGTGTGGTGCACTTCGCAGACCACGGGGCATGGGATGTTGGAGGCTCAATCCGAAGCTTCTGGACGAGAAATACGCACGCGCGAAAATCGAACAAGCCATGTGGCCCTTTTTACACGAGCCGCTCACCCCATCATCGTGGGACGCACTAAAACGAGCCGTGAAATCAGCCGTTACCAATAGAGCCACTAAATTTAGTGGCTCTAGTTACCACTGGGGGCCGAGAACTAGCGCGAAGGACATCATCGCCATCGGTGAAGCGATTGTGCTCCTCTCCAAGCCTAGGTCTAGTGGCCCAGGCATGCCCGAAGCCATCCAGAGGCTCCGCACCAAGCTACGTACTCTCCTACGCCAGCAATAGGATCGCTTTGAAGCTTCGCAACGCACGGAACAGTGGGAGCGCGAAGCCTTTTGCTCGCGCACGTTACTCCGCCGCCGCCTCGGCCAAGAGGCCACCCCCCTCACCAGTGTCAGCCACCGCGCCGGCCACATCGCCGACGAGCCGTCAGCTGTGGTCGACGCATGCGCAGACTTTTACCGACGCCTCTACACCGCCGACGCAGCCAGCCCGGGGGGATTCCCCCTTCTCCCTCCGCGCGAGGAGCCGAATGTTGCCGATGGTGACGTCACGCTCGGGGAGTTGCGAGCAGCGCTCGCTTCCTTCCCGCGCGGCCGTGCGCCTGGCTCGGACGGTCTCGCGACGGAATTTTACCTGCGTTTCTGGGGCGTTCTCGGGACTGCTTTCACCATGCTTGTGAACGACTGCCTACGGGGGGGAGCCCTCCCGCCGTCGATGTCTGAGGGGCTTATTACCCTCCTCTGCAAGGACCAGTCAAAGCGCATGGATTTTCGCGCCTCGCGGCCTATTACTAGACCAGGAGAACGCCTTCGATCGCCTTAGTCGTCTTTACCTATTTGAGGTGCTCTGTACTGCGCGCCTTCCGCACGCTTTTGTAATGAAAATTAAAACACTGTATAGGACACCCAAATCACGGGTGATAGTTATCGGTTTTGTGAGTGACTCCTTTCCTATCGAGCGCGGCGTAAGGCAGGGATGCCCGCTTTCACCCGTTCTGTATGTACTATGCATCGAGCCGTTGCTCCAACGTGTTTGTTGTGACTCTCGCATCGCGCGCACGCCGCTCCCTAGTGCCCCAGTGTGTGTTCCCACCTTGGCGTACGCGGACGACGTAACTGTCGTCGTTCCGAACGAATCGTCCGGGAACCGTGTGATCGCCATCTGCGGGGAGTATTGTGCCGCAAGTGGAGCGCAGCTCAACATCGATGCCGTATTACCCTTGCCGATGCCGTTTTACCCATCATGGGATGATGCAGTGAATGATGCGCAATGAATGAATCATGTGAATGTATGATGCAGTGAAATGATGGCGCAGTGAACCAAGTGAAAGTGCTCGGTTTTCTATTCGGGCGTCGCGGTCTACTCTCCAGCACGTGGATTCGTGTTACTGACACTCTGAGTGAACGGGTGAGCCTGTACAAACAATTACAGACTTCCCTCGCCGCTCGTGCCAACATCGTGGCCAGCCTACTTTTCTCAGTAGTGACTTACATCGCAAGCCTACTGATGGTGCCACGTCGCACGCGTGTGCGAGTGCACTCGGAAATCTACAGTTTTTTCTGTGGTTTTGCTGTTGACCAGCTCCCCCGCGTTATTGTGCAACTACCTCGCGACGCAGGCTGGTGGGGCATACCCGATCTTACCGTGGTTGCTCGCGCCCTTCACTTGCGCTGGACGCTGCGCGCACTCGACAGCGACAACCCCCTGACCACTACTTTAACCCACTTCTTAGGCTGTTTGACGTTCCCCTGTCGCACACCGTGCCGCGGGCTGGATTTGTACGCAGACACGATGTCCGTGATATGGACTCGCTCCCCTGGCTGTGGTGTGGGCGTACTCCGGCTCGGCGACTTCGTCACCCTGCTGGGCCCGGCACCTCTCCCCCTCCCCCTCAATGATCTTCTCCCGGCGGTGCCGGCTTGGCGTCTATTAACGGCCCCGTTCTTGGATTCCAGCCGCGCATGGTTCATGTGGAGACTGGCGCATGGCATTGTGCGTTTCCGGGGGCAATCGCTCCACCGAACCCCTGTGACTCCCCGTTGCCCGGTATGCGGAAGCGTAGAGACACTACTACGTGCCTACGCAGACTGTTTACTTCCGGCTGCTCTCCTTCGGCGCGCTGCTAACGTGTTCCGGGTAAGGGGAATCCCCTTCTCTTCTGCGCGCTTCCTCTCGCCTGTGCCTCCTCCCCGCCATGCGGAAGCGCAGTTTGTGCTTCTCATCGCGGAGATTGCCTACCAGACCAGCCGTGCGCGCACTGCTGCCGCACGTCTTCATCGTTACATGGGAAGCATCCGTCGAGAGCTTCGGGAACTCCGCCGACTGGGACAGCGAGACTTCTCCCGCACGTGGTGTCACAGCCCCGTGATCTTTTCTTTCTCTCACCCTGACATAATCATCCTGTACTAGCCATGTGCTCATTTTTCTGCTTTTTTCAGGCAAATACTGCGTCCCGCAGCGCCCCCCGCGCTGCACCTATCACCTTTCTGCACCTTAACTACTTTCACACCCCTGTGACCTGGCTCTAGACTCCAAAGTGCCACCCGATCGACCTTTCGTGAAGGGGCTGCCTCCCTGAGCCGATTGTGATGACGAGTGTCCGACTTTGGCGTCGTTGGGCCTGACCCGTCAGGGTCAGCCACGCGGACACGAATCTGAAATGGCGAGGACGGGATCTTCTTAGTTCCGTTGCGCGCTCGGTACTATGTCATACCGAGATCGGGCGTGGAGGAGGCGAGCCAAGAGTGAAAGGATTTCCTCATATTCGAAGTGCCATATCTCCGTGGCGCGGGAGCGCAGCGTGAAGGGGTTCCGACGGCGATGCTTGGCACCCATAAATCTACATGTAAAACATGATTTTGTGCAAATAATGGAGATTGGAATCACAGCACCTTTAAATAGCTTGCGTAGAGGCAGTGCGCCTGGACCTGATGGTCTGGGTTACGGCTTCCACAGCAAGTACGCTGAGCTCGTGGGGCCGATCCTTGCAGGTGTGTTCAACGAGGGTTTGGAAAAAGGGGATTTAGGGCAAAATTTCTTAGAAGGATACATCATTGTAATTTGTAAAATCGAGGAAAGGAAAGAGCAACTGGAGGCCTGGAGACCCATTACTTTATTAAATGCAGATCGAAGAATTATTTCTAAATTATTGGCAAGCAAATTGGCAGCCGAAATAGTAGGTACAATCTCTCCATTTCAGGGAGCAGGAGTGATAGGCAGAAACATCCATAGAAAAATTGCAGAAGTAAGGAACACCTTAACATGGACCGCTGACAGAAATATAGGGAGTATGGCGCTCACCATCGACCAAGAAAAGGCGTTCGATAAAATTACACCCAAATTCTTATTCGCCGAATTGTGAAACATTGGGATTGATGATGCTTTAGTAAATGGCATCAAAACATTATATAGGGTGCCATGCAGTAGAGTGGTGATTAACGGGGAAGTAAGCGAACCTTTTGAGGTTCAAACGGGAGTCATATAGGCATGCCCTATCTCGCCTCTGCTGTATGTAGTGGCCTTCGATGCGGTTTTGAACAAAATTAATGACAATCAGCTCATTCAATCAATACCCCTCCCAATAAAGAGAGACAAAAAGTGTAACTGCATATGCAGATGACTTAACCGTCATTGTCAAAAGTGAACAGTCAACAGTTGAAATGTTAAAAACAATAAATGAATGGAGGGCATTTAGCGGTGCCAGAATAAACGGTGAAAGATGTACCTGCATGTACATTGATGGATGAAAACAAAAAACGAACATTGGAATCCCCGTAGCGAACAAACTAAAAATACTGGGAGTCAGATTCAACCACTTGGGAGTGGTGGACAGCAACTGGAACATAAAGCTTCAAGAGAGCGCTCACATAAAGAACGATTTAGCTAAAACAGACATTCGTATTCATGCCAGAGCAAAAATAGTCAATAGATTGATCATCCCTAAATGGACCTTTCTCTTTGCCATTGAGGCAGTAAAGAAACAGGTATATCCTCACTACACTAAAGAAGAGGATATTCTAGTTCCTGTAGAACGGACGAACGCAGTGGGTAGAACAGGAATAGGAACAAGAAACCAAATTGCCAGAAGCATACACAGTAAAGGGAATTTACAACTCATCAGAAGCTGACGAAGTAGAAAAGAGCTGGCACATTTCTTGCGGGGGGGCACTTTAAGAACCTCCATTCCAAAAAGAGTTTGCTTAGGCCGAATAAAATCTGCCTACCTTCCGTGGTTTTACAGGCCAGGAAAGGACACCCTAGAGGAATGGAAAGCCACAAAGGAGAAATAAGTTTTTCAACTCATAAAGTAAAAGAAGTTTGTAACACTGCGCACAAAAGAGGACGAAAATTTCCAGTGTAGCTTAGCACCACAAGCGCGGGAAAGAATTAATCGCTTCTGGTTTGAAGATACTAGGAAGTAACCAATGTAGAAAGTCGCGCATGAAATAATTTTGGCCAAAAATAAATTTCATATATAGAACAAGAATTCAAACGCAAATTGCATAGCTTGCCACAAACAGTTACACATGCGGTTTTAAAATGCATGAGAAGCGTAACGGACTACTTTGGATTAAATTCGTTAACTTACGAAGAAGCAATGGGTTTTCATTAAGTTAACTTCAACACTAGGGAAAGAAATCTTTATGAAATAGTCACTATAGAAACAGTATATCAAGGGTGGCTTAACAGATGTCGCATAGCCCATGGGGGGTTGCATGTGATGAAAGGGCAGTCAAAGCGAAGATTAGTTATACCCCTGTCACAGGGGTAGTTTTAACCGGGGTCAGACAAACTGATGTGACCCGTAACTATAGTTTGCCACAGTTACACGGCGGGCGAAACTGCGATTACTCCGTAATCCGCGGTTTGGGTAAACCAAGCTCGGCAACCTCAGTTTCAGCTGCCAAACTGCTTGACACGTAGGATCCGTGCTTTTTGAGGGGAAGAAGTTTCAGTAACCAGGCAGACGACGTCCCCAGTACAGGTACAATCCCTCGACCTACCATGTGGATATTCTCAAGGTTCTCGACCAGGCTCTGCAGGAAGTACAGACTATGGACAACAGATGGAGGCAGACTTTCCCAGAGCGAGGTTGGAGGAAATCCTGAGGAAGAAACAAAGAAGAAGAAACCAACAGAGGAGGAGAAGGCAGACAAAAGGCAGAAGAAAGAACAGGAAGCAGGAACAGATAGAAGTTGGGTTCCTCAATATGCAGGGAGGACGCTGTGAACGCGAGTGGCAAGAGTAAAGGGAGGTACTGGAATCGGAGAACCTTACGGTTTTCATCCTCACAGAAACACACCTGAGGGGTGATGAACTACCTCCACCCATTGAAGGGACGGCTTGAATAGGTCTGAAGGCGGACGTAGATGTGGTGCGATAGGACTCCTAGGATCAGTGAGAAGAACATGGAAGCGGATTAGACAGGATTGCAAAGAGCACCTATACATAAAAAACACACTTAACGATCGAAAACTAGCAGTCGAAGCTGTGTGCTGGTGGACGGGTAGCCAGGAAGAACAGAATATTAAAATGGCAAAATGCCTACATGAAGATTTGGAAGCCCTCATAGAATCCCACGAAATTATGATCATAGGGGACTCAAATGCTCACACTGAAGAGCTGGATGGCGGGACGGATGGGAATGGCAACAGACTGCCTGTGGAAATGGTGGAACAGTGGAACTTGACAATTGTCAATTTGCTAGACAGGACAGATGAAACTTATATGCGGTCACAAGAAGACAAAACATCCAACATAGGTTATTGCCTCTTATCAACATGGTGCGCCCAGAATATCGATATATATATATTTTTTATGTTCTGTGTGTGACACATACTTTTAAGTTTGTTCAGGAAGTTACTCCATCAAATGGAGGCACTCTCAGATGACACTAATACCCAAAACGCACTGACGCAGGATCCACATCGCGCGCAATCGTGATTAGGCAGCAATTGCGATCGTCCTCATGTGCGGACAAAGCGAGTCTCGGCGACAGAGATCAACAACGCAGACACTTGTCCCGCGTTCGCGAACATGATTACACACTTCAAGGAAGGCTGGCACAGGCGCAGTGGCTTCCTTTCACTTCTTCGTCTTCTCTCTACTCGCACTGCCGGTTCTGGGCTGGCAGGAGGGCGGTGATGGCAGCGCTGAAACAGCTCAAATAGCATTTGCGTTAATGTGAATATATTTCAAGTAGACATCCTGGACCAATGTTTTCTTTTAATTTGAAACTTCAGTGGGTATTGTGCAAAGCTCTCACCAGATGGCGTCAAATGAAAACCTGGATCACGAACGTGAAGTGCGGACGGCGCAGCATGTCCAGCGGGATTGCGCAGTCCAGTATTGCAGGCCGATCCAGATCGTGTGCGACAGTGCGTTTTGGGTATTAGGAACTGAAGAGGGAAACTGGATGTGCAGGATCACTTCACAACCATGGATCTGACGGTTCCGGATACTTTCAACATTCTTCCCATCACGGATGAGCGTGGACTGCGTGCTGTCGAAGCTTCAATCAACGACGAAACCAACTTTAAAGCTTTTATATGTTAACAGTAGCTCTTACCCTGGGTCAACTTAACGATCGTGTGATTGTACAGGTGTCCCAGCTTTGGATTTCTGGGGGAGCCAGCAGTGCTGAGTGCACACGGAATTTATTGAGGAGGCTTGTGACTATGAACTTTGTTGGAGAAATCTGCTATTCGGGACACAATGCTGATAAAAGGGTGTTCCAGGGCCTTGCGCTGTCCCGTCTTCTTACTGGTAAATGTCATGATTATATATAACCGTACCTAGCTACTTGACCATTTTTGCCACTGTGATCATCAGTATGCTCACAGTCAGTGTTCCTTAAGATTACCTTTTGGCTGGTGTTCTAATGTCAGTGTGTCTGTTTTCCTATATTTGTAGCCTGCGTTAGACGGGCCTTTCCATCAGCAACAGACAAAGAAATAGCTTCAGCCGCCAGAAACTACTTCAGGTGTCCTCCTACTTCAGGTAGTACGAAGGAGACGCAGGTATGACGGACGTGGATCTTTTGGTTTGATGTTATATACATAGGCTTGTACCCAAAGTGATACAGTGTAACACAGAAAAGTCTAGAACTTGGAAAATATGTGCTCGTTCCCCTTGCCCTCCTTCGGAGGTTCTTGGGGATATAAACGCTTGGTTGTTATTAAACCGTTGCTGTGTAAGAGAAAATTTGTCGTCTCCGTGTCTCCGGTCCCAACCTTCTGTGTGCACCAGCTTGTCTGCGCCCTCTCTCTTTCATCAACAACAGAATTTCCTGTTTTCCGAATTATCACAATGTTCATGATACAGAATAAGTTGCTGTAGGTTTCTGCAGTTGGCACTATAAGCGAACATGACACATAACGAATTCAAACAACTCAGCGAAATGAGCTGCTGACGCCAGGAATGGAACCTAGCTGGGTCTTCTGATCTCCAGTCAGATAGGCTAAGTCATGGAATGGCAGAGTTGGCATCTGTGAAGGGCATTTTGCGGGAAGCCTGCCTACGGGAGGGAGTCCTCCAGCCATCGATGTCTGAGGGGCTTATTACCCTCCTCTGCAAGGACCAGTCAAAGCGCATGGATTTGCGCGCTAGTCTGGCACCCATAAATCTACATGTCAAACATGATTTTGCGCAAATAATGGAGATTGGAATCACAGCCCCTTTAAAGAGCTTGCGTAGAGGCAGTGTGTCTGGACCTGATGGTCTAGGTTACGGCTTCCACAGCAAGTACACTGAGCTCGCAGGGCCGATCCTTACAGGTGTGTTCAACGAGGGTTTGGAAAAAGGGGATTTAGGGCAAAAGTTGTTAGAAGGATACATCATTTTAATTTGTAAAAATGAGGTAAGGAAAGAGCAACTGGAAGCCTGGAGACCCATTAGTTTATTAAATGCGGATCGTAGAATTCTTTCTAAATTATTGGCAAGCAAATTGGCAGCCAAAACAGTAGGCACAATCTCTCCATTTCAGGGAGCAGGAGTGATAGGCAGAAATATCCATAGAAAAATTGCAAAAGTCAGGAACTCCTAAACATGGACCGCTGATAAAAATATAGGGAGTATGGCGCTCACCATCGACCAAGAAAAGGCGTTCATTAAAATTACACACAAATTCTTATTCACCGAATTGTGAAACATTGGGATTGATGATGCTTTAATAAATGACATCAAAACATTATACAGGGCGCCATGCAGTAGAGTGGTGATTAACGGGGCAGTAAGCGAACCTTTTGAGCTCCAAACGGGAGTCATATAGGCATGCCCTATCTCGCCTCTGCTGTATGTAGTGGCCTTCGATGCGGTTCTGAACAAAATTAATGACAATCGGCTCATTCAATCAATACCCCTCCCAGTAAAGAGAGACAAAAGGTGTAATTGCATATGCAGATGACTTAACCGTGATTGACAAAAATGAACAGCCAGCAGTGGAAATGTTAAAAACAATAAATGAATGGGGGACATTTAGTGGTGCCAGAATAAACGGTGAAAAATGTACCTGCACGTACATTGGTGGATGAAAACAAAAAACGAACATTGGAATCCCCGTAGCGAACAAACTAAAAATACTGGGGGTCAGATTCAACCACCTGGGAGTGGCGGACAGCAACTGGAACATAAAGCTTCAAGAGAGCTCTCACATAAAGGACGATTTAGCTAAAACAGACATCCTTATTCATGCCAGAGCAAAAATAGTCAATAGATTGATCATCCCTAAATGAACCTTCATCTTTGCCATTGAGGGAATAAAGAAACCTATCTTCACTACACTGAGGAAGAGGATATTCTAGTTCCTGTAGAAGGGACGAACGCAGTGGGTAAAACAGGAAACCAAATTGGCAGAAGCATATACAGTAAAGGGCAGTGATGGCCGCTAACTACTTCTACAATAGTTTAACTATAACTACTAACTACTTCGCAATGGAGTAGTTTAACTAGTAGTTCAACTACTTTTCAGTGGAGGTAGCTAAAACTACTTCTTTAACTACATCTATAACTACTTATAACGTTGTCCATCAACAGCAATCCCATTCTCTAATGTTCTAAATATGACATCTAGTGGACACCTAAATATGAATCACAAGCAGTGATAAAAGTGAAGATTTAGTACACATGCACGGCACAATTGCTCTGCACTTCCGTTCTCATCAAACATGTATAGCTCAAGGTAAAAGCCGGAAGCACAATCGTGCCATAAAGCTTGCGGAAAAATCAGAAGTAGTTGTTGCCTGCAGTAACTTAACTAGTGTAGTTAACTACTTGAAATAGTAGTTTAACTAGTAGTTGCCACTACATTTCTGCAAGTATTTGGTAACTACTTTTTAACTACAATCAGCTAGTTTAACTACATGTAGTTAACTACTGGCCATCACTGGTAAAGGGAATATACAATTCATCAGAAGCTGAAGAAGTAGAAAAGAGCTGGCACATTTCTGGCTGAGGTGCACTTTAAGGACCTTCATTCCTAAAATAGTTTGCTTACATTCTAAAGGAATTGAAAGCTATAAAGGAGAAATAAGTTTTTCAACTTCTAAAGTAAAAGAAGTTTGTGACACTGCGCACAAAAGAGGACGAAAATTTCCAGAGTAGCTTAGTACCACAAGCGCGGGAAAGAATTAATGGTTTGAAGATAGTAGGAAGTAACTAATGTAGAAAGTCGCGCATGAAATAATTCTGGCCAAAAATAAATTTCATATATAGAACAAGAATTCAAACGCAAATTGCATATGCCTTGCCACAAACAGTTACACATGCGGTTTTAAAATGCATAGTAATTAGCAGGATTTGGAGAAGCGTAACGGACTACTTTGGATTGAACTCGTTAACTTACGAAGAAGCAATGGGTCTTCATTAAGTTAACTTAAACACTAGGGAAAGAAATCTTTATCGATTAGTAACTACAGAAACAGTATATCAAGAGTGGCTTAACAGATGTCGCATAGCTCATGGGGGGTTGCATGTGATGAAAGGGCAGTCAAAGAGAAGATTAGTTATACCCCTGTCACAGGGGTAGTTTTAACCGGGGTCTGACAAACTCATGTGACCCGTAACTATAGTTTGCCCCAGTTACACGGCGGGCGAAACTGCGATTACTCCGTAATCCGCGGTTTCGGTAAACCAAGCTCAGCAACCTCAGTTTCTGCTGCCAAACTGCTTGACACGTAGGATCTGCGCTTTTTTGGGAGGAAGAAGTTTCAGTGACCGGGCAGACGACGTCCCCAGTACAGGTACAATCCCTCGACCTACCATGTGGACATTCTCAAGGTTCTCGACCAGGCTCTGCAGGAAGTACAGCCCAGTTAAAAATTCTGATTGAAGCCAATTGGCGTTCCAATTGGAATCAATAAGTTGTCAATTGGGCCAATTGGACATCCAATAGACGAGTTCAGAAAATCCCAGTGCTCTTTGCGCACGCATTGCATCCTGGGCACTTGCTGAGCGGGGAAACGAAGAATAATCATTTACATTTCGCTTTCGCTGGCCTTGACACGTCGTGGACAATGGACCGGTAGGGAAGAAATCGGAACAGTTTGCAGGCCACCCGTTGTTTTCGTATTAGTAAACTCCCACAGTTCAAAGCGACGCTAAGCACTCTGGGATTTTCTGAACTCGTCTATTGGACCAACTGGACATCCAATTGGACCAATTGGACGTCCAATTGATGCAAATTGGATATCTGATTGGGTCCGATAGCCAAGCGAACTAGCAAGTGTTTATCTCTTTTGAGATTTTTGAGAATTTGAAGAAGCAACAATGCTTTACACAAAACTTTAATTGAGTACCAAGGAACTACCTACAGCTCATGTTGAATTTCACTATATTCTACACTGAACATACAACCAAAACAACACTATACATGACAAAAATTTGAAAGGTACACAATATATACAAGGGCAAGGTTACAGTACACGGGAAAACGCGGCTCAGTCAAGTCTAAAGCGTGTTAGAACAAGGATATCTACAAAGGATGAATCATTTACGAAATTAACTTTAATACGAGCTTGCGTGCAGAGTCTGCACTTCGTCAGGACGCCTCCTGAAGAAGTGCAGACTCTGCATGCAAGCTCATACTAAAGTTAATTTCGTAAATTTCTTTGTAGCTGTCCCTGTCCTAAAAATATACACAAGTTCAGCAACTCAGAAGAGTGACGCCTTTGGAACAGATGTCAGATAGGTTTTGTCCATTGTTACCACAACACACGGACTACAAATGACATCCGTCCGCACAACAATAGGACGAGCTGCCTCACCCACAACTTGCACCATGAACGGTGCTTGATTCATAGAACAAAATCTGGAAGGCACATACCTCAGCTTCTGTATAACAGCAAAAGCGCATCCGTTATCAAGAACCAAGTGCTGTATGACCCCATACGAACTGTTATCAAGCTTTACAACTGAATTGTTGGTCCTCTTGTTGACAGCATAGCTACATGTCGTGTAGACTGTCCTCTCCATAACCATTCGTTTGTACTCAACTGCACCACTCGAAAACTCTCTGCACTGCTGGGAGAATATACGTGGCCTCCCAAAGAATCTCGTTTGCATTTCAGGCACATTCGTGGTTGTCTGCGTTGTGTGGTGGTCTAGCTCAGCACAGTAGGTGGAAACCCTCTCGCTTGCCGTCATCTGCTCCAACTTGTCTGCTAAAGTCTTAATTGCAAATGTGCGCCACACCTGGTGTGGAATGCCATTAGCGGCCTTGACGCTTGCTTTGATCACACCGTTTCCACGCTCAAACGGGTATGAGGAATGAGCCCACAAAGGCCCCCACAGTCTTACACTTTTGGCGATGTGGAGCACTTGGTGAACGTTGTAAGTCATAGCCGCCTCCCCATACAAGTGCTGTGTTTTTACAACAAACGAGAGGAGGAGGTGCTCTACGGCGTCAATGTCCTCCTTTGGGATTTCTGCCTTCAACATGGTGTGCAGGGACTCAACCAGCATCCCCCAATGCTTTAGGTAGGAGTTGTCAAGGGTGCCTTCCAGGACAGGTATGCTGTAGTGCAATATCCAGTTTTGAAGTTCTGTGGCTTTCCAAAACCGCCTGTCTTTCAGGGTCCTGGGTAGCCGTCCAACCTCCTGGGGTGGTGTCAAGCTCAGAAGCTTGTCATCCAAGTCAGCAAGGTGTCGCCCTATGTAGTGCAGCGTTCCTGTCCCTTCCAGCCAATACTCGAGGAACTGTCGTCCTATCCCAAGAAGTATACAATGCATGAAGTCTGGCACAAAACTCCATACTATGTTGAAGTGTGCCAAGCCAATGAGTGGTGAGACTGCCTTTACACCTCTTACTGCATTTCCCTCTTGAAGAACAGTCTGCATGTCTGAAATCATTTGCTCTTCAGTCCTCTCCGGACTCTCTGTTTCTTCAACTGGGTATTTCACACTGCCTCCAACAAACCGCCCTCGATGGAGACACCAGTTGCAGCCAAAATAACCGTTGAACTGACAGACACCCTGCATGGGAGCACGGGCAACCGAATCTACCGCGCAGCAAACACAGAATGCTCGGAACGTCACATTTCGGCCGTTGTGGAGCACTTGGAACCCATTTTCTGACAGGTCCTTCATCATTTCTACAAAGACTGTCTGAAATATGTCAAACCTGGGCTTCTCTCGCCCAAACCAAAGTGCTGAAAGTAATCGTTTTTCTGTCATATCATGAGCAGGAAGCTCATTTACAGTCAGTTGTACAGGCCAAACAGCTGTTGTAGAGGACTTGAAAACAGGCACTCCATCAATGTTTAGTGTGAGGGTGACCCTGTGCCCAACATCAGCTGTGGCTGAAACAAATCTCCGATACATTCCGCCATCATGAATGTCATTTATACCATCACTAGAAGGGTCATAAACAGTTAGGTCGATAAAGTCACTGGTTTGAAGAACTTTCTGGAGTTGGTGACGCACATCAAACGTAACAAAAAATGGTGCATCTGCTACGCTTGATAGCTTGCATACATGTTTGCACTCTGAACATTCAAATGATTTAGCCTTATCTGGAACCATGCCAACATAGTGGTAGCAATTTGTGCAATAGAAATGGAAGTTCAGTGCGCCACCAGTCTTTCTCTGCATCATTTGGTTCAGGCAGTACCGAGACTCTGGAAGGATTGGAGCCCGAAATATCCTATTTACAAGTTTAATCAAATTTGACAAGCCGGTGAAAGTGAGGTTGTTTGTGTGTGCATACTTAAGTACCATCACCAAGATATCTTCTCTGGAGACCACAACAGGTTAAGAAATCACTTCCTCAAAAAGTTCACTGAGCATGTCCCTATATGGTTCACTCTGTTGCCGATTCTCGTCGTCTGGCTGCTGTGTTGCATTCTCGTAATCTGATGGTTGCCCCTCGCTTTCACTGTCTGACGGCTGCTCCTCGCTGCCACTCTCTGACTGATGCTCCTCGCTCTCACAGTTTGAAAGTTGCCTCTCACTCGCATCGTCCGATGGCTGCTCTCCACTCTCAGGGTCCAATGAGTCAAATGAGTCGTCTTCACTGGCTGCATTGATGTCCTCATTGTCCTGCATTAGTGGAACAAGATATTAGGCAGAGCAAAGACATTAGCTACTACAGAAGCTTGTTTCTCATACTACGAGCAGCGTGCTTCGAACAGCAATCTTCCCCACATGCCGCAGCACTTATCTCCAAATAATTTGGGCAATACATAATGTATCCTCGAATCCTTACCCAGTAATTACGTGAGAAGTAGTCAGCTTCTTCACTTGATGTTTCAGAAAGTGTGTCTTCGTCTTCCGTGATCTCCTTGGAGTCCCGTGGTGACGCAGCTGTGCGCTATAAGAAAACAACAGCGTTGAAAATTTGATGGTAGGATGTATGAAGAGGAGTCCATTTATTGATACCGGGCACATACCGAGCGCAGCGAGGCATCCGTGTTGTTGTGAAACAGGGCACTGGAACCTTGGCCTTCCGAATTAGGCCATGTGTCCTACGCAATTAAAAAATATCCAATTAGGAACAGAGCTCAATTAGGAAAAAATGCATAATTTTGCTGTGGCATTCGAAAATTAGTTAACCGTACTCACATGCACGCTTGTTCTCGTGGCATCCTGCCGCTTCTTGTGTTTTGTAGATTTTGGAACAGATGTTTGCGAGTCCGGGAACAAATACTGTTTATAATGTCCTCGTTTCCGTTTACTGGAAGGCGGCGGCACTGAACTAGCAGCAACGTGCGGCATGTCGCTAATTACGCAGTTCACGCAGCATGGAGGCAGCCATGGAGGCTCATGTGGGCAAGCGTCAGCCGAGACACCGTGGCGTAGCCAACGTAGACATATATGCGCTTTCGGAGCGCATTTGTTCACTTGTATTATCAAACGAAATTGAATAAAGTTTATTTAAACTTATTAAAGCGAGAATTTGTTGTGAAAATAAAACTCTCAAAACCACAATCACCGCCGTGAGGGTCACCTGCATTGGCATACCATCATCATCACCTTCCTAATCTTCCTAATCCTGCTGCTCCACGAGGTTTTTGTTCTAGCCATTTTTTTGTTCTCTGTTTACTTGTTGCACGTGTTCCTGCATTTCATCGTGTGTCGTTCATCTATGGCGTGTTCGCAACCAGCCCAAGTGACCCACGCGTACGTCCGTTATGAGAAAGACCGCGTTTTTGCTGTCGTGCCAGTCACGGATATCAGGCACTTTAGGCCCACGAATCCAACCGACTTCGAGAGATCTACCTACATGGTGAGGTGGACTGAAGACGGCGAAGACAGTGACGAAGAAGCAACATACTACAAGGCTAGGATTCTGCTTCTAGGATGTAAGTAGTATGTTGCAAAACAAAGGTTTTCGGTACATTTCATGTGGACAAGGATGTTTTGAATACTTCGGAAACTTGTACGGACGTTGACAATTGTTGTTCCTCTCAGCTTCACAGGCGGACGTGGAGTCTAAAGTAAAGAAGGGACGGCTACGGATCCCAAAAATTATTTAAACCGACTCGGACATCGATGAGCTGGAAAAACAGGAGTTGCCCAAAAAGGTATCATTAGAAAGCTTCGTGCACTTGTTATTTGCATTGACCCGGTTGCATTTTTGCTTCAGAAGAAAAAGAAGCATCAAGCAGCCCCAACAACAGCAGCCAGTCTACTGGACATGCTGAGCGATAAGCGAAAGCAGCTGGACAAGCAGCAGAGGCAGAACGCGCAGCAGGATTCTGTCCCAGTATTGGTTGAAGCGGAGAACGCAAAATTGAAAAAGGAATTGAAGCACCTGAAACGAAAGCTGGCAGAAAGAGATGAAGAAATCGCCGAATACCAGAGGCTGAATCGGGAACTCCAGTCGATGCTTGTGTCGAGGTGGCAATGTACAGGTAATTATTTCCAAGTCATGTGCCAGCACTTGATGCTTACAATTATTTCTTGACGTTAGATGCTCCAGCCGCACTGAGAAACCCCAGATCTTCTGGGGCTAATGAAATGATCCATGAAAGGGTCACAGAAGGGTCTCTGAGTTCGTCAGGACCAAGCATGGAGCCAACAGCAAGCACTGCATCTTCACTGAGTACTCCAGCAGAGAATACTGTAAGCATTACTGTACCGAGGATTGCAGCAGGAGATTTCCAAAGAAACATAACCTCACTCTTTGTGAAACACGTCCTCATCTCTGCATATCTCACCCCATGCTGACCAGTTGCAACTTTCACATATTCTGTTCCCCTATGTCCTACAGGTAGACCTAGGAGCTGGAGTGCACTTGCGGAAAAGCGACTGGCACAATATTCAAGCCGAAGGCAAGGACAGCCAGTTTGTCAGAGACCTTCTGTTGGCAGTGTGGGGACCTGCCAAGCTGAAGGGGAGGTCTATTGAGGGTATGTTCATAACACATCAAACAGATACCCTTCTAGTGACATCAGCTTCTCAACAATGTCATTTGTTTTTGCCATTACAGCTGTAGGGTAAAGTGGGTAGACATTGTCGTAGGTAAAGATGCTTTTTTTGTAGTCATTTTAAAACTATTGCTCGGGTGGTGCCACATGTGGCAAATCATTTTGTGAGAAAAAAGGGAAACTTGAAAAGAAGTATATGTGGGGTTAAAATGCACCTGGTCACCTTGGGGAAGGCATCGCACAAGGGGCTAGCATTACTAAAATTTTGATCGTGTCATTTGTACACAGTATTTTGTTCTGACGTTTTGCGCAGATGCAGCAAACAGATCCACAGTACGGCCACTTGTTTTATCTTTCAGAAAATGTGACATACTTTTGACTGAGGGGCCGCAGTGTCCGTGCACAGCAGCTCTACTGCCTTTAACCCATTCCCTGGCATTAGTTTTGTTGCCGTATCATAATAGTGAAATGCCTTTGAAATGCAAAACTCTTGTTTGTTTGTTCCTCCAGGGAAGCATTACCCACGAGACCCCACAAAGCCAAGGAAGGAGCCCCTCTCTCCAGAGAAACTGCAGGTGGTTAGAGGTATGTGTTGGTGTTATATTAATTAATATAGTTTTTAAAAAAGATTTCCTTTCAGACCTCTACAGGTAGAGACTCCAGAAAAACGGCATGCCTGAGCATTTGATCCCCTCCACCATGAAAGGCCTAAACCGAATTATAAGCAGTAAAATCGCCGATTTGGAAAAGATTGACAAAAGGTGAATATCGGAAATTTTTTGCTCTGATGATGTGGTCTAACGGTACATCTCCTGTCTTTGCAGGAAGGTGCTTTCCAGCTCGGAAGTTAATGTCTGTCTGTAAATAAATGTGTCAGATGTCTGAGAAATTTTTCTGTCTTCTTCAGAGTACCACATCGGGCCAGAGTGAAGGCTCTGCAATTGGGCTAAGTCCAATTGGAAACCAATTGGGCTATGTCCAATTGGAAACCAATCGGGCTATGTCCAATTGGCAACCAATCGGGCTATGTCCAATTGGAAACCAATCGGGCTATGTCCAATTGTCCAATTGGAAGTCCAAAACACTAACTGGCATTTCCAATTGGAACCAATTGGAAATTATCTAACTGGATTCCAATCAGAATTTTTAACTGGGAGACTATGGACAACAGATGGAGGCAGACTTTCCCACAGCGAAGTTTGAGGAAATCCTGAGGAAGAAACACAGAAGAAGAAACCAACAGAGGAGGAGAAGGCAGACAAAAGGAAGACGAAAAAACAGGAAGTAGGAACAAATAAAAGTTGGGTTCTTCAATATGCAGGGAGGACGCTGTGAACGCAAGTGGCAAGAGTTAAGGGAGGCACTGGAATCGGAAAACCTCACGGTTTTCATCCTCACAGAAACACACCTGAGGGGTGATGAACTACCTCCACCCATTGAAGGCTACATATGGGAGGGCTTGAATAGGTCTGAAGGCGAACGTAGAGATGGTGGGACAGGACTCTTAGGATCAGTGAGAAGAACATGGAAGTGGAGTAGACAGGATTGCAAAGAGCACCTACGCATAAAAACCACACTTAACGATCGAAAACTAGCAGTCGGAGCTGTGTGTTGGTGGACGGGCAGCCAGGAAGAACGGAATATTAAAATGACAAAATGACTACATGAAGATTTGGAAGCCCTGATGGAATCCGACGAAATTATGATCATAGGGGACTTAAATCCTCACATTGAAGAGCTGGATGGCAGGACGGATGGTAATGGCCACAGACTGCCTGTAGAAATGGTGGAACAGTGGAACTTGACAATTGCCAATTTGCTAGACAGAAAAGATGAAACCTATATGTGGTCACAAGGAGACAAAACATCCAAGATAGATTATTGCCTGTTATGAACATGAATATTGCCCATTATATGTTGGATAGACACTGAAGGTGACATAAGTATAGGAAGTGACCACAGGACTATGGTAACATCACTGGGAAGACAGCAGAGGTTAAGACCACAGAACACACAGAAGAAACCAAGTCTATCGGAAAACAAGATTAAAAAAAAGTCATGCAAGCGTGGGAACAAGCTCAGACGCCCTCCCTCGATTTCAGTGACTGGACACAAGCAATGACAAACGGTATGGATGAGAGGCTCAAATCAAAAGACCTGCCAAAACCCTACCACAAAGCATGGTGGGATGAAGAGGTGAAAACACCTCTGAAAGGAGGAAAGGAAGCATGCCGCGCCCACCGACATTGTTTAGCACAAAAAGGAACAAAGGAGAAAATCACGGGAGGCATGGAACCACTATAGGGTCCTGAAACAAGGAGCGAGTAGAATCATCCAGAGCAAAGTGAAATCAGTCAACGACAGACTCCTGCAGGAAATACGATCTAGCGGCAGAGAGGGACCCAGGAAATTCTGGACGTACATTAAGAACAGTGGGAAACAGACAAAACAGAAGCAGTTAATGCTCTACCTAGACAGTGAGAATACACTTTCAAAGAAGGAGATATGCACATAAGTAAACGGAGCATTTCAAATCGCTGTTTTTCGACAATTACAAGCGAACAACCAAAGAAGAGGATGGGAACAGAATAAACAACTCGAACCCGAGCATGTGCCAACCAGTGGAGTAACGGAGACCACATCAACTGAGTGCTCCTGTGTCTTTTGGTGCTCAATGCATCTGCCGTGTAAGCACATCTTTGCTGCAAGAAGGTTACTGAACATCAATGGATATGAAGACTCGTTCCATGCAAGACAGTGGTCAAGGGAATTTTATTTCGCTCATCAAGAGTCTTCAATACAGAGAAAGAGAACAAACTTCCATGTTCACCTGCCTCATCGCTACCATTGGGAAGGCCTTGTAAGGCCAAGTCCGCAGCACAGAATTACAGGATAGTGCTCCCCACCTGCAAATACCTTGCGGAGCTGGCATCGGAAGAGACTGGAACCAGAAAGAGTTCTGATGTTCTTACAAAGCTTTGCGAGGCCTGGGAGGCCGGTCTACCTGTGGATATAGTGGAGCTCCTACCATAGAGTTATAGAGTTCCCTCCAACAGGTTCAGCAATGCGATCCTGTTCCATGTTGTGGTACTGCAGGATAAAGAACCCTTTCAAGCCCCTCTTTCTGGGCTTCTACCGTTCCATGGCAGTGCAGATCAGGAGACCCTCAAGGACTACCCTCACACCCTCCAAGAGCTGACGGTACTGGATTGGGGAAAGACAATGAAGACATGGATATCTTGCCTGTGACGCCTACTATGCCTGAAGCTGCACCCCTGTTGCAGGAATCAGGAAGTGTATCTACCGCTAACGCCCTGACCTTGTCAGCTGCACCAAGCCAGGATGACACTACACTAAAGAGCCGTTTGGTCGAAGGGCAACAGCCAGTGTGCCTCAAGAACATCACACCCAACCTAAGATCGCGCCCTTTGCGATCATCCAAAGGGGGCCACACTGACAGTAATTGGATTGCCGAAAAAGAAAAGAAAGCTGAAGGACCCAAAATCACTGGTGCCATTCAAGGATCAGTCTTCTGCAGAGAAAGAGAAAAGGATCCTCCGGTGCTCCTTTGATTACGAAGTAATTACAGAAACCCTTCAGCATGGCACATTGATTGGTAAGGACACTGCATATGTAGCCTTTCTGAACTTCCTTCATCTTTGCACGTGTTCATACTACAACTCTGCTTTCAAGGTGCCCACATTTAACCTTCACATCACTATTTCTTCCACATGAAGGCGCAATCGAAACTGTGCCTTCAAGGATACCAGACTTCATCTTGGACGATTCTATTGTGTGTGTGTTATGAGTGCCCCACCCCCTTTGTAGGGCTTAAGGCTGCTGGAAGGTAAGCTAAATAATTCCGTAGACTTGGAAATGGTACATAAGTACTTTACAGAAGATGGATGGATGGCTGTGACAGTCACGGTCAGCACGAAGGAAAGAACTATAAAATGGAAGTGGACAGAGTGCAAAGACTTACTTAACGATGACCCTTCTGTAATATGTGAATCGTGTTTGTTGTGGTACCACCAAGAGTGCTCTTCTGTGAAAAGCTCCCAGCTGCAGTTCGCAGAGCCATGGTGTTGCATGAGGTGCAAAAAATAAAGCGCTCTGCAGGAGCATGCAAAGCATGACCTTTAAATATCTGGAAACTGTCTCATGAGTTCTCATCATTTGGTGAAATATATAGCGCCTTCACAACACGAGATGCTGTGGATGTGATGAATCATCTTGGTAAGCTCTGCAAAGAAGCGCATGACAAATGAAGAAAAAGTGATCTGTCCAAGATATCTGATGCATATACAATCCAGAAAGAAACAAACCCTAGAAAATCAGCTTGTACGCCGTTCGCACTAACGCAGGATCCACATCGGCAACAAGCGTGCTAACATTCCGATCGTGATGCCGTCATGATCGTGTGCGAACGAAGTGCGTCATGCAACGGGACGGCCAGCTTTAAAATAGCGTGTTGCCATGTTACGTTTTCAACATACACATGTCGAATTTGCTCTGCCGTGATTTTAGCAGATTCACAGGTATTCCGAAGCAGCAGATACTTTAACTTAACCTGGTATAGCTCAATGCTGTCACCAATAACCTACATTTCACGAAAGGGATGCATGCCTAGTGTTGACGGTCCAGCCAGTGACGCACGAATGAACGCGTTGCTGTGTGCCCGTATTCATGTATCCGCTAGATAAGTATACCACGTCTGTTCGACGTACTGCGCATAGTTTTCGGTCCATACGTCAGCCCGACGTATTGGGCACATTTTGGGTTTTTCCGCCGTTCATCGGCCTGACGTACGGCTAGAGACGGCGATTTTTAAAAGGAAAACAATGCCCGCGGACCCCTTCCCGCCTGCAGTCGCCGTTAAGACCAACGAGGAAGGTTGGATGGACGAGGAGATGATGGGTGTCTGGGTTGACCAGTGCTTTTGCGGCAGCCAGATCGCTCCTATCATGCAAAGATAGGCTCCCTGTTATGGATAGTATGAGGGCGCACATCACGAGTCACGTGAAGCGGAAGATGAACCTGCGAAGATGAGAACTGCGTCTCAGTAATAATTGCCGGTGGAATGACTAAGATGCAGCCCTTGGACATCTCAGTGAACCACAGCTTCAAAGCCATCCTGCGACGGTTGTGGGAGTCTTAGATGACAGAAGGCGGTCACAGTTTCATATAGACGGGATGCACCCGGCGTTTGGCGAAGTGGCCAAATGGGTGAGCGAGGCATGGAGTGCGGTTTCCGTGAACACAATTACCACAGGCTTCAGAAAGGCTGGACTGATTTCTGGTGGTGAACGCGAGAGTGACAGTGGTGATTCAAGCGGGTCGGACTATATGATGGTGATGCGGACATGGTAGTAAGTCTTCCACCCGAGATTGCTGAAATGTTAATCAACGATTCTGAGGACGAGGAATTTGATGGATTTTAAATTGTACTTGCAGAAAATAAACGTACCATTTTGAATGGACGAATGCGTCATATGCAAAGGTCGGGTTGATATTATTTTTCGGGGTGGGGGGTGGGGGGCGACTTATACAGAGGTGCGACTTGTAGTCCGGAAAATACGTAGTCCTCACAGATAGGGGTTTCAATGCATCTGATAGAATTGGGTTTTAATGTAAGAAGCTGAGCATGTCTGCACTCACAAAGGGCAAAGAACAGCTGTCAGCTGAAGCAGTGCAAACGACATGGAAACTTGCTAATATGAAGATATATGTTGAGCGAGTTGTTGGGCTGATAAGAAACAAGTTCATTATTCTGAAGTTCACACTGCCCATTGACTACGTTGCCTGTTGAACTGGGGACAACGAGACACTGTTGGATAAGATTGTGACTGTGTGTTCTACACTGTCTAATCTATGCCCTTCTGTTGTAGTAGCATGGAGAAATGAGTAGTGTGGAAGGTTCATCATTAATTGTATGTGTTGACTGATATTTTGTTATTGTATGTGTCATATTTCAATGCCATAAGCGATGTCAATGGAATGCTCCATAAAATTACTATTACAATGTTTTCACTTCTTGCCTCTGCATTATTTCTCCATGCTTACTCAATGTTGTGCCATGCAACGTTACAACTTGTATGGCACCTCATCCTTATTGCACAAGATCCAACCAGCAATGAAAACTGCAAGAAAGCCAACTAGTTTTCTTTGCACATTTTACAATCTGGGCAAAAGCACTGCCTCATCTTTAGCACACATTTGATGCCTATACATGTAAAGTGGAACCACCTATATTTGCAAGAAGGGTTGTCACACGCTATGATTTTCCCAGTTTCTGGTTCCTGACAAAAGCAGTAAACCTCTGCTTGTGACCGTCCTCCTTGTGCACTTTGCTGCTGCCTCATAAAGTAACGACAAAACAGCTCAGGAACAATGACCCTGCTGAAAAACACTCTGACAGCAGCAATTTTGTCGTTGCAGAACTTTCTGCCTCTGTGAATTTGCTGGGTATGCAAGATATTTGGTGCCCAAATGACAAAATCACAGAAACCAACTTTGCATACAGCCATCCGAGTCTGTACAGTATCTATTATCGCAGCTGCAGAGCTCTATGCCATACTTTTCTTCTTGCAGCACATCATTGATTTTACCCCAAGGGAATGGGTCGTGTTCACTGACTCTACATCTGCGCTGCAAGCAATCGAAAATTCTGGCATCCAAGGCTCATCCACACTGTTGGTTGGGTTGGTGTTGGTGTGTTAGTGGCTTACAACCTTGTCTACGAAGCAGGGCACAGGTTGGTTCTCCAATGGGTTCCAGTACATTGTGGTGTCGGAGGGAACAAACAGGCCGACAGAGCTGCTGCAGAAGCTCTCTCATCTCGGAGACAAACCAGTAATGCGTGGCCGAGAGGAGATATCGTTCCGTCCTTCAACGTGTCGTGACTCCTCTGGCTTCCTGCCAAAGGACCACTGACATTCTGGCCCCCAGCAATGCTGAGCAGAGTTGATGGCTCACTTTCCGCATGCCTCGACATACCTTTCGTCAAGATGCCACATTAGTTCGTAGAAAGTGCCTCGAAGTGGCCTTTACAGTGTAGAGGCTTTACTGTTTGATACAAGTTGATTGTCCACAATGCTGTCACTGCGTTGCTGTAGAAGATCTAGAGCACATTCTTCTCCATTGCCCACACTTCCTGTACTCTCCGAATCCCTTAACGAGCTGTCCTCTCACCCCCTCTCTCTCTCATACAAAACTGCTTGGTCCCTAGCCACCTCCAGTCCACCAACGCTCTGCCCTCAAAGCTCTCTTCCCCTATCTGGACACTACGTGACGTCAATCCTAACTGTGAAGGGGCTTCAACATTTAATTCCTCGCGTCACCACCAGCAACGGGGCAGAGTATCGCCCCTGGCGATGAAACTCCCCATTCATCATCTCGCAATAAAGTTGTTGTTGAGTCTGTCTTTGGTAGCAGTAGGCATGCTGGTTGCTTAGCATCACAATGCCACTGACGCCATACAGGCAGAAGCCAGCTGGTAACCTCTCAGCGTCCAGTACCTCTGAGTCGCAAATTAGGTATGGGCACTTGATCTCCACGGAACCTTTGCCACAGTACGTACATGTAACAAGGGCACCTGGAGTTGCTACAAGAAAGGGGAACATAGCATTCAAGTGGAGCCCTGGTATAGAGCACTGGAAGTTCCTTGCTTCGCTCACTTCATATGCTTTAAGGGCATCATGCTCATGACGCAGGTCCCATGCCACAGCAGGGGTTCTTAGTTGCTGTCTTTCTGGGTAGCATATAGACTTCAGTAGTGAGATGCTAGGGCTTGTAACTCTCGTATGACACACAGCTTTCATTATGGAAGCTGTCATTCTTCCTGCTCTGGACAGAAACCATTTCAGTGAGCTACTTTGGTGCCCAGCTTAGGACTCGACCATTTTGACTGCATCTTCACTGACTTCAAATGAAGACATAAATTTGTTTGCTTTCTCTACAGGCATTTCAATGCTATCTCCCAATGCATCTTCTGAGTATAAACTTCTCAGGTGAGTGGGCTTAGACAGTACAGGTTCCCTGAAAGTGATGATGATGATGATGATGATTCGGGTTTTATTGGCGCAGCGGTAACTACGACCATAATACGTGAAGACTGGGTTCCCTGAAGGGTTCACGGTGGTTAGGCGTTACTGAGAATATTGCTGACAATCCCACTGTTATCAAAAGCACTGTACATCCAAATAGCACCACCAAACGCAACTACAAGTTCGTACACAGTATGCGTAACCATACAGAATTGTCTGCTATAGGCGTAACCAATTTCAGTTGTGGTTTCTTCGGTGGCAGGTATGATTTGTAATGACTGCATATTTGTGTTACTCATGTTTGAAAAAAGACACAGAGGGTACCTGGGTCAAGACCCATAGCAATACATGCCAGTTGATCCTCTGGTCTCCCTTCAATGACGGCCAGCGTCTGCTCTGAGGGTTCCGGAAGCTTCGAGAAATGTCTCTGTCAGTGATATAAGTGACAAGAACTGCCTGTAGCGGCTCTTGAAGCAGCAAAAATCCTGTGTTATAGCAGATTTTACAGTCTATGAAGCAGAGCATACAGACTCCTAATTTGCTTGGACATGGTGTAAGCGCTGTTCTATGTCACAAACTTGCCGTTGGCATAAGATTATGTAAAGCAGTATTGTGATGTTACGGAAAAATAGACAACATTCCAAAGACACAATCCATCATTCATTTAGAGAAAGGACAAAACACTAAATTTTACGTTGTGAAGATGTTGTGTTAAGTGTGTGGGAAGACAACAATAAGGAGAAAGAACTGCCAAGAGCACAGGAGGCAAGGCAATAACACTTCCAGCGCCAGTGGCCTGCGGACAAGAGGCAGGATCGGACAACCGAGCCGAGCGTGCCAGAACCTGAAGGTTTTCAGGACTTCAGGACTTCACAAGAAGAACTTCCAGTGTATCGTTTGAGGGTTCTCAGATGTTGTTTGCAGTCATAAGGTAATAAACCTTGTTTGTGTTATCTTTTCAATGGCTTGGCCTCTTTACTTTCGGGTCACTGGCGAAGGATTCGGAACCCCCGAGTGGGATGTTTTTCCCACACCGTGAAATATTACAACATACAGCTAGAAGTATCATTTCTTACAACCATTTCTTAGGGTTTGAAACAGTTGGAGTGTGAGGAACATTTTCGAGCACCGTTGCGTTTAGAAAATGGTGTCAGCGAATACAGGGTTACACGCACCAAATCGTGAAATTATGTGTGAGACTCACTCGTTATTAGGAATTTGACAATGTGTATTGCTTTGCAAGATGAAATTTTGTTTGGATGCGTCACTAAGCGGAACACAGTGAGCTTATACCGTATTTACTCGCATAATTTGCGCACCCCTACTTTTGCACCAAAAAGATGACAAAATAAAAGATTTTCGCAATTTGTGCACCAGCAACTTCGTATTTAACTTGCCGCCGCCGTGACTTGCTCCCAGCGACCGGATTCTGCTCACCACGTGGTCCTCGCCTCGCCCCGCCCTCCTCCACCTCCGCATGTGCCGACCGCAGAGCCAATGGCCACGCTTTACCCTTCATAGATGACCCTTGCGCTGGCTGCTGACATCGTGCACTTCCCATTCGTATTTGCACGTGTGCTACGCTTACGCAGTTCGTTGTCATCTGCCTTGTGAACATCGTCAACATGGGCTACGACAACTATACCGCGAAGTTCAAGTTACGTGTCATAGAAGCAGCCGAGGAGCAAGGAAACAGGGCGGCAGCACGGCAGTTCCGGATCCACGTGTGGTATTGGTGAAAGCAGAAAGACCGTCTCTTGACAGCCGGGCATGCGAGAAAGGCGTTCCGTGGACCTAAACAAGGCGAGTACCCGGTAGTCGAAGAGTTGTTGCTGGAACACGTGCAGAAGTTGAACGTGCAGAAGAAGGAACGATTGATGCGCTGTATTGGTCGAAATGCTGCAGTTTGAAGCGAGGGGTATTGCAACCATGAAAGCTGTACCAGCGACGTCATTTAAAGCAAGCAGAGGCTGGGTGACACGATTTATGAGGAGGAAAGGGCTCTCCCTCCGAAGAAGAACGACATTGTGCCAGCGTCTGCCATCAGATTTCGAGGACAAAGTGATCGCATTTCACAGACATGTGATTAAGAAACGAAAGTTGAACAACCACCTGCTCTCGCAAATTGGGAACGCCGACCAGACTCCAATAAACTTTGACATGCCACCCAGCTTGACTGTAGACAGAAAAGGTGCTTCAAGTGTCTCCATCCGTACGGCAGGCTGCGAGAAGCAGCGGTGCACCGTCATTTTGGTAGTCACTGCCAACGGAAGAAAGCTACTGCCGTACGTAGTGTTTAACCGGAAAATGATGCCGAACGAACAGTTGCCAAAAAACCTTCATGTGCGCGTGCAACCAAAAGGATGGATGGACGAAACCTTAGTCCAAGATTGGGTGCGCAGTGTTTGGGCGGCCAGGCCGGGCGGCTTGTTGAGGTTGCCATCACTGCTTGTCTTGGACACCTATAAGGGCCATCTTGTAAGCAGTGTGAAGACAGCACTTTCCGATCTCAAAACCGATCTGGCGATCATCCCAGGGGGTCTGACATCTATGCTCCAACCACTTGATGTGAGCATTAATAAGCCCTTTAAGGATAATTCGCGAAAGCTCTTTGTGGAAAGGAGGGCGTCTGGGAGCCCTTGTTTAACACCAACGGGACGGATCAGGCAGCCCTCACTTCAGCTTATGTGCTAGTGGATACGCGAAGCCTGGGACATGGAGTCTCCTGACGTCGTGCTGAAAAGCTTCAAAAGACCCGGATTTCAAACAATCTTGACGGAACGGAAGACGATGTGGTCTGGGACGACGTCGATGATGACTGCGACTGCGAGAACATCTCCGACGGCAGTAGCAACGACGACTAGTGTTTTAAAATAAAGGTAATGTTATCCTTACGTCTTGTCCATGGTTACTTGCTATCTGACGTGCGCGGAGAACGGGAATACACGTAAGTTGGAAATGTTGCGCGTAATTCCCCGTATAAATTGCGCTCCCTCAACTTTTCCACGCTTTTTAGGCAAAAAAATGCGGAAATTATGCGAGTAAATATGGTATGTATTATGTCAAATAAATGTCTACTTTAGCAAGAAGTTGCTTTAGTTATTTTAGGATACTGAATAACTGGGCGTCAGGTGTAAAAAATCAGCACAAGTCAATGGTATCCAGGACCGGATAAAAGACGAGCCAAAGAGGAAGGCTCCTGATTGTGTTACGCCGTATTTTCATTTGTCATCTGTCCAGTGTTGTGTGCATTATCTCAAACTATGGGCTCCAAGGGGAGCTGTTGGCTCGGCTCATGCTATGAAATGATTATATCGAGACCTGTCACCACAACAGAAAAAGCAACCGCCAGTTTCGTTTTCACTTACATTGCACATCCAGGAGCCCCTTTTGGAGCAAACATCGCGCAATAAGTCAGAAGAACACACAGTAGTAACAGGATCTGCTTTTTGGAGCTGTTCGGCACAAATAATAGGTACAGTAGTTCAATCACTGTTCTGGCGATGGAGTCCTCCACATTCCTCTGTCCCAAGGGACTTTGAGACACTCCGCGGGTGTGGAGTTCACCCGTAAGTAACGGCGAGTAATGACGCAGCATCTAACAGCATGCTGGCTCACCCACTTAGATAGCTTATGTCGTGTAATTAAATGGCCAGAACCGCTCATAAATGTCAACCAATGAGGAATCATTACCTACTCTAATTTACCGTAGTTGGTAATGCTCACAATGACTAGCCAACGACCTTGGGTGCCACAGACCTGAGTCTGGGCACCTGAGTCTGGGCACACAGAGGAACAACACAAACACACGACTGTGTACCCATACTCAGGCTATTACATTACTGAGTTCATCCCCAAGCTGGCCTGCATATACGCCATCTTGTGAGTCAATAGATGTAACAAAACCTGAATTTGCGGAACAACAAACTCGTGCAGACAACTGCATCTGCAAAAATATCATAACCGTAGGCAAACAATATGTCGAACCATGAGTGATGCCAAATAGCCGGTGGAGCTGGGGTGCGATCTAGCAATTTTTTCCCCTTGCAACTTCAAATCTACATTGACTCACACACCACTGGGCAAAGGGTGTAGGAAGAAATGATCCCTGCTTGCATGGGTGGAAAAAATTATCCTATATCGGCCCCATATTGACCTTTCTGCAAGCGAAACAATTATGTCTCTTCAGTCAATGAAGAATTTCATTCCTTTTTGTTAAAATTTGGGAAGGTAGGTTTGAAGGCGGGGCAAACGAGATACAAACACACACACACACACACAAAAAAAAAAAAAACTCTAAGGAGTAATAGCTTCTGCCTGCTGTCATCGTCTGGTACGAGAGCCACTGAATAGGGGGGTGATTCCATCTCAACTCAGGCAGGGTGGTCCGGACACCATCACCAATTTCCCGTGAAAAAATTTATGGTGTACTGCAACACGCATACACACAGGAGCAACAAATATTTTGGCTCTATGTTTTGTGGTCTGCCCGAAAAAAATTCCCAAAGAAATTGACTCGGCGACGGAGCTTTCTGACGGAACGACTTTGACATTTTATTCCTCACCATCGGACGGTCCCAGACTATAGATTTTTTTTTGCACAATATGTCAGGTACAACTACTTTCAGCATGCGCAAACAGCACCGGTCAATTCTACGAGGGCAATCCGAAAAGTAAGGTCTCCGAAACGTTGGGGATCCAGAGAAGCTGTTCGTGCGGCTGCTGGCCGCACTGCTGTGATTGGCGCGTCCTCCTCTCCTATCCATTCATGCACGCGTCTCACTAGGATGCACAGTATTGGCTTGGCGGCCGTTGAGAATGGAGCTCCCGCTGGACGCTACCGCGAAGTGCGAACTTCGCGCAGTTATTCGATTTTTGAACGCAAAAGGCGTTCAACCGATCGAAATCCATCGCCAGTTGGTGGAAGTGTATGGAGGCTCATGCATGGGTGTCAAAAACGTCCGCAAGTGGTGCAGAGAATTTGCAGCCGGCCGTACTGAAATTCACGACGAACAGAGGAGCGGCAGACCGTCAATTTCCGACGAGACAGTCACGAAGGTTGAGCAAGCCATGCGTGAAGATCGGCGTGTCAGTCTGGATGATCTCAACATTTTGGTTCCTGAGGTTTCCCGAAGCACCATCCACAGGGTTCTAACAAAAAAATTGCAATATCGGAAGGTGTGCGCAAGATGGGTGCCACGGATGCTGACGGAAGACCACAAACGGCAGCGAGTTGATTCTTCCCGCGAATTTCTTCGCACCTATGCAGAAGAAAAGGACAACCTCCTGGACTCGATTGTCACGGGAGACGAAACCTGGGCGTTTCACTTCACACCTGAAACCAAACAACAATCACGCGAGTCGCGGCACCCCTATTCGCCCAAGCCGCGGAAATTCAAACAATCACAATCCGCTGGTAAAGTGATGGCAACTGTGTTTTGGGACCGGAAGGGGGTATTGCTGGTCGACTTTATACCTGCAGGGACCACAGTAAACGCTGACAGGTACTGTGAGACACTGAAGAAGCTCAGACGGGCAATTCAGAACAGGAGAAGAGGGATGTTGAGCAAGGGCGTAAGCATTCTCCACGACAACGCTCGCCCACACGTCGCCCGTCAAACCGTCGCTCTCCTGCAAGACTTCGGTTGGAAAATCATCACTCACCCACCATATAGTCCGGACTTGGCACCAAGCGACTACTACCTCTTCCCTAAGTTGAAAGAACATTTGGCAGGAAGGCGATTCAGCAACGACGAAGACGTGAAAGATGAGGTTCAACGCTTCCTCAAGGACAAGGCGGCGAGCTGGTACGACATGGGCATCCAAAAACTACCACAGCGTCTTCAGAAATGCATCGACCGAAACGGCGATTATGTAGAAAAATAGATAATTGCTCAAGCTTCAAAATGATGTAAATATCACAGAAAATAAACAGTTCTTTGTCTTTCAAAAAAATAGGAGACCTTACTTTTGGGATTGCCCTCGTATTTTGATCTTTAATTAAAAATCGCCAAAGTTGCAACAAAGCTCACATTTTGCTCATATTTGTATTTACGCTGTACTCCTGCTATATACGCCATCAAAATATATGAGGTACCGCTGTGTAGGTCGAAGCACGCTCTTTAAATTGATGTAAAATTTACATCTCTGTACCTTGCCCACGTTCGTCAAGACGGTGTAAAGTACAGCTATGTTTTCGAATTTTTTTATTTTTTTTTTACTCTCGTTTCTCGAAAACCTCACCTTGAATTTCCTTCATATTTTGTAGCTATATAGCCCAGGCTATGACCTACATGTGTTCGCAAAATGGAAGGTTCCCTCTCAGCACAACTCGGGATAGCCCGCAACAAACGTGGAGTGTGGAGCACACGATGTACACCGCGACCGGGAGAACCACGCCAGATAGTTAACAGGATTATTGGCGTCTGCTACTGCCGACGTCTCCGGCTTTGAACAACTGAGCGCAGGATGCAGACATACCGCAAATCCCATCCTAGCAATATATTTTGAGTCTTTCTGACTCGTTTTTCCCACAGTCTGATCTCAATGCCGTTCACGTGAAGTTCAGCAACGTTCTGAGTCGATGGCTTGTGTTTTAGATATGAACTCCAAGTACAGTATGGATCGCGTGTAACTGTGCTGACTGTGCGGTGCTATGGTATCCATCTTAAACCAAAAAATCAAAAGAACAACGCTGAGAGAGATGACCTGAGTTGAGATGGAATCACCCAGGGATTTAGTGACCTGCCAGGTCGCGAGTTTGAGAGCTAGCCTTTGAAGCTTGCGTGGAATAACGGGAACTTGTTTCGTTTTGTATGTCCGCTTTACCACGAAGGCATTATTGCTGTCACGACACTTCCGTGTTTTTGTTTGGGGTCTTGAGGTATGAGATCGATGAACTCTTGCTTGTGTTTCAAACAGCCTTTGTAAAGGCTTTCAAAGGGGACCAAAGAACGATCACACAACATATATATTTGCGCTGAAACAGCCCAGCCCACGCAACCCTGGATTCGAGCTCTAAAAAGGACGATCCACCTTTAGGTTACCCTTGGTAAGTGTTTCACTCGTTGAGCTCTGAGTGATGTGATTCTGTGTGTAACCGTTGGATGTGTGTTGAAGACTGTCGACATACTGAAAACAGTTTGATGGTTGGTGTTACATAATAGTCTTGCTTGTAGAGGGCGAGGGCGAGGACTCTGCTGCCACGCGCTACGGCGCTGGTACGACAGTTCTACCGGCACCATCCTAGCGTGAGGCCACGACCATCTGCCCCGACACATTCCATCATCGCCGGTCAAGACTCGTGTAGAGGAACACCACCTCCTCTACAAGCTTGAGCGATGCCATAGTAGCCTGTGAGTGTTACTGCCTTTGCTCACCTAAATGTTCTTTAATACATGGACCCAGAATCTGGGATCAGCAGGCTAACAGGGTACAGACTAACCCACCGAAGCTGCTATTTGCAGCATAGCTGTCCTTGGGAGGTGCGACGTATAAGACATTGCGCAATATTTTGTAAAACTGTTGCCTTTACCCAACTCTTGCAAGTCTCACTTTCGCAGGAGTAGATCACTTTTTGATTTTCTATTTTTGCACTTTATCAAATGTACAACATCCATTGGTTCCAACATGAAGATTACTAACTTCAATGAAGGCAGCTGAAAGCTGTGCGTCGACAGATATGTGTACACTGAGCAAAAGTCCGTTGCTCCAGGAACCCGCTGGCACTGATCTAGGAGAGTCCATGGCTTCAAAGGAGCAGTCATTTGCAGCTAAGGAGGACACATCATCAGCATCTCCCATAAATATCTCCCCAAACAACAGCGTCTTCAACGTGGCGAAGGCTCAAAATACAATGAAGAATCCGGCAACGTAAGAAGAGCCAGCTACTATTGTAGCTCAAGCGATTTCATGTCTTACGCTTGAAGACAAGATAGTACTGAAAAGTGAAGCTAGCTTGAGGCGGTGTACATCCATGGCCAACACCGCAACATTTTGTTATATGTGACAACGGTATCAACACAAAAAACCGCATGACTGTATTTGCGGCAGTTAGTGGGCAGCAACTTCTTAGTGATAGTACCACATGGGACACTTTGGTGCAGGCCCGAAGCGCTCTGAACAGTTATACAGTGAAATCTTAATATACGGAAATCGGTAAAACAGAATTACGTGTACCCCGTAAATGGAACAACAGTAACAAACTTGTTTTCTTTCTCGCTGATGTTGTGCAAAAATACTCCCATTAATCGGAGGTAGAATTTCGACAACCTGTGCATAAAGGACACAGAAAATGTGACCTGCTAGGAGTGCTCCTCAAGATTTTAGAGTGCCATGGCTACGCGCATCGTAGCTATATTTCCGCTTCCGGCTTTCCGAACACGTTTTGTTAGGGTTAAGCCCAGGTCCTGTAGCTTTTTTTTCAGCTGCAGTGCCAGGGCACCCTGGTGCTCAGCACCAGCAGCAGCAGCAGCAGCTTGAAGTGTCCTATAACTTTAGTGGCACCACTGGCAACTTGGGTGTTGTTTATGTAGAATCATGGCGCGGAGGTGTACACAGTATAGGTATCCGAGGTCCTTACTGCAGTGTGCATTCCAACAAGGCTCTCGTGAACTTCGAAATAACTATGCAGTGTGCTCCGTGTCTCATCGTTGCTCACCGTGTCTCATCGACGCTCATCGTTGGTTGATGTGTACAGACCAAGGATACGACACAGTGTGGTAGTGATGCGAGAGCACCATCCTCGCCCGCCCTCTCCCCCTCTCCCTAGCTAGTATGCCAGGGACGCAACAGGTAGCACCACCATGCCGTCCAGCGCTCCCAGAAGAGTTCTGCACAAGGATCGCCTGGTTGGAGAGCAGAATAACTTGAGCAGCCATGTTGGTGCCATGCCAGTACCTCGCGTGCTTACCACGCTTCGCGATGGTAATAAACAGGCGATGGTATCTCACGCACATGCTTCGTCTTGCCCCAGCTATCCCACAGTGAATGTCGTATTGTGGGCTCGAATGTGCATATATGCTGTATTTCTCGAAACTAAGACTTCCTACAGCTTTTTGTCCAGGACCTCAATGAAGTCCTGGTAAATGGTGTCCACATCGGGAGCAGCATTGTGCATATAAGACTTGTGGGCATTGTTTGTGATGCACCAGCAAGGGCGTATGTACAAGGAGTTAAAGGACACAATGCATATTTCGAGTGCACGAAATGCACTACAGAAGGCAGCTATCACAACGGTCGTGCGTGCTATCCTGACATCAATGCGCAGCTAAGGACTGATGAGGGTTTCCAGAATCATGTGCAAGAAGATTATCATGTTAATGACACAATATTAAGGGAGTTACTGATTGATCTAGTGAAGGCAGTACCATTAGATTACATGCATTTGATGTGTCTCGGCGTCGTTCACGAACTTTTGATGCTGTGGTTTAAAGGTGACAAAGCCTATCGTTTGGGAAGCACAGTCAAGGACCAAATATCTCGAGTCACTTAAGATTGAACCGTATGTTTGCTCCAAGTTTGGAAGGAGGCCTCATACACCAAGTGACATGGATCGTTGGTAGGCAACGGAATTTAGAATGCTGCTCCTCTACACGGGCCCAGTGGTGCTGCTCTTAAAAGTTCCATGCCACCTGTATGCGAAATTTATGGTGCTGCACACATCTATTACAATCATGTGCCCCCTTTTTTTTTTTGTAAGAGGTATGTGGATTACGCCAAAAAACTACTGAGGCATTTTGTGCAGGTGTTTGCTTCAGGTGCTTCAAGTGCTCAAGGCTTGCTACTAGTGACATACGTGAACATGGTGCCCTTGACACATGGAGCGCGTTCGCATTTGAAAACTACATGCAGAGCCTCAAACGAATCTTAAGGAAGCCTGCACGCCCTTTGGAGCAATCGTGTGATGGAAGAAACAAGAATTCCTCACAAAATCAGCTCTTCTACGTCACTCGCACCTCAGTGTGCAATCCAGCATAATTCTGGACCACTTGCTGTTGGCTGTCTGGGGCCAGAGTACAAAAAGGTGACTATTCCTCAGAAGTTCACGCTGAGAACAACCAAGCGCGACAATACTTGCAGAATGGTTGACGGATCGATCGTGCGAATTGACAATTTCGACAGACTGTCAGACAAGACAGATTGTTCTGATTGGAAGAAGATTTATCGACACCACAGACCTGTATGAGCATCCCTGCAAGTCATCGCTGCTTGGAATGAAACTTGCGCGCAAGTTGTCATCATTGGATGTCTGGCCACTAACCAACATCCGTCAAAAGTGCTTGGGACTGCCATTCAAAAATAAGTTTGCAGTGTTTCCCCTGCTGCATTCTCGGTCGCCGGCGCCATTTTGTCGCTCTCACTTTTTGCATATAGTTCAATAGTCACAACACTTATTACTGGGGACTAACAAATATTTCATCGTGAAATTCGATCCCCAACGAGGATGACAGCATTGCCATCGTGCATGCTAATTGGATCGACGGAGACCGGTGCTTCTGGCCAAGTGAAAGAGACTCTAAAAGGCTCAGCCAGTGAATTGCAAAGGGTGAAAGGCCACAACCAAACTGGACCGTGCACAGCTGTATCATGCTATCCTCTTTCAGTATGCCATGGAATTTGTTGCACGAATATAATGCTTCAGTGCAACGGATATTTATACAGTGTCAAAGTGCTCACTGAGTTTATCTTCTTCGTGCAAGGCACATACGAAGAGGCACAAAGAAAGATTAAGAAAGCGGAGGTAACGTCCGATTTGTCAAGCGCTGCGGAACTTGGACGTGGGAAACGAAAAAAAAAAAAAAAAACTGACAGAAACAGTTCTTGTTGGCATAGCCAGACAGCGTCTCAGCAAGAATGGACAACAGATTCGGAAGGCTTTGCTGATGTACCACCAAGGCCCCCCACTCCTCCCACATACATAGATTTGTCAGGCCACCAAAACGGAACTGAACTGCATAGTTTATTTCCTCACCAGTCAAACAACAACTTTATTTTCGGCCTTGGAGAGTGGGGAGTTTCATCGCAACAGGCGATACTCTACCCCAGTGCTTGGTGGAATGGGGGGAATAAAATAGCGTGCCCCTTTACAATAACGATCGAAGTCCGATGGTGTCCAGAAATGTCAGAAGACCTTTGAGCGCAGAGCGTTGCTGGGCTGGATTGGGCCAGGGACCAAGCAATTTCGGTAGGGAGAAAGGGCGAGAGTCCAGCTGACGAAGAGACTCGGAGAGTGTGGTTCGGGAAGGTTCGTAGTGAGTCAATATGAATTCAGCTATATAATTTCAGGTAGCTTGCAAATGCAAGCTACTTGAATAGTCCGTTGTAGAGCTTCCACATTGGTTTCAGTTCTGGTACGCTACGATGAAACACCATTTCACTGCAGAGCATATTATTGTTGGTAAGCCTACCGAGGTGCAGGATGTCACAGTCACCACCAGTGGTATGGACTGAATTTTAAATGCGTGTCTTCATCTAAGAGCAGAGTTAATATGAATGTTAGGTAATTATTTCTTGACGGCACGTCTTTCTATAGTAGGTCATTCCACAGTGACTTCGACACCAGTGAATGGAACTCTGCAACCATATTTGATGACTGAGGATGTTCCTGTGATGGTTCCCGAGTATATCCATATCCATGATGTCTCCGTCACCACATGTGGTATAAAATGATTTTTTATTTCATATCATAGCCCAAGAGCAAAGATATTATGTGAATGTTACTTAATTTATCGTTTTTTGACAGCTCATCTGTGTATCATAAGCTGACATAAAAACAAATGTGTTTTTACCTGTTATATGTAGTTATGCTGCTTTTCTGTTGTAATTTTTTATCACGACTGCAAATTACCCATGCAGGTGCTGCTGATGTATCAGTGCTCAGCTCTCTGCTTCTTGACACTAGCGAAGATTTCACAGCATACCTGGAGAATAAGTCACCGGCAACTGTAGAGCAAGTGCCACAGGGCACCGCAGACAACTACCTTCCTTCAAGTCAGAAACGGCTGTTTTGCAGTGGAAAGCCCTGTGACCAGGAGCTTCTCATCATGGACTTAAGGCGGAGACTAAATTCTGCACAGAAGAGAGTCCGTCATCTAGAGCATAGACAGGATGTTCTCGAGAGTGAGCACTCTTCTTGCGTTAACCAGGACAATATATCGAACAAAAATGTTCACTGCTGCCACTCTTGTTTTTCCAGAGTATCCGAGGACATCCTTTGCACCAGACCAGGTTCGATGTGTCGAAAACAAGGATTCACGTGCAAATGGGTAACATTTTTGCCCTGACAGCGCTCTGGCAATGTGCTCCAGCACTGGCCACAAATGGAGTTACTGTATCTTTTGCATATTTATACTTCGGTGAAACGATAGCTCTGAGGGCTCTCAAGACACGACTTGCCTGTGGCCCTGGAGGTTATTAATTTGTGAAAGACGAGCTGGTTCCTCTACCCTCAGGGAGAACGCTACAGAGAAAGATAGAAAATGTCGAGTTCGGACCTGGTAAACTCATCAAGAAATCACGCACACACAAAGGAACTGCATGACAAACAAAACCTTGACCCTGAGGAGACAGAAACACAGATAGCCAGACACAAAAAGCTAAGAAGTAACACGGATTCATGATTTCTCCATGTTGCTTATAGGTATCCTCGAGGAACTGTTACCAGCCTTAAAAGTAAAGCTGGAGCAGATGCGTCAAGAAGAACGACATTGCGCTCTCCTCGTGGACGGGATGCAGTTAACGCCGGGTTTAGATTTCGATCCAACACAGGAGGTCATTATAGGACAGGCAATAGCACCATTAGCAAACCGTGCTGTTAAGGGGGCATGGTAGGGTACGCCGATGAAAAAATCGATTTTGCGATTTTGTCACCAAAAAATAGTAGGCACAAAGGAGCACGCATTCTTCGAAGCGTATAGCTGGGCGCGCGCTCTGAGCAGTTGAAATATGGCGCCCAACCGCACAGCTCCCCCTGACAGCTTTAAACATGGCCGTCGTGTTTGCTGCATCGTTCTGTCTGTCATTGTTTTTGCTTTTCCTACTTTTTTCTTAGCAATTATATACCAAATTTAAACTGAGGTTTGATCGTGCGTCGGTATTTCTTTGAAATATTAGTTCAAACCTGCCGGATAGTGGTGCTGTTGTAGCTACTTCCATGTTCCTTTGTGGTTCGTGCTCGGTTCTCAACGTGATTGTTTTTGTGTGCTGTGTGCTGCGTTGATAGTGTACAAAGAATGCCACGATCATCCACGAGTTGGACCAAAAAAATGGACTTTCAAAGGAAACAGGTTTGTCCAGAAAAAGCGCAGCTAGAAGCAGGAACGGTGAACCTTCAATGTGGACGGTGCAGCCACGTCGGGCTATCATCTAATTGATTTCGAGCTTTTACGTACATGTCTACAGGACACCGCTGTCTGCAGCAGGTGCAAGAGATGTAATTTACAATGGGAAGATGACATTCAAAAGCGAAGTGGGCTGACTTGTACTATAAATGTGTACTGCAGTGAGTGTGACTTCTCTAAGCTTTACCAAATGTCGAAAGCTACTGCACCCAACGTTTTTGAGGTGAACGAGAGGTTCTTCTACGCGCTTCGAACCTGTGGGAAGGGACTGACTACTGGCCGTGTTATGTGCGCAATACTGAATATGCCCCAGGGATATTTTGTAACATTATCCTAAGCAGACTGGACAAAGAGAGAGCAGGCCAGGCCGAGTTCCGGATCTATGCAGAGGGTAAAGAACAACGCAGAAAGAAGAGAAACCTCAATAAAGGCACTGGGGAGGCCAGTAAAAAGGCCAGAAGTGAGCAGTACTCTGCTGGTGCATTTTAACTGTCCTTAGTAGATAACTGCACATAAAAATTCATTTTTCTCAAATTGGAAACTCTGTCATTTCCTCAACTTCAGTGTACCTTTTCTCTAGAACTACTTATCTTAGGATAATGAAACTTTGCAGGATTGTAATGTAGTGCTTCCCGAATAAGCTGAACTAAAAATATATCACAGAATTGCTTGCTATCATATAAATGAACGGAAACGTCAGTACAGGCCACTTGTGCAATTAGTCACAAGTAAACAAAATATTTTTTTCTGTCTAAACTCCAGATAAATTTTTATGTCTGTTTAGTTCAGAATTAAAGTGATGTAATTGAGAAGAAATCCTACAAATATCATCATGAAGTTCTTCGCAGTTGTTGAGAAAAGGTACATTACATTTTGAAACACACCTTAAACTTTGGGCGCTCCTAACTTCTCTCCTGGGCGAGCTGCCAAAATGCATGATAACAACAACAAGGGCATCCTTCCTGAGGATGCAAAATTTCATGTTCTTGTGTGCATGTGTTTCTGAAATATTACATTAAAACCAACACCTCTCTTGGACCCTACCATGCCCCCTTAAAGGAGCATTAAAGTGGTACCTAACATGGCAAAAAACTGCTGTCATCTTGTAAAGCAGTATGTGAAAAGCCTTCCCCAAAAATATTTTTGTCCAAAGTTGTTTCACCGCGGCGCAAATAATTTGCAAAATCGCCCACCCACTCTCTCAAATAACCCACACTAAGTGTGGTGTTTGGGTAGAGAGCCCCCTCATCCGTTGGTAGGAAAAACCGTCTGCTACGAACATTGCGAGCGGTTTCTTGTTTACTTCTATCCTTTATATGATTCATATCACATTTTCTAAAAAAAAAAAACTAAGCACATATGCAGCCCCACACAATAACGTTGCAGTCACAAGAGTAATATATCCATAGCTTCTGTGCAATCTCAGAATTCACAGTAGCAGAAAGCAAGCGATAACGGCGGTATTGTGGCGCCACCTGTTAGCCGCTGAACCAACTGTGCGGTGAAAACGGTCGGAGGGGCCATACACTGTCGGGAAGCACGGGGTTTTCGCTGTACACTCTGCACCACTCGTTCTTCCCGAGGTGTGTGCGGTCCAAAAAAAATCGTGGTTGCGTCGTTGACAACCTGCAAACCTTCAATCCTCTTGAGACATCACGGAGCCGGAGAACGCATTGCATTGCCGAAACAATAGCAGATGCTCCGGCCTGTGCGGTGTTGCTCACCTGGATCATGTGATTCCAGGTCCAATAAGGAACGTCCCTACCACTCATCACCACGTGTCGGCGCTCATCACGTGTCTATCGTGAAGGCGATGAAGGGTGTTTCGTGCACGGGAGGTTCAGGGAGCTATTGCAGGCGTCCCAATTTCGCTACGGTTGCACTAATTGCAGGAAAACTGTTCTCCGAAAACATTCCATACCGACCAAAAACAGAAACAAAGTTGTGTGCCTTTAGACTGCTCCTTTAAGAGCCCATGCCTGGCTACGCATGGTCACGTTGTTATGCTGGCGGGTCTATCATCAAGGTGGAAGCAAGTGATTGCGTACCATTTCTCAGGTTCGCTTTATGCTTATGATCAGGTTTTCATGCAGTTTACGACGTTTACAACGACAAGAATGGTTGCTAATACGTTCTTATTTCTTGCAGCTGTACTTAGTTGATGGAACATTTTCGAAGCATTTTGTGTTTGACATCATCAAGAAGTCTGAGGCAGTGGGAGCACACGTCGATGCCGTTATCTCTGATAAGGGCACTCTGGAAGTTGTGTGGTATTGGTGCTGGGAAAAGCTCCATAGCCAGCGTATGCCGCATCCACCCTTGCAGTGCGGAACGGAGGCTGTACTTTTTCGCTGACCCGTCACGTGTTCTCAAGAACATCCGAGGTCATCTCGTAAGGGGCCGGTCTATCCGCCTTCCACCCGATGTTGTGGAAGCTGAGCGCCTTACAAGTGACGAGGTGGCTGCCTATGACCCGATTAACATTTGTACCAATATCAACGCTTCAATGTAACGCTTAATTCTACTTCGCTAAAGTGAGTTATTGTCACTGAAACATTCACCATGTCACAGCCAAAGATTTGTAGAAAAAAAATACAGCGTTAAATTCCAGTCTCAGCAACCCTTGATCTCTGTTCAAAGTTAACCAGCATTGGTGAAGCCGGGCCTATATGTATTTGACTGTAGTGTCTACTTAACGTAGTGAACTGACACACTGACTTTTTACTAGGTCTCAGTGCGGCACCTAAGGAGGGTCGCGGAGATTGATTGCGGCACACGATTTGAAGCTGGCACCCCACCTCATGCTGCAGTACCTGGAGCCTACCCATTATGAAAAAATGAATGTCTCGTCTGCTGTGGCAGTTTTAAATCATGCTGTTGCTGCAGCCATTCAAGTCCTATTCAACCTGGGTCACCTTGGCAAGGAATCGCTAACTACTGCTTTGTTCCTCGAGCAGGTCGATAGATGGTTCTCCTTCATGTCGACCAGATCGATAAGTACTGGCATGAGTCACGTGAAGGAAAACAAACACAAAGATGCTGTGGCTTTCCCGAGGAAGTTTGCCAGTCTGATGTCAAGAGTTACGATCAGAAAAGAAGCCCAGAGTGCTTGCTTTAAGCCAGTGCAGGCAGGTGTCACGGTGTCGACACAAAGCGCGATTGAACTGCAAGCCTTCCTTCTCGACAAACAACGATTTAAGTTTGTCACGCTGGGAAGACCAAGCCAGGATGCTCTGGAGAATCTGTTTTCTTGTGTCCTGGCAAAGAACCCTGTACCCAGGCCCTTGGAATTTAAGCTGACACTTCGATTGATAATGCTTTTTCGTATTTTCGTCCTAATCGCAAAGGGAGCTACGACATCAGTGACAGTGCTGATCTGTTGGAATTCGTCGAAATGAGCAAAGGTGTTGCGCGGGACAATCGTAACCACAGCACCGCAGATGCAGATGCTGACATCTTTGACTGTATTGATGACCCAATTCCAATGAATGATGTAGAAGCCCAGTCGCTCTGCTATGTGGCAGACTATGTCACGAGAAAGGTTTCATCTCGCTCCCGATTGTGTACAACGTGCAACATATTCCTGCAAGAGGACCTCATTGAAGACACCGATATGCTTCTCCAATTCAAATCGTACTGCGGACCCAATGAGAACAACCCACTATGCTGGCCCTCAATGAAGGTACCGGAGCTATTACAACATGCGGACAGGCTGTTCCGGAAGCAAGAAGACAAAATTTTGGATATGTCATTGCCAGCGCTTACCCATGCTGTGTTGCAGTCCATTGATTTCCACTATCCTTCTTGCCATGATATTGGGAGGAAGCTGGTTGACAAATTTTTAACTCTGTGGATTTGTATATTACTACGCAAGATCAACAACTCTGCAAACTTAAAACCACCAAAATCTGGGAGCAAAAGTGTTGCTATGCGGGTCTTGGCGGACAACGTGAAGTGAGCATCATCTAACCCACATTAATAAACACACCACGACTGCGGAAGAGTGAATACCACAAATAAGAGAGAAGAAACGAGAGAGAGAAGAACAGAGAAAAAGGCTCTTTTCAGGGCCACCCCTCTTGCCTTATACAGAGGCTGTGTGATGTGTTATGAAATACCCTTATCAAATTTCTAAGACAAACACATTCACGGAGTTTTGAAAATAAAGTTTCCCTAGTTTAAGAAAAATTCATCATAATAGCCACACATTGCATTCTGCAGTGCTCATTGATATCAATGTACATATATTGCATCACACGTAATTTTCGATGCATCAAAATGTCTATTGGTTTCACTGGCCATTCAGAAATGCCATGCGACTACTGCAAGTGGTCAGTTCCCAAGGGAAGGAAAGGAAACAACGGTAAGCTACATGTTGCAGATTCATCATGAATAGTGCCTGTAAGAACAAGGCAAAATCTTCTGAGTACTTGAATTGAGATTGGGACTCGACGTCATATACAAAACGTAACCAAAATCACGTTTGTTGATGTTCAGTCACTGGCATTGTGATGTTGCCCCATGATTTGACAGCTCCGTTTATCGTAACGTTATCGTGGGATATATCTAATCGGCTAAAACACAGACAACAATGGCACTGATAACAGTGAGCCCGAGTGCTGTGTTATTTCCACAAATATCAATTTCGCCACGGACGGTGATTTCCTGTGGCGATTGTCGATGAATGTTTTCCAATGCGTATTTTCACAAGGAACGAAAAATTCAGTTTTCGCACCTACGAATTCACCATGGGAGGTGGGAGCGGGCGAGGGAGGTAAGCACCAAGTTGGCCTCCGCACTCGGCTACGTAGCTCAGTGTCGATACTGTAAACGTAGCTTATATAGTGACTGTAGCTCCACCATCGATGGAATGACAAAGAAATCCGACACGCCACCAGAAGTAACCAACCAACTGGTCCTGGAAGTTATCTCCGACCTAGAACGACACAACAACCCCATTGGGCACGAGCACAAACGGTGGCGCCCTCTGGCGGTCGCCAAACGAGAGAGAGAGATTACGGGTTTAATGCACAGTGTGGAAACAACTGATGCGATTCGTATCGCCAGCATGCGGTAGCGCAGTATTTGTAAAGGTCACCGTGCATCCTTAGGGTTCTTCGTTTTCGGGTTGAACCCGATTTTTTACGATAGTTCCCCTCAAACAAGTTTTCCAGAATTCGGGTACAACCAGATATCTACCCGAGATCCTTGCAGTCCTTCAACTTGTCATTCTAGGTAAATCCTCGAAAAACTTTCTCGTCAAAGTGTCACAGCAGTGGCTTGTTTCATATGCCTTTCGTTTCACCCAAAAATTCCCCAATCACATATCAAACAGAGATTGTAGCGCTCGATTTCTCCCCGATTTCTCTCGTGAAAATACCACCGGTCCACAGCTGTGACTTTTTCGTGTACAAAGCCCCTCATGATTACAGCTGTGTGAGATACAAGTTTGATGAACCTAGCTTACACTCCGCAGTGGCAGCTCCCAAGGAGTTGTACACGATGTATCTGTATAGTGCTATGATCAGTGACTGCTCATAATGTTGGTTAGCATTTGCGGCAGTGTAGAGGACGGAGCGCAAAAAGATGAGCTGACCGTCCCAACGAGAAATGCAGAAACCGTGCTTCTGTTCCCGCGCACGCACTCTAGCTCACGTGGAAAATAGTTTGCCTTCCGTTCGTTGCGTAACGGTTTGCTAAAACCCTCTATTCATGTTACACATGCTACAGAACTCATCCCGTGTCTGTTTGAAACTGATGGAGTCTTACTCACTTTTTATTGTATTATATTTGTTTGTATTTTTATTTTGATGTTTGCATCAACCCTAGCTAATCTTGCTCTCATGCATTATATATCCTTTTTTTTTTATTTTGTAACTCGGTGTTAGACCTGAATAAGTGCAATATGGTGAGCTAGAATGACTGCTGCGCTTACCGGCCTATCCAATGCATGGGAGCGCTTGGTCGCAGCCGTGGCACCCGGCCACATGCGATTGTTTACATGGATGCGCAAAAGCTAACGACGAAATACAATGGCTATTCCTTGGAATCTAACCATGCTGGTTTTCTCGCATTCTAAATTGGCAATCGCATAAGGACCGCGACCAGTCACAAGTATACCAGGATTGTGTATCGAAGCTAAAAGGAAGGGCCACTACAGGACCTCACAGTGTGGCCGAGACAACGCGGTTTTAATAGAGAAATCAGCAGCAACAAATCGTTGGATATTATATTTTCTCATTTCGCGCAGTTTTCAGAAACAATTTCTCTCGGTGATTCACAGGTTAGAGCACAGGGTCAGACTCGAGCGCAGTGCAGGAATTATCGAACTTGGTCAGGGTTTGTGATGCGTATTCTTTCACGTTTTATTAAGCCGGTAAGTGGCCCGGATAAGTATAGGGACGCGCACCAAGTGTGCGGATAAACAGTTTTCGACGGTTTAATCAGGGTCAGATAGACCCTCTTCGCTTCGGACGGTGCCCAGCTAACACAGGACCGCGCAGTGCTTTACACACGATTGCCTCATTAAATCCCGCCATCGTATGTACTACACCGCAATGTATTTGATGCGATATAAATTACATCTAAGCATGCGACGTTATCTCCGCACCCGACGTTTGGTTGCTTTTCTATCCCTCCTGTTTCGAACCCCTTAGCTGGTGCACGTACAAGTGGAAATAACTCCGACGATAATGTGCCTGCTGTTCACAGACACATCATAACTACCGCTTGTTCCTCGCTATTTTCAGGAAATGAGACTCCACGTGTTTCGAGTGATTGTTTTAGCCCATACACCTTGTATGCGCACATCTCGGGCTTTTCTTTACTATATCAGATCAGGGTAATAAAATTTCTTTATATATAACTATATTGTTGAATGTCAGTATTCAATTACAAGCAATGGAAGAGAGTCGCTAAAGTTGGATGTAAGAACAACGAGATAAAATTTGCAATAAAATAAACATTACAGCATCCTTATTCGCCAAATATTCACCAGCTGAAAGCGTTAAAAGGGCGGGTAGTCAGGCAACAACTGGTGTTCGAATTTCTGAAGAAAAAGACTCTAAATTATGGAACAGCCTGGTTTGCAGCGGACCAGGGGTGGGCAGTAAAACTATTTTTTCGTATTATAATACTAATACATAATACTCCACAAAAATGCATATTATAATACTAATACAAATATTTTCTGAAAATGCGTATTATAATACATAATACTAATACTGTATTATAATTAGGGCCAGAAGTTTTCGGGTTTAACCCTATTTCTCCCCGAATGTACCCCCCAAACGCACTGACGGTCTCTTCGGGTTAAACCCGGTATTTACCCCCCGGGGCAACATAAGAAGAATTCGGGAAAACCCGATTTCTACCTGTGGAAACGAAACGAGCGTTCAAACTGCGATCGATCACCGCTACGCGGAAAGCTGCCATGTTGGATTTTTACGCGCCGAGACCGAGACCTGCCGAGCCAAGCCAATCCAAAGCATTTTAGATGGTTTCGGAACGCTTTGGAAGTGAGACGCCGGGCAACACCACGAACCCACGAACATTGTCACGGAGAGCGTGTGAGGATCGCACGAGTCGCACATGGTTAGACGCAAGAAAACAGCGGATGACTGGGCCAGGGAAAACCCTGACCTGGAAGTGCGCAAGAAACCGCACTTGGACAGCCCATGTGGATCTTCAACCCCAGAGTGTACCTTGGTTTGCCGGTACTGCTGCCTTGAAATCTCACCTGACCCATCGAAGAAACCGTATGACAGAATCAGGGAGCACTTGTCGTCACAGCGACACGCCAAAATGAAAGAAAACAGTTTAAAGGCGGAAGCTGAAAAAGCAAGTCAACCGACAATCTTTGACATCACCGTGCGTCAAAGGGACAAAGAGAAGGTGGCAGAGGGTGCAATACATGACTTCGTGCGAGCGTTTTGTTTCTCGGGCATTAGTCTCGAACATGCCGACGGTGAGCTCGGACGTGTCATCAGGCAGTACTGCCCTGCTACAAAAACCATGCCATCAGCAAAGCAACTGAGGGAGAAACACCTAGGTGAGGTCTTTCGCAGCCACAAGCGTTTGTTGACGCGGAAAGTCGAAAAGGTGAATATCAGCATCATTGTGGATGAATCACCAGATGTGCTGGGTGTCCCTACCCTGAACACACTCTTTTGCTATTATGATGCGGACAGGAAGGATAAGGTGATCCATCTTGTGGACGTGTCTCACTTAAGAGCTTGTAACAGCCTGACTGTTGGCACTACTCTTACTTCCGTGCTAACAGAGTATGAAAAAAGTTGGAACGACGTTATCGCTGTCGCGAGTGACTCCGCAGAATACATGCAGAAGATGGTGCGTGAAATTCGCGAAGGAGAAGCCGTGAACACAATCCATGTGAAGGACCTGTCGCACCTTATCCACGTTGCGGTAGACAAGGCACTGTGCTGTCAAGCTGTAGCTGACGTTCGCGCCGCCGTGATAAAGTTTGGTGCGCTTTTCAAGTATGCCAACCACCTATATCAGGTGTACCGTAAAAACCGGACTATAGGTCGAAGTTTTTTTTTTTAAAACGAGGCCCCAAGAACTGCCCTCGCCTTATAAAGCGGTCAGTGGGAGAAAACGAGGGCTGCAGTCTGGCAACCTGCGCCCTATCACGTGGTTGGTACGAGTAGTCGATCGGCAAGGTGAGAGGGAGTGCAGCACGCAGCCCACGTGTTTGTTTATCGTGCAGTTATGCCAGTTCGACGCCAATTTACTGCGCGTTTCAAGTTGGAGGTTATTTCCTTTGCCGAGGAATGTGGCAACATGAGCGCACAACGTCGATTCGGTGTGTCGGAAAAGTGCGTCCGGTACTGGCGAGGGCAGAAAGTTGCACTTCAAACGTGCAACTCGAAGCGGAAAGCGTTTCGTGGCAATGGGCCTTTGCACCCAGAGATCGAAGAGGAGCTATACGCGTTTGTGCACGGTCTACGGCAAAGATCACTTCCCGTCACCAGCGAAGCAATCCGGATTAAGGCTGTCCAGCTCGCCCGTGCTGCCGGCCTTGACAGGACGGTGTTTAAGGGCAGCCCGTCGTGGGTACGACGATTCATGAAGCGGAAGGGCCTGAGTCTTCGGCGCCGGACATCTGTTTGTCAGAAACTTCCCGAAGAATATGAGGACAAACTTGTCAACTTCCAGCGGCACGTGATCCAGCTACGGAGGATACATCGGTACATGCTGGGCCAAATCGGCAACGCGGACGAGACACCGGTGTGGTTCGACATGCCATGTCGTTCTACTGTGACCGACAAAGGAGCCAAAGAAGTCAAAGTGCTATCGACTGGGCACGAACACTCACGGTTCACCGTGATGCTCGCATGTACGGCAGACGGTCGAAAGCTGCCTCCGTTCGTAATTTTCAAACGGAAGACGCTGCCCAAGGAACAATTCCCGCGTGATGTGGTTGTGCGCGTTCACCCTAAGGGATATATGGACGAAAGCCTAATGCTCGACTGGATTCGGGTTGTCTGGAATAGGCGGCCAGGTGCCCTGCTGCAGCGACGCAACATGCTTGTGTTGGACTCCTTCAGGGGACACCTCACAGACCGTGTCAAAGACTCGCTGAGGGAGTCGAAATGCGACCTCGTCGTGATTCCGGGAGGCATGACATCAGTGCTTCAGCCACTCGATGTCGTGCTGAATAAACCTTTCAAGGACCGTGTCCGCGAACTGTATAACGAGTGGCTACTGCAGGATAACCCGAAGACGCCGAGTGGTCGACTACGGCGGCCGTCCCTCTCAACTGTGTGCGAGTGGGTCGCATCGGCATGGCGGGCACTTCCCGAAGAGATGGTCGTCAAGAGCTTTAAGAAGTGCAGCATAAGTAACGCTTTAGATGGAACAGAGGACGACGTGCTTTGGGCAAGCGGGGATGAGCAGGAGTCATCCGACTCGGACGAACCAGAGTCGCCCGATGAAGCGGACGTCGAGTGACAATGTAACCAAGACTAAACTATTGATTGGTGATTAAACTAGTCGTGACTTTTTTGTGTGTTTGAAATCACAGCCTTTTGTCTGTGTTTTTATTTCGCTGGTTCTTAAGATAGGGGGGTCGACTTATACGTGGGTCCGACCTATAGTCCGGTTTTTACGGTACATTGAAATCTGTGCAGCAAATGGTGTGCCACACACAGCTATTCTGAAGCCCCCAGCTGTTGTACCTGTGCGGTGGTATAGCTTTTACCGATGCCTGTGTGTTGTTACTGAAATGTGGGACTGCCTCACTGAGCTACTGGAAAGAGAAGAGGGAAGTGCAAAGGTGTCCAACCTAAGAGAGCTTCTGGGTGACAGAAAGGGACTGATATATGCAAAAGCAATTTCAATTCAAGGAGTTCTTGGAAGGCTTGTGCCCATTCAAGAGAAGCTCGAAAGCGGAAGAATTTTGCTTCCAGAGTACTGCCATCTTGCACACACACAGCTGTCTGTTGTAATGGAGTCCATACGGGAGAACGCTTCTTGCCCTTTAGAAGGACCACAAAAGACAGTTCTATCTATGCTGCCCACAGTGTATGCATTAGAGCTGAAGGACAGCATGACAAAATTTTGCACTGCACTGAGTGATAAGTGGTCTTCAACATGTGCAAGAAATCTAAGAGGACTTGAAAGGCAGCAACTAACACAGATGGAGATGTGGAGGCAAGCTGTGGTCTTAGACCCTTTCCAAAAGAACACTGTCAGTCAAGACTTTGAGTCATACAAGAATTTGTTTTCTATGGTAACTAATGATGAGAACATTGAAAGACAGTTCCAGGAGTATCTCAAGGATGATGTACCTAAAAATCAGGACCTCAGCATCATTAATTACTGGGCAGAAAACCACAAGTATTCGAACTTAAGTGCAGCTGCACTTGACCTGCTTTGTGTGCCCAGCGGAAGTTGTGATGTTGAGCACACTTTCAGTTGTTTGCGATGTGTCCAACGGCCTGACCGGTCATCTATGAACGAGGACACATTGCGAATGTGCATGATGTTGAACGTCAACAAAGACATCGAGTAGAAGCACCAGGTTATCCAGAAAGTTTGCTCCTCAAAGTTTAGCATGTCGCGTTATCAATAGTGACTGTTCTACCTCTTTCACAACTTGTATATTCTTTAGTCAATACGTCATGGTTGTGGCATTTACCTTTATGGTACTTTATCTTGCTGCTTAATAAAACCTGAAAAAACCCGAATGTTGCTCACGAGCATAAATCAGCGTCGTTTCTAAACCCGAATTTACATGAATTACTGCATCCAACTTTAACACCCGATTTTTACACCCCGAATTTTAGAAAATCAATTTCCCGAAAACTTCTGGCCCTAATTATAATTCATTCTAGTAATACAGGAATACATAACTTATTGAAAAGTCCAGGGCGTACACAATAGTTTTATTTCACAGTTTTAGTGTCTGTTGTATGAAACAATAGATGCATTACTGATTATTTAGTTTTAATAACATTTTCTACAAAATTCAATCTTTGAGTCTGTGGTGGATCCAGGGGGGAGGGCGGCTAAGGTCATGGCTAAGCGAAAATATTGTATGGTCCGCAGTGGCGCAATCTGCACCCACCACAATATTTGTGCATGGAACATTGATCTGTGACGAAGGAGCCTGAGTGTAAATCTCGTACACGGTCCGTCGTATGTTGTACATACCTTTATAGCGGAAGCTTTCACTCCATAGAAAATATTTCCGCAGCAAGCTCTTTTGTCAGCGCATACTATACAAGAGACAGGCAGTGAATTTTACGGCAGTATGTGAATTTAGCGACGCAGGCACAAGAGTATACTTTAAATATCACTATCACTGCTTGTGATTCATATTCAGGTGTCCAGGGATTGGTGTTGATGGAGGTTAAGTAGTTATAGATGTAGTTAAAATACATTGCAGTAGTTAAAGAAGTAGTTTTAACTACTCCCCTGAAAAGTAGTTGAACTACTAGTTAAACTACTCCATCGTGAGGTAGTTAGTAGTTATAGTTAAACTACTGTAGAAGTAGTTAGTGCCCATCACTGGAATTATCTGACACACACGGAGTCTAGAAATCGTTCGGCACACAGCAGATCGTAAAAGGTCACAGACAGAGACATTTTCTGACGAAGACCAGAGAGGAAAACGTGCACCGGTAACCATGCTGACAGTCAACGGCAATAAAACATTTCTCGTAGGATTCTGTGTCCACAGTTAGATACAATCTTGTCTCCATACAAAATGAAAACATAGTTCATGGTAAAGTATACAAATTTGCTTGCAAATTTTGCAATTTGCTCGCAAAAGCTCATCCGCGAATTGGCAACATGCGCTGTGAATGATGTCACGGCCAGTTCGCCTCGGAAGCAGGTCGCAGCAGCTGCCTTTTACACCTGTGGTTAACATATAATATTTTTGCTACTTGAACCAGTTACAACTTCATATCTCACAGAGTGAATGCTTTAGGGCGATTTCATTTCAATTCTGGCAGGGTCCCAATCCTTGGGTCCTCAATTTTCTTCGTTAATTTTTATATGATAGCCGCATGTGTGGCATGAACATTGGCGGTGGTCCGGCTTTCCGGAACGAAGCGGTTTGCAAGATAAAAAAAATCAATAAGCGGGTAGCGAGAACGCCGGATTCTCGGGAATGCGTTTTTCGGCTGCTTTGAAGCGCAGTATTTCCTTGTCCGTAGCCCACGTCACTCTGGCCTTCTTGCGACAGCATTACTGGGTCATGGGCTATGGCTGTGAGCGATATCTTTTCCCAGGGACCTCTGGAAGACCTTACAAAAAGGACACAAAAACGCTTCCCGTGCATGCACAAAAACGCTTCCCGTAAAAACCCCATGTTCTATTCGAAAAAGAAAAATTGTGCCTCAAGGTGGATGCTTTCTCTTGCTTTGCACGCAAAATTTCCCTCTGGTAAGCGCTCACAGGCCGAGTTACTGCCGTTGGGATCGACCCGACCCCACGAGGCTCATGCGAACTGACGCGCCACCGTATCGCTTGCCGGGCTTTGGCGCGTGAATTCTTCACGCAAACCTAAACGATTGCTGCACAAGTCGAAGTTGGAACTGTCATATGTTTGAATAAGATACATTGATTGGTACAAAAATAAAAAAGAAAGAGATAAAAAGGGCAGAAATTACGCCAGCAATACCTAACTTATGAATACCACTGACGAACGGGGAATTCAGATGATGCAATGTATGTGGCATTAAAAAAAAAAGGAAACGTGTATTCGCAACCAGACACGGACAGCAGTGTGGACCACACTCTTGTGGGAGGTCGTTTTCATTAGTGTGACCCCACCGGGTCCCTCTGCGGCGGAAACAACCGAGGTACAGTAACAAAACTGACTATGCCGTAAGATTTGGAAGGACACTACATCAGCGAAGCGTGGGAACCGCAGTTCGTCATTTTTGCTTTCGAGTTTGCACAGGCCACGCATAGGTATCTGAATTGTGAGTGTCAGCTGTAGTGACCCATCCATGGCTGCTAGGATGTACAGCAGCGACCGTGTTTATTGCGGAGATTATGGTCGCCGACACAAGAAGCGCATCTCAAAGCAGAGTGACTTTGTGAGTGTTTCTCGTTTGGACATGACAGCGCTGAAGAGAGTCCTGGGCCCAGCGGTCGCCAGCAACGTGGCCGAGGACGACCAGCTGTGCAGGAACCGCTTCAGGTATTTTCGCGACGTGATGTGTGACATGCCCTTTGAAGCTCATTCTTCGGCGCGTGACAGCGAATTTGTTGAGCCCGAAGAGAATCATAGAAGATATCAACGAACAGATCTCCTCTACCGATATTAATGTAACCCCTTTAAGACATCCGGGGTCCTTGAAAGGAAAAAGCATAGAGGCTTACGTTTCTCACAAGCATGCTCAAGTACATCGGCAATCAGCAGATCTGTGCGCCGCAAAATCGGTGATGCGTACGATGTGGACGAACCGCGTGAATCGGCAGTGGAGTGCAAGTACTGCCCGGACCTTCTAGAAAGCATTGCCAAAGCATACGAGAAATGTACCTCACAGCAGGCCCGATGCAAACTTCTAACGCTCTTGCCGGACACGATCAGCAAAAAAGAAACAATGACTTTGGTACCAGGAGCCACGAAATACGTCACCGATAAGGCAAGATGCATTAGGCGATCGGAAGGTGTTTGGGCCGTGCCAGATCCACGCGCTGGGCACCCGCTTAGTGAGGCTGAAGTTGTGACGGCACTGAAATACTACCTGGATGACGAACTAGAATGTTCCATGCAAAGTCCGAATAAGAAGGACGTTGCTAACACTTTGAGAAACGGCCAAAAGGAATCGGTAGTGAAAAGATTCATGACTCGCTCCATACGTGAGACATACAGCATTTTTAGAAAAGACCATCCGGAAATAAAGCTAGGTGTGACCGAGTTCTACTCCCTACGACCAAAATGGGTTCGAATGGTACCTTACCACTTGCAGTGTCTGTGTACCTACTGCGCCAACTTCGAACTTGTTATAATCGCAGCGAACACTGTTCCTGCAACAAAGTTATGCAAAGAAACGATTACAAGTTTGTGTGTGTATACGACCCCACCAGCGAAGCGTGCCTTTTCCGGGAGTGCAGGGGATGCGCTGAGGCTAAGCGCATAACCCTGAGGAAACTAGAGATTGCTGCGGAATGTGAAGTTGTGGTGGCGATGTGGGAGTCTGGTGACCTCGTCAGGAAGACCATGAGCGGGCGCGCATTTCTGAAAGAGATACGCAAGTGGGCCTCATTGTATGTAAAGGATGAGCACGTTCACAACATCCAGAGGAAGGCAATCTGGACCGAAAAGGGAGGCAGTTCGCAATGTTGAGACACATCGTTCTACACTTCGACTTTGCTGAAAACTGTACAGTGAACTTGCAAAATGAAGTGCAGGGCCACTATTGGCAGAGAAGCCAAGTGTCTATATTCACATGTGTGGTTAAAGCACAGAATGCCACACTAAGCATGGCGACCATGAGCGACGACTTACGGCATGACACAGCCCATGCGCTGCTTGCTTTGAAGCAAATATCACAAATCCGGTGACAAACACTCCCCAGCCAATTATCGTCCAATATCTCTTACCAGCATCTCATGCAAAGTTCTTGAGCATGTCATATATTCCCACTTGGTACAGTTCCTCGAATCCAACTCTTTCTTTCATCATAGTCAACATGGATTTCGGAAAGCATTTTCCTGCGAAACTCAACTGGTGTCATTCGTGCACGACTTAAGCTTTGTTCTTGACCAAGGGTCCCAGACCGACTGCATATTCCTTGACTTCTCCAAGGCATTTGATAAAGTATCGCACCGTCTCCTACTTCATAAACTCGGTGCACTCAACATTGATACTAATGTACTGTCCTGGCTGCATTGCTTCCTTTCTGATAGGAGCCAATACGTAACCATTAACGACGCTGATTCTTGTCTAGCTCCCGTACTATCTGGTGTGCCCCAGGGTTCCGTGCTTGGTCCTCTCCTTTTCCTAATCTACATTAACGACCTGCCGCAGTGTATTTCGTCATCGTCTATTTGTCTATTCGCCGATGATTGTGTTCTATACAAAGAAATTTTACAGGAGTCTGATGCCCTGCTTCTTCAGTCTGATCTTAATAACATATTAACATGGTGCCACACTTGGAGCATGGAACTCAATATTAACAAATGTAAACACATGAGAATAACACGAGTCCGTGGACACTGCCAGTCGTACACTCTTGATAACTTTACATTAGATTTGGTTCTTTCCTACAAATACCTGGGCGTCTTCATCTCATCTGATTTGTCTTGGAAAGCACATGTCGAGTATGTTGTAAGCAACGCTAACCGTACTTTGGGTTATCTTAGGCGCACCTTTCATCAGGCACCTCAGCATCTGAAGTTATCCTTGTACACATCCATTGTCCGTCCGAAGCTTGAATATGCTGTTTCGGTCTGGGATCCAGGTTCATCAGTCCTTGTTCAGGCCATTGAAACCATTCAGAACAGGGCTGCCCGCTTCATATTTGGCAACTACCAACGCACAGCCAGCGTAACCTCCATGAAACGTAACCTGCAGCTTACTAACCTAGCTTCCAGACGAAAAATTTCCCGTCTGTGCCTGTTCCATAAAATTTACTACCATAACGATAGCTTGCGATCTCGCTTTATTTTTCCGCCCGCGTACATATCAAACCGCACTGACCATCGTCAAAAGGTCCACATTCCATCTTGTTCAACCAAGACTCACGCTGACTCATTTTTCTACCGTACTGCCGTCGACTGGAACAACCTCCCCGGTTCACTAACGTCAATCTCGCCCATTGCTCAGTTCAAAAGTGTCATTAGTGATTTTATTGCATTGTAATCATCTTCGTTGTTTTGACATCATTGTTATATTTTGTACTCAGTTTTGTTTGTTCGATTGTTTTTGCTTCTGTAACCCATTTATTCTAACTACCACTCCCCTCTGTAACGCGCAAGCCCTGAGGGTATTTAAATAAATAAATAAATAAATAAATAAATAGTAGAAACGCTCGAGGACATTCTCCTCATATTTACACACACCGTGCACATATCTGACAGTGCTGCAGCACATTTCAAGAACAGATATCAGGTGCACGAAATGCGCTCTAATGGCCTGCTGATCCGTTGGATATTCTCTGCGAGTGGGCATGGGAAAAATGCTTGCGACGGTGCTGGCGGATCCCTCAAGCACGCGGCAAGCGTATACAACTACGGTCGCCAGCAGCGGACGTCATACGATCTGCCGAAGACTTTGTCTCTGTGCTGACAAATCGCAGGCATGCAACACATCTCCTGCACCTTCCTTCAGGCGAAGTTGCATCGTTCCGAAGTGCCGCACACGTCTGGTACAAGGCGAATGGCACGGAATCATCGGAGGTCCTTCTTGCACGAACAATGAATGAAGTCAGCATCCCGCATTAATATCTGCCCTCTGTGTATCTTAAAACTGAGAGAAGTTTACTCTGGTCCTGATTTCCATGTACTGTACCATAATTTGTCCTCGTTGTTTCTGCCTTTTCGCTTTTTGAACCAATCAGTGAATCTGATTCAAATATATGCCATAACTTCAAATTGTGTCTTAATCCATTCAAGCCATCGATTACTATGCGTGAAGAATTGGTGCGCCGAAGCCCGGCAAGCGATACGGTGGCGCGTCAGTTCACACGAACCTGGCGGGATAGGGTCGATCCCAACGGCAGTAACTCCTGTGAGCCAGTAACTCCTGTGAGTACTTACCAGAGGGAAACTTTGCATCAAAAGCAAGAAAAAGCATCCACATTGAGGCACAATTTTTCTTTTTCGAATAGAACATGGGGTTTTTACGCGAATGCTTGGCCAACTTCGACAAACCGTGTCAACCTATGTCAATTCAGACGCGATTTCCTCACAAACAGCGCGATGAAGAAATTCGCTCTGCATACCATTAGAAAGAGCGTACAACAAGCTTTCGTTTGATATGCATTTTATTGGGTTACCGCGAAAGTGAATCGCACAGGTACGGTAACAAAACATGCGCAATAATGCATGGGAAGCGTTTTTGTGTCCTTTTTGTAAGGTCTTTCAGAGGTCCCTGGGAAAAGATATCACTCACAGCCATAGCCCATGACCCAGTAATGCTGTCGCAAGAAGGCCAGAGTGACGTGAAATCCTGCAAGGAAATACTGCGCTTCAAAGCAGCCGAAAAACGCATTCCCGAGAACCGGCGTTCTCGCTACTCGCTTATTGATTTTTTTTATCTTGCGAACCGCTTTGTTCCGGAAAGACGGACCACCGCCAATGTCCATGCCACACATGCGGCTATCATATCAAAATTAACGAAGAAAATTGAGGACCCAAAGGTTGGGGCCCTGCCTGAACTGAACTGAAATGAAATCGCCCTTTAGTACGCAGGAACTAATGGATAATGATCGTAGGCTCGTTAAATAACCTTTCATGGTCCCTTTAATCCATTTGGACAGAGACATTCGAGTTGTATGTTTTTAATTCTTCTTTCGCATCCTGGATGGCGGACAATGGTTGAGTTCCCATCTACTTAATTTCTTTTTGTACAGTTTGGAGTTTGACATCATGGTCGTAAAATGACGTCAAGAATGCGCGGTTTCACAAGTGCAGGAACTACACTATAAAACAAAGGAAAGATCACCAACCTCTCAAAAACTGTGAAAGGTGAAGCTCGTGTCAACGTAGGTGTCCTAGCACAGGTCAGCCAAGCACAAAATTATGTGCAGTGATTGGCGATGTTGCTTTCAGCTACTTGATAGCCCACTGAGCGACATCTTCATGTTCTGGCTTGTTTGTGTCGATGCAGCGAGTCAGGTCTGATGACTTGCTGAGCAGGATTCTGCCAAAGATAGTGTCACTTCATCATTGTGGTTATGATCAGTGCGGATAGCACAACAAGCATGGCTGCGACCAACGGAATTTGACACCTTTGGTTAATGAAAATCAAATTGGCAACTTCCACGTGAGATCTGGGTGATACCACGGGAGATAAGAGAAGAGCAAGCGCTCTGGGAAAGTGAGGGATTCATTCGTGCAGCAGTCACCCTCTCAGATCATCACTTAGGTTTGGATCCGTGAAGCGGTCTGGGCGGCAAGCAGGTTTTGATGTAAGCCAGTAAACCTTGTTCTTCGTTCCGTAATTGCTGTGTTTGTGTTCCTAGGGGTTACGGTGTGTTGGCTATTCAACCACCCCAGGTTTCTGGGCAAAGGTTCCCACATACTGGAGTACTGGCAGTGGCAACTTCTGCGGGAGCACATTTTCGCATGAGAAGAAGTGATTGTGGAGAAGCAGGGGCCTCACCAGTGATGACACACCACAGCGATTCTTCGAAAGCGACAATTATGGGGATCGTGATGACGCAAAATGTACAAGAGATTAGGAATTAGAGTATAGGGATAAGGATAGAGTCAGTGAGACGTCCGATCCTAACATTTCAGCGATGTCTGTCCACAGACTTCCACAGCACCTGCGTAGGTTGGTTCTTCTGCCTGTGTCCTTTAAGCTATATCGCAGCCCAAGAATGTCCTCTAAGTGTGTCACATTAGCCTAAGTTTGGGGAGCAAAATAAAGCAAGAATAATTCTCCCGCATCTTCTCGTAAAAGTAAGAAGCAAACAAAGGCAACACTGTGTCACTTTTAAACTTGCAATGTCAGAGATTAATGCCGTGGTTCTGGTACACCCGGGAGCCAAGCAGGCTTTGGGGGGGGATTCGGGAGGCACCAATTTTATAAAGAAACAGACAAACGTGGTTGGGGGATCCGAAAGATTCGACTCACTCTTTTGGGCACTGGGATTCAGATTTGCGAATCTCGAATCCCTGACTAGGATTCAGTTAACCCATCTCTAAAATAAACAGCTATATCCTCTCCTTCTCAGAACATGTACAGCCGAACCTCGCAGTTAAGCTACAGTGAACATTGTTGGTGCAAATTATCGGTTATTGAGACTTTTGTCCGATTTGGTTGGTCACGCTTTACTTCTACGGGGATCCCGCGTTTACAACGAAGTAGGCTTCCCCATTTCCTAGCCTATTATCGGTTACCGCTAAGCGATTCATCGTGACTTTCCAACACACAAGCGCATTTTTTCCGGCACATTCGGGAGATTAGCTCCCGTTTTGGAAAGGTGACCCGCACGTCGAGGCGAATGACCCCGATAAGTGAGCAACGCGTTCACTGGCTGCGTGCTTCTAGTGCTTTCACACTCGTTCCTCCTCTCCACCGTGCTTTCGTCCTCGTCACCGTGGATTGCATCATTCCCGAAACTTCCCATCATCGAGTAGCCGGTATGCTGCTGAAACGTAAAGCACTGAGCATCGAAACGAAGGTGAATATTCTTCGTGACGTCGACAGTGGCATGAAGAAGGACGTCGTGTACAATTTCGGCATCCCGGCCAACACTCTGTCTACGATACTAAGGGCAAGAGGAAACATCAAGGGCACCTTCCAGGTGCAAGCCATCGCCAGCAACCGGAAAAGAGGTTTCGCAAATGATCCTTCCCAGATGTGGAAGACACAGTTATCACATGGTTCAAAGACGTGAGAGGAAGGAACCTGCCGGTGTCAGGTGCGTTATTGAAAAAAAAAAAAAAGCGTATGACTTCGCATTTTTACTTGGTCAGAAGAAGGTCGGCAGATAACATTGCCGTGGCAAGTGAGCTGATGGACGCAGACGTCATTGCTGGGGTCAATCAGGAACGCAGCAGCGAATGTACAGGAGCGGTGAGTGACGGTGAGTGCGACGATCGGGAAGACACGGACCTCCGTTTAACACACTGTGAGGCTCTCTCCATGGTACGCGTACTGAAGGATTTCTTTCTGGAACACCCGACAGCGTCCGATGAAATCAGGAACGCAGCAGCGAATGTACAGGAGCGGTGAGTGACGGTGAGTGCGACGATCCAGAAGACACGGACCTCTGTTTAACACACTGTGAGGCTCTCTCCATGGTACGCGCACTGAAGGACTTGTTTCTGGAACACCCGACAGCGTCCGATGAAATCAGGAATGCAGCAGCGAATGTACAGGAGCGGTGAGTGACGGTGAGTGCGACGATCCGGAAGACACGGACCTCCGTTTATCACACTGTGAGGCTCTCTCCATGGTAAGCGCACTGAAGGACTTCTTTCTGGAACACCTGACAGCATCCGATGAAATCACGAACGCAGCAGCGAATGTACAGGAGCGGTGAGTGACGGTGAGTGCGACGATCCGGAAGACACGGATCTCCGTTTAACACACTGTGAGGCTCTCTCCATGGTACGCGCACTGAAGGACTTCTTTCTGGAACACCCGACAGCGTCCGATGAAATCAGGAACGCAGCAGCGAATGTACAGGAGCGGTGAGTGCGACGATCCGGAAGACACGGACCTCAGTTTAACACACTGTGGGGCTCTCTCCATGGTACGCGCACTGAAGGACTTCTTTCTGGAACACCTGACAGCGTCCGATGAAATCAGGAACGCAGCAGCGAATGTACAGGAGCGGTGAGTGCGAAGATCCGGAAGACACGGACCTCCGTTTAACACACTGTGAGGCTCTCTCCATCGTACGCGCACTGAAGGACTTCTTTCTGGAACACCTGACAGCGTTCGATGAAACCAGGAACGCAGCAGCGAATGTACAGGAGCGGTGAGTGACGGTGAGTGCGACGATCCGGAAGACACGGACCTCCGTTTAACACACTGAGAGGCTCTCTCCATGGTACGCGCACTGAAGGACTTCTTTCTGGAACACCTGACAGCATCCGATGAAATCAGGAACGCAGCAGCGAATGTACAGGAGCGGTGAGTGACGGTGAGTGCGACGATCCGGAAGACACGGATCTCCGTTTAACACACTGTGAGGCTCTCTCCATGGTACGCGCACTGAAGGACTTTTTTCTGGAACACCTGACAGCGTCCGATGAAATCAGGAACGCAGCAGCGAATGTACAGGAGCGGTGAGTGCGACGATCCGGAAGACACGGACCTCCGTTTAACACACTGTGGGGCTCTCTCCATGGTACGCGCACTGAAGGACTTCTTTCTGGAACACCTGACAGCGTCCGATGAAATCAGGAACGCAGCAGCGAATGTACAGGAGCGGTGAGTGCGAAGATCCGGAAGACACGGACCTCCGTTTAACACAGTGTGAGGCTCTCTCCATCGTACGCGCACTGAAGGACTTCTTTCTGGAACACCTGACAGCGTTCGATGAAATCAGGAACGCAGCAGCGAATGTACAGGAGCGGTGAGTGACGGTGAGTGCGACGATCCGGAAGACACGGACCTCCGTTTAACACACTGAGAGGCTCTCTCCATGGTACGCGCACTGAAGGACTTCTTTCTGGAACACCTGACAGCGTCCGATGAAATCAGGAACGCAGCAGCGAATATACAGGAGCGGTGAGTGACGGTGAGTGCGACGATCCGGAAGACACGGACCTCCGTTTAACACACTGAGAGGCTCTCTCCATGGTACGCGCACTGAAGGACTTCTTTCTGGAACACCCGACAGCGTCCGATGAAATCAGGAACGCAGCAGCGAATGTACAGGAGCGATGAGGGACGGTGAGTGCAATGATCCGGAAGACACGGACCTCCGTTTAACACACTGAGAGGCTCTCTCCATGGTACGCGCACTGAAGGACTTCTTTCAGGAACACCCGACAGCGTCCGATGAAATCAGGAACGCAGCAGCGAATGTACAGGAGCGGTGAGGGACGGTGAGTGCGACGATCCGGAAGACACGGACCTCCGTTTAACACACTGAGAGGCTCTCTCCATGGTACGCGCACTGAAGGACTTCTTTCTGGAACACCCGACAGCGTCCGATGAAATCAGGAACGCAGCAGCGAATGTACAGGAGCGGTGAGTGACGGTGAGTGCGACGATCCGGAAGACACGGACCTCCGTTTAACACACTGTGAGGCTCTCCCCATGGTACGCGCACTGAAGGACTTCTTTCTGGAACACCCGACAGCGTCTGATGAAATCAGGAACGCAGCAGCGAATGTACAGGAGCGGTGAGTGACGGTGAGTGCGACGATCCGGAAGACACGGACCTCCGTTTAACACACTGTGGGGCTCTCTCCATGGTACGCGCACTGAAGGACTTCTTTCTGGAACACCTGACAGCATCCGATGAAATCAGGCACGCAGCAGCGAATGTACAGGAGCGGTGAGTGCGACGATCCGGAAGACACGGACCTCCGTTTATCACACTGTGAGGCTCTCTCCATAGTACGCGCACTGAAGGACTTCTTTCTGGAACACCTGACAGCATCCGATGAAATCAGGAACGCAGCAGCGAATGTACAGGAGCGGTGAGTGACGGTGAGTGCGACGATCCGGAAGACACGGATCTCCGTTTAACACACTGTGAGGCTCTCTCCATGGTACGCGCACTGAAGGACTTCTTTCTGGAACACCTGACAGCGTCCGATGAAATCAGGAACGCAGCAGCGAATGTACGGGAGCGGTGAGTGCGACCATCCGGAAGACACGGACCTCCGTTTAACACACTGTGGGGCTCTCTGCATGGTACGCGCACTGAAGGACTTCTTTCTGGAACACCTGACAGCGTCCGATGAAATCAGGAACGCAGCAGCGAATGTACAGGAGCGGTGAGTGCGAAGGTCTGGAAGACACGGATCTCCGTTTAACACACTGTGAGGCTCTCTCCATGGTACGCGCACTGAAGGACTTCTTTCTGGAACACCTGACAGCGTCCGATGAAATCAGGAACGCAGCAGCGAATGTACAGGAGCGGTGAGTGCGACGATCCGGAAGACACGGACCTCCGTTTAACACACTGTGGGGCTCTCTCCATGGTACGCGCACTGAAGGACTTCTTTCTGGAACACCTGACAGCGTCCGATGAAATCAGGAACGCAGCAGCGAATGTACAGGAGCGGTGAGTGCGAAGATCCGGAAGACACGGACCTCCGTTTAACACACTGTGAGGCTCTCTCCATCGTACGCGCACTGAAGGACTTCTTTCTGGAACACCTGACAGCGTTCGATGAAATCAGGAACGCAGCAGCGAATGTACAGGAGCGGTGAGTGACGGTGAGTGCGACGATCCGGAAGACACGGACCTCCGTTTAACACACTGAGAGGCTCTCTCCATGGTACGCGCACTGAAGGACTTCTTTCTGGAACACCCGACAGCGTCCGATGAAATCAGGAACGCAGCAGCGAATGTACAGGAGCGGTGAGGGACGGTGAGTGCAACGATCCGGAAGACACGGACCTCCGTTTAACACACTGTGAGGCTCTCTCCATGGTACGCGCACTGAAGGACTTCTTTCTGGAACACCCGACAGCGTCCGATGAAATCAGGAACGCAGCAGCGAATGTACAGGAGCGGTGAGGGACGGTGAGTGCGACGATCCGGAAGACACGGACCTCCGTTTAACACACTGAGAGGCTCTCTCCATGGTACGCGCACTGAAGGACTTCTTTCTGGAACACCCGACAGCGTCCGATGAAATCAGGAACGCAGCAGCGAATGTACAGGAGCGGTGAGTGACGGTGAGTGCGACGATCCGGAAGACACGGACCTCGGCTTAACACACTGTGAGGCTCTCTCCATGGTACGCGGACTGAAGGACTTCTTTCTGGAACACCCGACAGCGTCCGATGAAATCAGGAACGCAGCAGCGAATGTACAGGAGCGGTGAGTGACGGTGAGTGCGACGATCCGGAAGACACGGACCTCCGTTTAACACACTGTGAGGCTCTCCCCATGGTACGCGCACTGAAGGACTTCTTTCTGGAACACCCGACAGCGTCTGATGAAATCAGGAACGCAGCAGCGAATGTACAGGAGCGGTGAGTGACGGTGAGTGCGACGATCCGGAAGACACGGACCTCCGTTTAACACACTGTGAGGCTCTCTCCATGGTACGCACACTGAAGGACTTCTTTCTGGAACACCTGACAGCGTCCGATGAAATCAGGAACGCAGCAGCGAATGTACGGGAGCGGTGAGTGCGACGATCCGGAAGACACGGACCTCCGTTTAACACACTGTGAGGCTCTCTCCATGGTACGCACACTGAAGGACTTCTTTCTGGAACACCTGACAGCATCCGATGAAATCAGGCACGCAGCAGCGAATGTACAGGAGCGGTGAGTGCGACGATCCGGAAGACACGGACCTCCATTTATCATACTGTGAGGCTCTCTCCATGGTACGCGCACTGAAGGACTTCTTTCTGGAACACCTGACAGCATCCGATGAAATCAGGAACGCAGCAGCAAATGTACTGGAGCGGTGAGTGACGGTGAGTGCGACGATCCGGAAGACACGGACCTCCGTTTAACACACTGTGGGGCTCTCTCCATGGTACGCGCACTGAAGGACTTCTTTCTGGAACACCTGACAGCGTCCGATGAAATCAGGAATGCAGCAGCGAATGTACAGGAGCGGTGAGTGTGAAGATCCGGAAGACACGGACCTCCGTTTAACACACTGTGAGGCTCTCTCCATGGTACGCGCACTGAAGGACTTCTTTCTGGAACACCTGACAGCGTCCGATGAAATCAGGAACGCAGCAGCGAATGTACAGGAGCGGTGAGTGATGGTGAGTGCGACGATCCGGAAGACACGGATCTCCGTTTAACACACTGTGAGGCTCACTCCATGGTACGCGCACTGAAGGACTTCTTTCTCGGAACACCTGAAAGCGTCCGATGAAATCAGGAACGCAGCAGCGAATGTACAGGAGCGGTGAGTGCAACGATCCGGAAGACATGGACCTCCGTTTAACGCACTGTGAGGCTCTCTCCATGGTACGCGCACTGAAGGACTTCTTTCTGGAACACCTGACAGCGTCCGATGAAATCAGGAACGCAGCAGCGAATGTACAGGAGCGGTGAGTGACGGTGAGTGCGACGATCCGGAAGACACGGATCTCCGTTTATCACACTGTGAGGCTCTCTCCATGGTACACACACTGAAGGACTTCTTTCTGGAACATCCGACAGCGTCTGATGAAATCATTCGTGATGCGTTTCATTCGCTTGACAAGGTTGAAGTGACTGTCGTGAACAGTGCACGAAGCGACAGAAGATTACAGATTTCTTCAAATAAAACGGTTGTGTTTGCCTTATTGTGTTTTGAACCGATTTTGAAATATTGCGGACGCTACGCTTGTTCCGGCAGGAATTTGTGAGAATCATTAGTCACATTTAAATGCTGTACTTTGACAGCGAATATCGCGTATCACGAACCAATTTGCGATTCTCGTGCGACTTCGTTGTAACAAGGTTCGACTGTAGTACATCCACACAAGTGTGTGTGGTGGGGGAACGGGGGGGCACCTTGAGGGTCAACATGTATGTTGGTGTTATGCTCCCAAAAGCAAGAAAAGGATAATACCGTTCCATTCATCTCATTCACAGACTTTAAAAAGAGCTGTGTTGAGTAACTGCTTAAATAGTGCCTTGCGCAACTCCTGCTTCCACCGCGTAGAAGAGGCATATGATTTCACAGATTGATCAAGCCAAAGTGCTGGGTGCCCATATGAGCTCATATTCAATGTGAGTGAGGTGTTGCCAAAGACCATCATGGGAGGGAAGGCTCAGGCGAAGAACAGACCTGTAGGGGTACTGGTTGTCATTCCTTATATGTACGCATAAATTATCCCATAATTTAAAGAAACTTGCAAACAGGCATTCTATTCCTGTGGCACTCTGTGCTCCGGAAAAATTAGGGAAACTGCGCAATATGACCTGCCATAGAAAGAATGTCGGTCAGTGTGACATAAAACACCACAAGAAGTTTGTTTCGTGTAAGGCTTATGTGGTCTATGAAATACTGCTGACCTGCGGTAAATCAAACATTGGCCTGACGGGGCGATGTTTAAACATTAGGCTAAGGGAGCATGCTGCTACACAGAGGGGTATCCCATCTGGTCACTTGTCGGTGCATTGTAACACGTGTAGCTGTTCTCCAAGATTCCCGGAGATGAGGCTAAAAGGTCGTTCTTGTCATCGGCGTACCAGGGAAATAATAGATGCATTTGAAATAAGGAAAAATGAGCAACAGTGTGAGTCATGCTTCTATCACTTTGTTTGATAATGAAGTAAAATTCTCAAAAATGTGGGACAAGGAAAAGGATGACGAGTGTGTGGATGACGTATTAGCCATGTGAGTGTTATATTTAAAGACGGTACTATGTTGCCAATAAATTCTTTTGCTGGAAGTTTAGCACCTGTCCCGTTCCCAGTGCTAGTTTGTCATGCAAGAACAACACAAACATGCCCGGTTTTTCACTCCAGAGTAATCCACTGAGCAGTCTGGTCATTTCAGACTGAGAAGGTCCGCAACGAGGAACCCTGCGCTGCGATCGCAGATGACGACATCGTCAGTGTCGTCGCTTCCGATAGTGTTCAAGAAGAATCTGATGATGAAAGCAGGGATGCACCAGCTGCGACGGTAGAAAATGCGCGGGCGTAACTGAGAACAGCGCAAGTACTTTCCAAGCAACGAAACAATGTTTCGCGAGTTAATGCCATTAGTGAAGCTTTGCAAGAACTGGATTCGTGTATTAGAATGAAACAGATGACAACGGATAGTTTTCTGTGTAATGGTCAAAAAAGATGTCCTTTAGGATCACTCCTGATTTTCGTTTTTCACTTATCCGGTTCGCCCACTATGCGAACATTTTCGCAGCAAATGAGGCTGCCCGGATAAACGCGGGTTGACTGTATTAACAAGTATAGACTGTATTTCACAGCCTGCTTAGCCAACAAGAAAATCCCCAGGACCAGCAAACACTGCTGTACCCCATGAACCGAACATCACGGTCAATACCCTTAGGCTGGGTTCACACAAGGGGTCCCCGCGATGGGTCAGCGGATGGCAGAAACATAAGAGCTCATGTCATAAAAATGTGTGTTCTCTTTCATCCCCTGGGGACCGGGATCCCACTGCGGACTTTTTTTTTTTTCTTGACAGGCTGTTTTACGGGTCGGACCACTGAACAAGAGGGATTTGAAGAACCACGTAATAAAGAAAGAGGAATCATGTACGGGTCTCCACTAAGCAATGAAACTAAGGGAAAGAAAAAAAGAATGAGGGTTTAATACGAGCAAGTGGATCTCCTAATACGATACCCACAAAGGCACTGCGTGGAAATGCACACCTTACTATGCAGCAACAACAACAACATATAAATTATGATCATGACTGTTATGAAACGCTAGCAGTTTCTTTTCTATTTTTGCTGGTGCAACGGTTTCCTGCACTGTGGAGTGTTTGAGATCAAACGTACCACAACATACAAAACGTCTAGTTTTTCTGTTCAACCACATTGCAGGACCGCATGCATCATCCCGTGTGAATGCCCAGTTGGGACCGGGCTCCTCAGTCCACATGACTCCACCGCACCAAAGCAGATTTCACTCCCGGTCCAGTCCCTCGTGGGAACCTGGCCTTATATCCATGTATATCACGTGCTGAGAGCCGCGCCGAGCACCAAACAGGCACCTTCAGCTGCACACTGTCATTGGGTGGGATCCAAAACACGGTTTGCCAAGACGAACACTGTAAAATGGAGGAGCCAGTCAGAACTATGCTACCTACATCATCTATCGATCAGCTCACACAAATCCTAGGAATCCGCGAACATGCTAGGCAATACAAGATTCCAAAGTTACATTATTGTAACTTAATTGTGACACCATCGTCTTTAACCGGTAGTTTGCGTTATCCTGGGTGTAACTCTGGCCGGCAGTTTGCGTTACCGTTGGTGCAACGCTAGCCGCAACCAATAATGTTTCTGGTGGTTACTCGAGTCTTAATGACTCCGTTTAAGCAGGCCTCCTCAGCTAGCCGTATCCGCGGCCCTAAAAAAAATAGGAAACGTCATAGCCACGTGGTATTATTGCGTATTACAACGTCAGGCATCATAGTTAATATCCATTGGCCGAGCGGTGTTGCGTGTCCCGATTGGTTGACAAAGTTTCGAACTATTTGACCGGGCCGTTGACCGGGCGTACACCTGCGCAGCAGCGATTCCAGCAATGTCGGATGACAGCTGACAGCACCGAATTATCGTATTGTGGTGAGGGACAAGTGTCTTCGTTGATTTCTTCGTGTGCTGAAGTTCCTCTGCTCGTATTGTACTGTTTCTTAGCACAAATATCATCGTATGACAGACAATCAAGTTCGGAACTGGGATGCTGTGGTGAGGTACAGCGTGAGGAACATTTTCGAGCACCGTCGCATTTTCGAATGCAGTGAGAACACGGTGTTTCGTGCGACACAAACGCTTCCGTTTCGTTGCAACCCTTGGTGCACTGCAAGGAACAAAGTGAAATGCTTGTAATGAAGTGCTTGAAAGGACTGTTGTGCCGCTGTGCTATATCTAGATGCGAAGTTACGTGATATCTTGGTCGCGTACATGATAAGAAGCGGTAACATGTCTGGCTAAACGTGTTTATCCTTCTCGGATATCGGCAAGCTCTTTTAAACCCGACTAGCAATATGCAGATGTCACACCCACGTCGGAGAAGTTCCGACAAAGAACAACACCGGGGATTGCAACTCAGCCTTGGTCTAATACGGCACCGACTCTGTGGCTAGAAAAGGGTGGACCGTGGGAACTGACCATATCCATGGGTATCAGCCTTGGGACATAAAGGAACTTCACTGAGGAGCCGAAGACAAGGCCACGGCAAAGGACTCAAAATGACCAGCCGAGGTTATTTAAGCGCTTCCTCACTTGCTGTCTGTCTTTTACGGTTGTGCTGTTACGTTCACCATGTTCGTCCCTTGACGGAGTTCGAGTGGCAATGGCAAAACGGAAACCTGAAGTCCCAAAACAGTCACGCGGTGTCAACTGCCGAGCCAGAGGTTGCAAGAACTCGAGCCTCAATTGCAGCCTTTCATTCTTTGGTTTCCCAGGAGACGACAGGTAAGTTTTGTTTTTGTTTTTGATACACTTTTCACATGTCATCTAATCTGTTCGTGAGGCTATCCTAATTTTGGTGAGGCTGAGTTGTGCTCTATGCAGAGTTATAATTCTCAAGCTGTTTCAGTTCATTGCCTTATTGTTATTGTATTGCACGTGCTTATTCCCAAATTATTGTATGTTACAGGAGACGTGCATGGATTGAGTACTCTGGCCGGCCTGAATATGCTGCTCTTCCACCTCAGCAGCTCAAAAATAGGAAGCTGTGTGCAGCACATTTCACTTCCAATGCATTTGCAAACAGACAGAGGACTTACCTGAGGAAAACAGCAATTCCTGCAGTGCCCCTCAGCCGTTCATCAGTGACAGCAGGTGAGATTGGTCCTTGGCATGACGCCTGCTTGTCAGTGATATATAGTTTAAAGACAACACAACAGCTCCTTGCGTGAATATGTTTCTGTTGCTGAAAAAAGCTGAACATTTGCTTTCTCTATGTAATGCTGCAAGGCCCCTGGAGCACCACAATAAATAAATGTTTAATTTTGTTTAGCAGGCCATTCAATGCATATGGGGGAACTCTTTCCATCTGCCCGTCCGGCTTCTTCTTCACGTGAGACAGGCATCAGACCGCAGGAAGCCACTGGTAAGTGAACTTTTTTTTTTTCCTATTAACAACAACAACAACAAAAAAAAACAGCAATGTCAGAAGATTGTCTTATGAGATTGCCACATCAATTAACTGACTGAGAGAGAGCGACAAAGGAATATTTCGATCAGACTATTTAATTATACTCATTTTCTTCAGCGGGTCCTTCAACACCTGCCGAGAGACGGTTTCCATCTACCCCTCCGGCTTCTTCTACACGCGAGGAAGGCATAGGACCGCTGGATGCCACCGGTAAGTGCATAACTTTTTTTTTATATTAAAAAAAAACAAAAAACAGCAATGTCAGAAGATTGTCTTATGAGATTGCCACATCAATTAACTGACCGAGAGAGAGCGACAAAGGAATATTTCGATCAGACTATTTCATTATACTCATTTTCTTCAGCGGGTCCTTCAACACCTGCCGAGAGACGGTTTCCATCTACCCCTCCGGCTTCTTCTACACGCGAGGAAGGCATAGGACCGCTGGATGCTACCGGTAAGTGCACAACTTTTTTTTTATATTAAAAAAAAAAACAGCAATGCCAGAAGATTGTCTTATGAGATTGCCACATCAATTAACTGACTGAGAGAGAGCGACAAAGGAATATTTCGATCAGACTATTTCATTATACTCACTTTCTTCAGCGGGTCCTTCAACACCTGCCGAGAGACGGTTTCCATCTACCCCTCCGGCTTCTTCTACACGTGAGGAAGGCATAGGACCGCTGGATGCTACCGGTAAGTGCACAACTTTTTTTTTATATTAAAAAAAAAATAAATAAACAGCAATGTCAGAAGATTGTCTTATGAGACTGCCACATCAATTAACTGACTGAGAGAGAGCAACAAAGGAATATTTCGATCAGACTATTTCATTATACTCATTTTCTTCAGCGGGTCCTTCAACACCTGCCGAGAGACGGTTTCCATCTACCCCTCCGGCTTCTTCTACACGTGAGGAAGGCATAGGACCGCTGGATGCTACCGGTAAGTGCACAACTTTTTTTTTATATTAAAAAAAAATAAAATAAACAGCAATGTCAGAAGATTGTCTTATGAGACTGCCACATCAATTAACTGACTGAGAGAGAGCAACAAAGGAATATTTCGATCAGACTATTTCATTATACTCATTTTCTTCAGCGGGTCCTTCAACACCTGCCGAGAGACGGTTTCCATCTACCCCTCCGGCTTCTTCTACACGCAAGGAAGGCATAGGACCGCTGGATGCTACCGGTAAGTGCACAACTTTTTATTTATATTAAAAAAAAAAAACAGCAATGTCAGAAGATTGTCTTATGAGACTGCCACATCAATTAACTGGCTGAGAGAGAGCAACAAAGGAATATTTCGATCAGACTATTTCATTATACTCATTTTCTTCAGCGGGTCCTTCAACACCTGCCGAGAGACGGTTTCCATCTACCCCTCCGGCTTCTTCTACACGCGAGGAAGGCATAGGACCGCTGGATGCTACCGGTAAGTGCACAACTTTTTTTTTATATTTAAAAAAAAAAAACAGCAATGTCAGAAGATTGTCTTATGAGACTGCCACATCAATTAACTGACTGAGAGAGAGCAACAAAGGAATATTTCGATCAGACTATTTCATTATACTCATTTTCTTCAGCGGGTCCTTCAACACCTGCCGAGAGACGGTTTCCATCTACCCCTCTGGCTTCTTCTACACGCGAGGAAGGCATAGGACCGCTGGATGCTACCGGTAAGTGCACAACTTTTTTTTTATATTAAAAAAAAAAAAAAAACAGCAATGTCAGAAGATTGTCTTATGAGACTGCCACATCAATTAACTGACTGAGAGAGAGCAACAAAGGAATATTTCGATCAGACTATTTCATTATACTCATTTTCTTCAGCGGGTCCTTCAACACCTGCCGAGAGACGGTTTCCATCTACCCCTTAGGCTTCTTCTACACACGAGGAAGGCATAGGACCGCTGGATGCTACCGGTAAGTGCACAACTTTTTTTTTGTATGTAATTATGTTATTGTAATTGTAATTGTATTGTAATTATGTTGTCGTTATTGTATGTAAGAGGAGGTGATAGAAACGGAAACATAGTTTATGTTAAATTAGTAGGTAGCTATCTATACTGCCCATGTGTGCTTAACGTCATACAAGCAAGCACTCCTGTCTTTTTTGCATTCCAGTAATAATAGTATGCTTTGATTTTCACAGGCTCTGTGTCCACTACTCAGAGGCGGGGGCGTCCTCAAAAGCTGAGAACACCAAGAACTGCGTCCCTTATCTACAACCTGCAGGCAACAAGGGAACGCCTGCGACGTTCGTTGTTCAGAAGCCGTGGAACTAGGCATTTTGGGGGCCTCACCAAGGGCCAGATCGTGCATAGAGCGTCTAGGTACCTTTCAAAACGTGCCCTTGACCTGTTCCGTGCTCAGCTGTGCCTGCAGCCCTTACACAAGTTTGGTCGTAGGTGGCCTCCCCATTTCAGGAGCTTTGCTCTCAATCTGCACTTCAAGGGCCCTCAAGCTTGCAGGTACCTAAGTGAAGTATTGGCTCTGCCATCTGAGAGTTCATTGAGAAATTGGCTTAAGGAAATTACTTTGGAACCTGGAGTCATGCCTTCAGTTCTCGAAGGACTGAAGACAAAACTCGAGGGGCTGCCACCAAAAGATCGCACATGTGTACTGTTATTCGATGAGATGTCCATTAAGGAGCACCTGCAGTACGATTCCAGATCAGACACTGTTTACGGCTTTGCAGACACAGGAAAAGAAAGGAACTCCCAGATGGCAAACTCTGCTTTGCTTGTTGCACTCTCAGGGTTAACTAAATCCTGGGTTCAGCCCTTGTGTTATTTATTTTCGAAGTCTACCGTGTCAGCAGACACACTGCAGGATTTGATTCAGGACCTCATTCGACAGCTTCGATCATTGGATGTCTCTGTGAAAGCGGTTGTCTGTGACCAGGGTGCCAGCAACTGTGCATTGTCTAGAAAGCTTCAGATCTCCCCATCCAAACCTTACTTCTGTGTCGATGAATCCAAAGTATATTTTATTTTTGATCCACCACATTTAATGAAAACAACACAAAACCTGCTGTTGAAGCATGACCTGCAGATTGGGAATGCTCAACAGAAGGTTCAGTGGTCCTTCATTAAACAGTACTATAAATCAGACCACCCCCTAAAGGTCCGACTGTCACCTAAGTTGACAGACAATCACATTCACCCCACAGCTTTCAAACGTATGAAGGTCAAGCTTGCGACGCAAGTATTGAGCAATAGTGTTTCCACTGGGATCGCTGTGTAGAGGAGGTGGAGTTCCTCTACATGAGTCCTGACCGGCGGTGATGGAATGTCCCAGCGGGCAGATGGTCGTGGCCTCACGCTAGGACGGTGCCGGTAGAACTGCCGTGCCAGAGCCGTAGCGCGTGGCAGCAGAGGCACGTCTTCGTCATCACACACGGGCCGCCACATCACTCCCCCCCTCAGACGCGGAGCGGTGTAGAGCTAGCGGTTGGGGTCCGCGTCGATACATGAAGAGGAGGAAGACGGGCGACACGTGGAACAGGGACGACTTGTTCAGAAATCGCAGTAGCAGCAGAATGGTTGGTGCGGGCAAGCGCTGACCGGGCGGGTTCCAGGGGCGGTGTGAGGGAGGTATGCCGAAGTAATTCAGAGAGGGGCGACAGAACCGCGACCGGTTCGTGAGCGCTGGGCTCGTAGTGTTGTCGCCAAGGAGACTGCGGGGAGGACCATCGTGAAGCACGGGGAGACCGGGAGTAAAACTCACTGTGGCCTCCGTGCGTGTCCCCGGTGGAACGTTGGTCCCGGAGCGTCTTGACCGCATCTGGACGAGCTGCCAGTGTCTTGTATGGAAGCCTGGTGGGAAGGCGAGGCGGGCAGGGTTCTTGGACCGCAAGCGTAGCAGATGCGTGTGGGGCGGTCGACAGCGGCGTACCGCGACCGGTACAGGAGCGTGATGCTCGGGAAGGTGCTGCTGGTGGAAGCCCGAGGAGTACCATCACGAAGCGTGTGGCGACGTGACGTGGAGTGTGGGACCATTGCGACGTGAGCTGGGTAGATGGGTACAACCACGGTGTTTCGCGGCCGGGCGTTGCGATGAGTAGAGCCGCGGTGGATTGGCGTCGTCGCCTAGCGGTTCCTCGGTAGAACGTTGCACCGTACCTTCGGAGGTGGGCTTGCAGTAATTTGGGATGGTGCTTGGCCGAATTATGCCGAACATGGTGTTCGTTGTTCGGGTCACCAAATGTAGAGGAGGTGGAGTTCCTCTACATGAGTCCTGACCGGCGGTGATGGAATGTCCCAGCGGGCAGATGGTCGTGGCCTCACGCTAGGACGGTGCCGGTAGAACTGCCGTGCCAGAGCCGTAGCGCGTGGCAGCAGAGGCACGTCTTCGTCATCACACACGGGCCGCCACAGCTGTCCTTATTAGCTTGGGATGTATGCCACCAGCAGCCACTGAGACTTCAGAATTCCTCCTCAAGATGGATCAACTGTTTGACTGTTTAAACAGTTCATCTGTCGAACAGAGTGATGACAAAAAGATGAGATATGCAATGAACAATTCCACAAAACATAAGGAGTTACTAGAGTCTGCAGCCCAGTGGGTTGCACAGTGGAAATTTGACAGTGATAGGCAGCCTCCTACTGTAAGGGGGTGGCAGATCACAATTCGTGCAGTACTTGCATTGTGGGAAGACCTTCACCAAAATTTTGGTTTTGATCATCTGCTGACACGGAGGCTCAACCAGGACCCCCTGGAAAACATGTTTGGTCAATTCCGGCAAATGCATGGGTGTAATGAAACACCAAACGCGTTTCAGTTTGTTGCAGGCCTCAAGCATACCCTTGCAGGGAGGCTCATGAAGCTTCCAAGCAGGGGGAATTGCGAAGCTGATACAACTGAGCTGTTAAATGACTTGTTGCGCATGCCGGTTTCCTCACCTGGAGACATCCCCTGTGAGCCTGACACCTCACAAGGGATGCCTGCAGATGATGAAACAGAGACCGAACATGACATGCATGCTGTGCAGGAGCCTGAGAACATTATTGAGGCTAATGCACAGTATGCATATGCGGGGTCCTTGGTTCACTCTTTCTTAAAGACCTCTAAATGTACAAACTGTCCAAGCTTGTTGAGGGCTGCAGGTGAAGGCATTAGCAGAGCAGAGGGGTTGTAATTTGTATTTGGAGAGTGAATCTCATGGCTCTGAAACTGCTTCTTGTGCCCCATCAGATTCATTTTTTGAGTATTTTCGTAACTTAGAAAACGTATTTCAAATGGAGATTTCCAATTTGTTACATAGACAGCAAGTGAGAAGGCACTTTGTAAATCTGTTAAGACAAGAACGTCATGAGCCATTCTGCTCCACTGCATGTCAGGCCAGTTTCCTATGTCACTTCGTTACAAAGCGATTACAGTACCATATCAGGTTAAAAAACAGGGAGGCTAAGGAAGCATCGTTTAAGAGGTCTGAACAAAGGAAAAGGAAGAAACTTCCAGTATAAGTAAGGTCTGTGACATTCAATGTGAAACTCTATCTACATTCATCCAAATGCAGAATCCAGTCCCCTCGTTACTAAACCTGAGCTTTGTGTACAGATAAAAAATGTGTAGATTCCAAAGGCCGATAATATGTCAATATCGCAGTGTTGTTACGTTGCCTTTATCTACAGACATGTGAGAACGATTTGTTGCTTTACTCTTGCTTTATGTTGGAAGACAACTATGCAGTATCACATGCCACAGCACGAAAGTGATTCTATAAAAAATTTTGGCTCGATGAGTGTAACAGATGGCAAATATTTTTTTTTTGTATGTGCACGTGTATGCATTCAAGTATAATCCATGCACTTTTAATAGTGTGCTGCACAGATCCATATACCTAGCAATGTCAGAAATACAGTCATGTGAAGTATATTTATATGCCGCAGAATATCAAAAGCATGTACTGTTATGTGATGTTTCTGTTTTGAGCTAAGAGCCAAGTATCCTGTATATATATTACTGTTTGGAGAATAAGCACCATGCAAATAATGTACAAGCCTGTATTTTGCTCAACTTTTTACCCGTCTTCACGCAAAACTTGTCCAAGTTGTGTCATTCTTTAAAGATGAGCTCGTGACCTGTTTAGTTTGCTATTCCTAATATTATATGCTTCGCAAATGTACATGCCAAATAGCGTTGCACATCAGTACAGTATTCGTACAGTATATCAGTACGGTATGTCGAACACTCTCAGCTACACACTCACTATGTTTCAGTGAAAGCATGCAATTCCACTCATGTCACGAGTTCTTGTTTTCAGTTCGGAGCTCTAACAACCAATACTTTACACGTGTACGAACTACCTCAATTTTTGCTTATCTTTTGTAGGAATTCCAGTACTGTCCTTTCATTGTATGCGTTGTAAGACAAGTGTTTCGCTCAAGTTGTAACATCTTTATCCTTCAACAATGTTGAGTGATGCGACGAAAGTTACACATATGCATAGCAGGAAAAAGCTCGCGAATGCATTTGCTTTGTGTACTTGCTTGTCGTCATTGCTCCACGGGTCCATGTTTTCACTTGTGTAACTACTTGCTGTCAGTGCTTCACAGGCCCTATTTTCACTTGTGTAACTACTATCTGTCAGTGCTTCACGGGTCCTATTTTCACTTCTGTAACTACTTGGTGTCATTGCTTCACGAGGCAGTTTGTTTCACTTGGCAAATAAATGTACGTGTTGTTCAACATTGCTGTATTCATTCGGTAATCGCGTAGAATCAGAAAACAACTGGCGGCAGCCATTAAGTATGAAGCCATTAAAAGCCGACGAGAGCCACGGCCAGCTGCGAGGCGAGCCACACAGTAGCTCACCTGATTGGCTGCCTGTTAGGCATCATAGTTCATTTTCATTGGTCGCATGCCAGTGTTGCCTGAATTATCTCAAACTATGGGCTCTATGGGGAGCTGCGGACGCCTGGTTTAAGCACGTGAAACAATTCTGGCATTCATTTCGTGCATTCGGGTTTCGAGAGGCCCTGTATTGTCCATGCGCTGAATTCAACCACTCGTGAACCCCTTATGGCATTCCTAATACAAACAAAAAGGTGACACCCTGAAAGAAAGTGATCTGGCAAGCATCAACGCGAGAGAAATCCTTTGACAATATCGTCGTAGCGTTGCCTGCTTCACAAATTTCCATGGACAGCAGTTACGCATCCGCAGTAATCCCAACAAGCCCAGAAAACACACCTCAATTTACGGTTTCCCGGTAAAAGGGACGATACGGTGGCCATGTGTTCCCTCTTGGTGATGTTGGAGTCGCCTTGCAACCATTTCTTCTATAAACAAAGAAAGAAACGTTTTGGTTGCCGCACTTCCCAAACATTTCCGTGCTAGTACACGGAACACTGCAAAAGTATGACAATGTCACTCCAGTAGCACTGTACAGTCGCACTAACACCTTTTCCTTCTTGCACTGGAAAGAAAATAGAGCTGAAAATGCTCACCGCATTGTCATTTCACAATGAAATCACAGGCGGCTAAGCGCTATACGAAAGTAAATGCTAAAACCACGTGAAACAGAGTCGATTGCATAGCGTTATATAAACCCCGATCCAACCCCGATCCTTGACGATGGCGATAACGATGTTGATTCATGTCAATGACTAGGAGTTGTCCACCATACTGCACTTTTTTGTCCACGCAAGGTATATGCTCCATCTAAAACGCAAAAAAAGATATATGGAAAGGAGGTTAGTGCACAAATTAGTCCGCCAATGCCCTGTTTGTGTTCGCTTTTTCGTGAGAGCAGCCGAAATTGTTAAATAGCGACGTAGCAGACGACGTCAAGTTGTCATTATGGAGAACCAGTGATCGGAACCGGAACTGAACCCAAACCGGAAAAAAAAAACGTTATTTTATGTCGAACCCGAACCGAACAATTTTTTCCTTGTCCTGAACCGAACTGGAACTGAACCAAAAAAAAAATGATAGCGTTACCGGTTCGTGAATCGGTTCAGTGGTGAAATAATTGTACCACCGACCTACCTTTTTTTTGTTTATGTATTTTTTGCACGATGATAGATGCGAGTAAAGTTTGTGGCTGCGAGAGTTTTTATTTATTTATTTATTTCCATACACCTCAAGGGCCCAGAGGGCATTACATGAGGGGGTGGGCCAGGCAACATGTACATACTAAACAACAAGTGTACAACAAGAAAAAGAAGGAAAAGAGGAACTGGAGGGAAATAACACGGAAAAATTCTGTACAAAATACAAAAATGTTTATGACACAGCGAAGTGACGCTGTAATGCAATGCGGAACTGATGGGGGTCGATGACATTGACAGTGTCCTGAGGTAAGTTGTTCCAGTCGATGATAGTATTAGGAAAGAATGATTTACTGAAAGAAGTGGTGCGAGACCGAATACGGGAAACCTTGTAAGAATGATCGAGTCGAGCTGAAATGCGAGTAGGAGGTAATATGTAATGGGGGCGTAACGAGTCCGAGCGATAAATGTGGTTGAAGAGACAGAGACGAGAAATCCGTCGACGATGAGAGAGGTCAGCTAGCTGAAGACGTTGCTTTATCTGGGATACACTAGAGAAAGGAGAATAATCAGATGTAATGAATCGGGCAGCCCGGTTTTGAATTTTTTCGATTTCAGTGATTAAACATTTATTATGCGGATCCCAGATAGCGGACGCGTACTCCAGCTGAGGCCGCACTAATGTGGTGTAGGCGAGGAGTTTTACATTAGATGGTGATGACTTTAGGTTCCTACGCAAGTAACCTAGAGTTCGATTGGCTTTTCGAGACACTGCCTGGATATGCTCTACCCACGAGAGATTCGATTGAAGGTGAACACCAAGGTATTTATATGAAGAGGAACATGGAATAGGGCGCCCGTTGATGGAATATGTGCGCAAGGACGGTGATGTAATGCGGCGAAAACAGACATGAACACATTTATCAATATTTAATGACATTAGCCATTTTTCACACCAGTTATGGACTAGGGTTAGGTCTTTTTGTAGGGCGATTTGGTCAGTATCAGAGGATATTACACGGTATAAGACGCAATCATCAGCGAACAAGCGAATAGAACTAGAAATAGAAGCAGGTAAATCATTTATGTATATGAGGAACAGAAGGGGGCCGAGGACGGAACCCTGGGGAATACCAGAAGTGACAGGGCAGAAATCGGAAGAGAACTGGCTAACAGTGACACGCTGTGAACGGGATGTGAGAAACGCGGATATCCAGGAGAGAATAGTAGGGTCAATGTTTAGATGGGATAGTTTTAATAAAAGGCGCTTGTGTGGAACTCTGTCAAAAGCTTTAGAAAAGTCGAGAAAGATGGCGTCGAGTTGAAGGCGATTGTCAAGAGCTTGATGAATATCATGGACGAATACAGAAAGTTGCGTCTCACATGAGTGACCCTTACGAAAACCGTGTTGCTGTGGGAAAATTAGGGAATTTGCCTCCAAGTACTTAATTATGTTAGAATGAATGACGTGTTCCAATATTTTAGATGGAATGCTTGTAAGGGATATCGGACGGTAGTTTTGAGGGGAATGTCTGTCGCCCGATTTATAAAGCGGTATAACATTAGCAGTGCGCCAGTCATGAGGGACGTAACCATGGTCTAGCGACTGCTGGAATATAATAGACAAAAAAAGGCTCGACAGTTGCTTCGTACCTTTTAAGATTTTAGAGTTTATGTTGTCGAGACCACACGATGACGAATTTTTAAGTGACTCAATTACTTTCACAATGCCAGACGGGGAGATAGCAATTGAACCCATCGGTTCGGTATTTACCCTAGAAAGAGATGGTAGGTCGTTTGTGTATTCAGAAGTAAACACGCTGGCGAAGAATTTGTTGAATATATTCGGGCATGCATTTTCAGGGATCTTGTTGCCGCGATCGTCTGTCAAGGATGCTTCGGGGGTATGCCTAGGATTTATCGCGTGCCAGAACTTTTTGGGGTCAGTGTTGATGAACGTAGCTAGGTCTTGACCATAAAATTTTTCTTTGGATTGACGAACAGCTTTCTTGTATGCACATGCACAAGAGTTATACTTTTCCCAAGCAGCATCAGTATTTAGGAAGTTGGCCCGTCTGAAAAGCCGCTTCTTTTTATTTAACAAGGACCTAATGGTACGGTTGAACCAAGGAGCTGTCGACGAAACGACTATGGTAAGAAGTGTGATTTTTGCCGGAGCAAAAGACGGCCCTGACCGGGTTCTGCCAAAAGGCTTACAGCACTTGGCTTTTCGTTTTCAGCAGACGACAACGAGAGTACAATAGAGTAAATTATCAGGTAAATAATAAATGTGATTATTACTTGTCTAGTGTTTTCACCTGCTTTCATGAAAGGTTTTTCACCTGAAACAGTCATCTCACACTTTTCTGTTACAACCGTGTACGGTGAGGGTAAGCTCGCTTTCATTTAGCAAAATTACTGCCGATGAACCGGTTAAACTAGGACCGAAAAAAGTAGCGGTTCCAACCCCTGTAAATGTCCCAACCGCTGACCGCTTTTCTTTTCTTTTTTTGGGTGGGCGGGGGGGGGTGGAGGTTCTCCCTGAGCCGAACCGGAACCGAACCGATATTCATTAATCGGTTCGAGCTAGTAATTTCGGTTCAGCGGAGCTAAACCCGAACCTAACCAATATGACTGAACCCGAACCGGACCGAAAACATTACCGGTTCCGATCCCTGTGTAGAACATAACTTTCTTAACGTAATTTGAAAAAGAAAAAGAACACTGGGGAGCGTGCACCAACGAAGTAGCGCCTAGAAAACTATAAAAAATAATCACGCGGTGACGAATGCTAAGTCATCCAACCATTCAAACAACAGCTACAAATACGACATTCGCCAACGGCCTGATATATCGGGCCGTTGGCGAGTGTCGTATTTTCCGGTGTGTAACGCGCACGCAATAAGTCCAGCCTTAGCAATATTCGTGGTAGTCAGTGCATCTCATCCGCCAGTGCGAGTTACACAGATGATTTGCAATACAAAGCAACAAACGTTTGCACTTGGCGCGCGTTGTGCCGCACGCGCCGCAAGCTGACGGCGACTCATCGCTGCTTCGGGTTCTCCACTTGAACCTTCGAAATTCTTCAGGTGCCGACGGAGGGTTATGTCAGGGATACCGGTCGACAACAGGGACTAAGAGGCACTGGCACTGTATACAGGTTGTTTATTTTTATGCTTTACAGAGTTTTTATAAAAAAAAGCTTTGACAGCAACACAGATGTCGTTTTTGCGGTTGAGTTATACGACCAGGCGGACATGATATCGAAGAAAGTATGCGACTACAAGATGACTAATTACCTAAAATCCGTTACTTTTTAGTTAGGGGATTTCGGCCACAGGCGACATAGCAGAATCAGAGACTTTCCTCGTTGAAAGCCATCCATGTTTAAAGGAGCATGGGAGGGACTTGCAACATATTTTTTTACTGCATCATATTAGCATACTACATTCAGGAGCCTGTCGGCACAGTTCCCCCTGAAGTCGGCCCAGGACGCATCCTAAACCCCTTTCACCCACTCTTTCCTGCTGTCCTCTCTGCATCTGTCCACATCTGTACGCCGCTCACAGCCACAGTTGCCTCGCGGCGCTAACACGGAATAAAAAAAAAAACATTCAGGAAGCGTCACGCAAAATATTCCCTTTGGGAAGTGCCAATTTACTGAAGAAAAAAAAAAACTCTGTTCAAGAGAGCACGCAGCGGCGACGACGTCGCCCAACGGCTCCTCGCGTCACGTGACATGAGATTGGCAGAGGGCTGCAAGGGCCACCTAGAATCATTCGCTAGCGAGAGCGACCAGTCGACATGAGAGTGGGGGGCGCAAAACGTGACTGCAAAAAAAAAAAAAAAAAAGGAAAATAAAGAAGTCGCTCGCCTCGCTATTGGCGAGGCACATGACGTTGCAGACTGGCAGCTGAGAGAGCAGGTTTTCTGACCCGCGCCATTGAAAGCTTCTCTTGCGCTCCGAGCTGCACTCGCAGCTTTTGCGCGAATATAGTTCACAGTGCTTGTAATCCTTATTTCTAGTTCTCCCAACGTATTTGTTCTCGAGTCTTTCCATGCGACCGGCAACGCAGGGATCATATCTAACACCACCTAGCTAGAGAATGTCTGCTCGCTCGTCGACGTAACGTAACGACTTTAGGTCAGCCAATCAGGGTCATGTTTTCCACAGCGGTAGCCAATCACGAACGAGCTTTCAGCGGTCGTAGTCATGAAGACGAACCACCGTCGTCTGCGAGGAGTGATTGAGTCCCTGCCTACTAAATGGGAAAACTTTAAAATAAAGCGCAAAATGGTCCCATGCCTTTCTCAGGACTGATTTTCTGGCAAGCGTGCTACACTTCCCAAGCAACAAACAATGGTTGGGCCAAGCTTGGCAAGAGATAGGCTTTCCTACCTGGCCTTGCTTGGTACATCATCGGTCAACAAGCTTGTTTCTTGATACGTATCTGCCAATGACTTGCCAAGCACTGGCCAGCCCACACTGTGCCAAGCTTCTGCCAAGACACAGACCGAAGCATTCCCGCGGCGTCGCTCATATACAAAGGACCAAAAACAGCAAGACGGCGAGTTGATTTTCGTGCTTTCGTGGTTTGAGTAGCACGGGGGTAGCTGCCGCGCGCGTAGCGTGTGACGAAGACTGTGCAAAATATAATATATTTGAGATATATAAAAATATATATCTCAAATGCAAAATGGTCAAACAACCGTCATAAAAAAATGAACGCAAATACTAAATAATTGCAGTCAGCTGTGAAGAGTCTGTTCACGTGCCGATCGGTAGCAGTTTTATCTCAATACAGCTTACAGGAACAGGATTTCTTGAAATGAATTATGAAATTACCACTTCTGTTGAAACTAGAAGTTCAACTCACAGTATGCACACAAAATGATCAGAATCAAAGGAATGGCATAACCGAAGTAAAATAGGGAAGTCGACAATTATACGCTATGTAACCTGTCCGTATTCCACATAGTAGCGGCAGTGACTAGTAGGTGAAGATATATATATATATATATATCTTTTTTTTTTTTTTTTGCAGCGATTCGTGTTATCACTTTGTGAGATGACGAGAGGTGTGATCTTTCGCCACGAAATGTGGTCATTTCACTAGTTTATTTCAGTCGTCTCCATCGCATTACGCGGCGCTGATTGCCCAGAGTTTGGCGTGAGACGATCCTTGTATTTGCGAGTAAACGGGGGATCCGCCTACAGATTTCAGAGTTCAATCCAAGAAATTGCATTTGCATTGCAAGATAGTTATCGTGCGACAAAAATTCCTCGTAGCAAAATGGATGCGACAGCACTCCTTCCCCTTGCCTACACAATAAACATTTACCATGGTGCCCCCTCCTTCCATGCTCCGGTTCTTCGTTCAGTTCCCCCACATGTAGAAAACAAAGAAACTAGTTGGAAAGGAAAAGGAACGAGACAAAGACGCGCATGGTCTGAGGGAACCGGAAAAAATGTTCCCGGAAAAAATGTCCCCCGGAAAAAATGTGCCCTCGAGAAACATCCACTTTTGGTACGCGTGGAATTTTTGCGAAATCCCCGGTTCCGATATTGCAGGTCTTGAAGTCCTCCGGCTCAAAATAAATACTAAAATTCCTAACCACTTACTAAGGGTGTCCGCCCATTTGGTCGAACGCCGTTTGATCGAAGGCGTTTGATCGAACGCCGCTTGGTCGAAAGCCGTTTGATCGAAAGCCGGTTGATCGACGCCGTTTGTTCGAAAGACGTTTGTTCGAAGGGAATTCAAAGCTGCATGCACTGTGTTGTTTCTGTAACTTCTCCACTTTTTCTGTAACTTTTGACTCTAGCATACGGAGCAGGCAATCAGTGTCCTCTGCTTTTTTATTTCTTCTTTCTTTCTTTTTTTTTTTTTTTGCTTTTTGCAGCCGAAGAGGGGAGACCACTGGTTAGTTGCAGGCGTTTGTCATTTACCAATCAGTAGGACACATATTGAAGAAAGCTGTCCCAGGTTGAGAGCAGTCGATAGTCTATCCTTGTTCTGGGCGCCCTTCTTATTGCTGGCGACATATTTAAAGGGAACGGTCTGAAACGGGATAGTCATATGTGCAAAGCCACTCGAAGTCTATGGGTGCTAAGAACCAAATTTCGCCATGGTACAACGAGAGATATTAAACTAACAGCATGTAAAACCTTAGTTCGACCTTAGAGTATGCATCTGCAGCCTCGAATCACTACACATGTACAATATCCGAAGAAATAGCGAAAGTACAAAGATCTGCTGCCTTATAATCTTGTCTAAGTTTCGAAGGACTTCTTCGGTTACATGTCTGTTGCAAGAACTAAATTTAGGTTCACTTGCACATAGTCGAAAAGTAAATAAACTGAAACTGCTCTTTCTCCTATACAGTGGCCAGTTGATTACAAACAATAATCCACTGTTAAAATTTGTTCACATTCGACGGGAATAAACATCAAAAATTTCATTTACTTATTTTTTAATTCACTTGCCAAAATGTTTAATACTTGACGTCTATTATTATTTCACAAAGGGTTGGGGATTAACAAGTACAGCATCTTTAGTCGTGTCAGAGCGGGAAAACCTATTCGGTTGTCCAACGAGTTAACGGTGAACAACCCTGGCCCTTGTACTGCTTTTTGGACACTAATGAGGAATGCGTTTACGGGGAAGCAGATTACACAAAGTTAAATGTTCCTTAGGATAACTGCATTTAGAACTGCAGCTTTTTTTTTCCTTGTCTTTTTTTTTTTGTCATTTTCGACACTCCAAGTGAACCAATTAAAAAAATCGATCAAACGACCGCTGCCGTTTCGATCAAACGGCGTTCGATCAAATGGCTTTCGACCAAATGTCCTGCGTTCGATCAAACGGCTTTCGACCAAACGGCGTTCGATCAACTGTCCCGGAAACCCTTACTAAGGGTTTTTACTTTGAAAGCTCGACCTACTTTCACTTGCAATTTCTCGTAGGGAACACACTGCAATCAATTTCACGTTCGTTGATACAACGTGACACGGGTTCGAATCCTGTCATCAGGTGTGCTCTCTGAGGTTTTCCTTGGGTTTTCCGTCGGACTTTCCTGACGAATGTCGGCTCACTTAGCCCTGAAGTCAACCCAGGAAGCGTACTAGCCCCCTGTCACCCTCCCTCCTGCTGTCCTCTGTCCACGCCTGTACACCGCGTACAGCAATAGTTGCTTCGCAGCGCTAACACGAAAAAACTTTTTCTCTGCTAGTTAGCACAAATGTGAAGTGTCACAGAAAGTAGTACGACGTCCAGTTTCAACAAATCAAGAGAGAAGGCGTCATTCGGAATGACCAGGAGCATGTCAAGTTCTTTTTTAGAAGTGCGCAGATCGACGTGCACGGTGATGTGTAAAGAGGGAAATAAAATGCGGGGGGAAAGCAACAAAATTGACAGACAAAAATATATTTCAACATATCTAGCGGTATCACATCTCGGGAGCACCACGACTGTACAGGCCGCATTGTTGCAAGACACAAGGAAGTAAATTCACCAAAACTGACCCACAGCGACTACCTAGGCAAAGAAATGCTACGTGTGAATAGTCATTTTAAAATGGAATTGAATACGAATAAATTAAGCTACTCGTTGAATAACCGTAATTGGATACATATACAACATATATTGGAATACAAACATGTACGGTACGTATATGTATGCGTAAGTATAGCGCTTACTCTTTTTTTTGTTCTCCATGTGCCGGGTCTCTTCAAATATATTCAATTTAGTAGAAGCATCAATTCGATTTGGAATTCGAACATTGAATTCCATATTTGATTAGGAAATGGAATAGGATATACCATTACCCGCTTCGGTGCTCAAAAATCCAAACATTCACACCGTCCTATATATAGTAAAAAGTCAACGTCCGAAGTCAACCAGTCCACGCGTACCAAAAGTGAATTTTCCTCAGGGGACATATTTTCGGATGTACGCCGAAATAAATATTTTAAAATAAAACATTAAAAATCCACGCTTAAAATTCCACCCTTCGAAATCCATTTTCTGAAATAAACCGTTCAAAAATACACGTCCTCAAAATAAACGCTGTTAAAATAAATCATGGTTAGGCTTAGGAAGGTGCAGCTCCGTATCATAGAAGTGATAGCCGTATCGGCAACACGACGTTCTTTTCGGCGAAAATGCTATTATGATGTTTCTTACTAATGTTTGTATTGTTATCAATTACGTAACAACTTAGGATTTCGAAATATCCAGCTTAAAAGCCATGACGACGATGCGCGTATGAATACAGGACACGCACACTTGATCATACCTGGGTAGTAATAGCATGACTGTAATGAAATTACAGTAATGAACTACTTTTCCTCGTAATTTGTAATGTAATGCATTACTTTTGACATTAGGTAATTTGTAATAGAATGCATTACTTTTGACATTAGGTAATTTGTAATAGAATGCATTACTTTTGACATTAGGTAATTTGTAATGTAATTTAATTACATTTGGGCTGTAATTTTATTGACAAATACAAATTACTTTTTACAAAACAATCGAGTGTGTGCTCTCTGTTGGCACTTGGCAGAAAGAGAACTGGGGGGACTGGCGAGTGAAAAGAATTCCAAAGGCACTATGAACGGTGACGCACTCAATCGGCACGTGGAACGTCAATTCCCTTCGACGAGCCAGTTGCCTTAGGCAGGGCACCAACAAACAAACATTGTTAGGTCAACGGTTTGTAGCCCTGGAGAATCATTGTTTGCGGGCCCCATCCTCCTGACAATCTTCTGTTGTCGTGATACATTGTGTTTCCTTCGTCTCTACATTGTGGAACGATACATCATACGTGGCACACTAGCATGACATGTAGAAGAGACAAATAGAAGAGTACAAGCTAACTGTTGATACATTGTAAGCATACATTTTTTCCTCGAATTTCGGGGAAGGCAAGTTTCGTAAACTTGTGTGTCCCTTGTGCCTTCCACAAACTCGGGAACATGTATGCCAATAATGGTAAAGTAATGACTTTGTAATGTCATTACTTTTTCGTAGTAATTGTAATGTAATTTTATTACGTTTCAATTGCAGTAATGAGTAATGTAATTTGACTAAATTCTAACCGGAGTAATGTCATTTAATTACATTTTAGACGTAATTTACCCAGGTATGCTCTTGATCCTTGAGACAGCTGAGCGCTGTGGACGAATTGCGCGGCGACGGTCATTCGCACTGGTAAAAGAAAGGCCAAGAGAGCGCGCACGCACACGAAAAAGATAAACGCAAAATCAGAAAACATACCAAAGAATGGCCAAACTCTCCTGATAGTGGGCTCTATATTAGACTACATTACACCGATGTCGCGCTTTACTTGCACTGCTAAAACAGAACTTCACCGAATAATACGCTCCCGGACATCCGTCATTCCGAATTATATCAGCCCCCCCCCCCCTTACTAAGTTGGCAAAACTGGTCACGTATCACATACAGACAGAAAACCTACTTCCGGTGCACCGACATCCTCGTTCACAGTCCTGGCTAGCCCCAAGCACGAGGAGGGTACTATTTTCCGCGGCGGATGTAGAGCTGTCGGCTGTCCACCAATCAGGGACGATGGATGTTAAAAGATTTATTTCGAAGCGTTTATTCTTCAAAGTTTATTTTTCGGAGTTTATTTCGACAGCGTGGATTTTCTCATGATTTATATTGAAGAGTTTATTTTGCAAATTTGATATTTAATAGATTTATTTTTGAACGTTTTATTTTTATATGATTTATTTCGGCGTCATCTCGTCCCGGCAATGGCATACGCTGCCAAATTTGTAATCTTATTTCTACCTGCACCTCGGTCTCCAGTACCATAAACAACTACACCTTTCAAATTAAACAATCATTGCACTGTAACTCCTTTAACATTTGTTATCTAATAACATGTATGAAATGCAATGTTCAGTCATTGGTGAAACCTCCAATACTTTACTTTACTGTCATAAATCCGACATTGCCAATAATCGCCCCACTCCCGTTGCTATACATTTTAATCTTCCCGGGCACGACATGGATACACACCTGTCTATTGCAATTCTAGAATCTGGCTACACCACCGATTGCAAACGCAAAAATCGCGAGTCCTTTTTTATTTCTAAGTTTTCTTTAAAACCACGGGGACTAAACGTTCATGGCGGTCCTCTGCAGTTGTTCAACCCATCATCCAGCTATGCTACTTCATTCACCTTCTGTTCTTAGCATTCTTAGCTCCATTTTCCCTTCAGCCCATAAGGTTACTCGGACCTTCACACGCAGTTCAACAAAAGCTGTGTTCTCCACGTACGCGGCTAGATATCCACCTGTGCCCCCGTTTTGTCACCACCAAATCTTTTGAACCCCAATTCTCCGAATGTCTCATTTACCCGTACACTTTCTCTTTCCCGATTCTTACGTGACGGTTGCTCACGTGATGCATTGTATTACCGTCTGGTTGTTTTTTGTTTACTTGGTTCTGGAAACCTGCTTTATTGTATCTGTTCTCTTGGGCTATATATACTTGTGTCGCACTTAGTTTTGTAACCTGAAGAAGTGCAGTCTCTTGCACGGAAGTTCTTGTTCAAATAAATCTTAGTTGCTCCTAACCGTTTTTCATGTTACGTGTATGATTCCCTCTTCGCGGGCTCCTTGACAGTGTTTCTCTCTTTTTTTTTTTGTTCCCCTTTCCGACGTATTGAATATAACAGTAAGAAGTAAGAACATCAACAATGAGTGAAGTGTAATAACTGAATATTCCGCTGTCTCTGTATTTGTTTCCTTATTGGTCATTAAGCAATCGCGTTTTTCGTTATTTTTAACGAAGTCCTTACCCACGTGATGCAAAGAAACTGTACGTATTTGTGAACTTCCCATTACATCCCGTCCATACACTACGCCCACAACGTCAACGTTTTTCGCCACGCGCAACCAGCAGTGGCGCAGACGCATTCGCACCGACATCGACAAGGCCATCATCATCATCATCCCGCAACAGTGCATGTGTTGGCGCGTTTCTTCGTTTGGCGCCTTAAATATCGTCCCAAGACCTACAGTGCTCTCAATTTCAGGTAAATATAACTGTCATTATCAGCTGTTGCGTTTGTGTGCCGCTTCTGTTTGTCTTTAGTTAGATACCATGTGGCAGCTGTCTTTTTTTTTTTTTTTTTTTTTTGCTATGCGCGTTCGTGTATGCTTTCGAAGCGGGGACTTGCATCTTTTGCGGGGATCACTCTGGTTTACACTTCGCAAAATAAACTTAGAGAAAAAACTCCTCGAAACAAATCACGAAAAAATCCGTGGTGTAAAGATAAAGCCGTAAAAATCAACTCTTGTGATACAAACGCTTGAGATTCAAACTTTCAAAATAAATCGTCTCTGATTGGTCGACAGGCACGACAGCCTTAGAGCAGCGAAGGCTTTCGGCTCCCGCGTCTCAAAATAGTTCCCCGCAGGGTGTGGCTTTTGCGGTGTGCTGGGAACGAGAGTACCTCGTCTTGACGAATCGTTTACTGTATTCTCCGCCGGCTATCAGGATTCTGTTGACACCGCAGTTAATGCTTTGTTCTGCGCGTTGGTTCTGCTGCTCGCCTGTCAAATTTGAGTATATATATAGAACTCTGAATTCGTGTCGTGTCACCAAATGAGTTCCTGGTGTTGTTTCCAGCTATGGTGGACACCTGCTATATTATGAACATTGTCGCGAACATCGCCATTCTCCTGCAGGGCTGTCTTGGTTGTGAAATGGTAGAGTTGAAAAATAACGATCGACGAAAAAGCCTGATTCCGATACCATGTGGATGTGTTGTGTTTGTCCGTCTGTATGTGTCTGTGTGTGTTCCAGCCTCAGAAACGTAGAATCGTGAAATCGGAGCCTGCCTGTGGTCTTCCATGTGAGCCTACGTTCTGATAAATGCAGGGAACAGGTACTGGACAGACTCTCGAAATGCATTTCTGCAAATAAGCTGCATATGAGTGTGAAGAAATTGTTTGTTTGTTTGCAAGAAAAAACTATTTTTCTCTCGGATGAATAAGTTGAGTCAGCGGAGGTGCCCTAATTTTTTGTAACCCGCATACGGTAATCTCAAAGTGTAACGAAATAAGATTCTAATTTCAGGAACATCCACATTGATTCGCGCACCTTCCTAGACAACAATTTGCCATGCAAAAACTGCAAAAGATGTATCTAGACATAATACTTCATGCACTTTGTTTTCACTGGTCTTTGAATACCCTGGAACAAAAATAAACAAAGACGGTTAAGAGCATCAGCTGTTTACTATATACATTAAAAACAAGACTTTCGTGCAGTAGGCTGCACTTCTTCAGGTTTGAGGACCTGTTACAAGTGGTGAAGCATATATCAAAAAACCAAGTCACATGGTACAAGAGAAAAGGGTAAGGGTGAAGGGAACTACAAACGCGATACAAATATCAACAAAAATGAATATGAAAAACAAAACAAAACGCAATCAGTAGGAGGTGGCTCGACAAGGTCAGACAGACATACATACAGACGAGTCGGAGTTGCACGTGGAGGAAACCAGTGAACAGCACATGAATAGGCACAGCAGCCAGTTGGCACAAATGGCTTTAGAATGCGTACGGGGAATTAGGGCTCAAGGGCGAAGGATTGAGGACACACAGCACCTTGATGGCTAAGAGCTTCCAGACTCTGGGAAAGTAACGCGGAGTTGGTGTCTTACTGATTGTGTATCATCGTGTATGATGTGAAAAATGGCAGACAAGTTATAATACAATAAATAGACTCATAGTGTAAAGGACTGTAATGGACCGCCGTACACGTTGATGCCGTGCGGCTGTAACGTTGCAAATTTCGAAATGAAAAAGGATTCTCGATTTTTGCGTTTGATGTCATTAGCGTACCCGGATTCTAAAATGGTGATAAGTATATGCGTATACAGTTCATGTCCCGGAAGATTAAAATGTAGCGATACAGGTGACTGGCGTTTATTAACAATATCTGATTTATGGCCATAAAATCTTTCACGGATGGTGTTACGTGTTTCGCCTATGTATTGTTTATTGCACAATTTGCATGTAATGAGATAGCAAACATTGAATGAGTTACAGTGAAGGGACTGCCGAATAGAGAAAACGAAACCATTAACAGTGCTACAGGTGGAGGTACATGTTGCAATAAATAAGCAAGTTTGGCAGCGGTTGCTGTTGCAAGGAGCGCAACCGGGACTCTGTTGATTATTGCGAGAGGAAGTGAGTAAGTCGCGTATGTTACGTGATCTCCGAAATGTAATAGTCGGAGCATTAGGGAAAATGTCTTTGAGATATTCATCGGCGTGGAGTATGTTTAAATGGCGTTTGAACACAGATCCTACATTACGGAGTGTGCGGTTGTAAGGTGTAATGAAAGTACATTTATTATGACTTGATGCCTTATTGGATTCACGAGAAAGCAACCTTTCCCTGTCTAGGGAGGTGGCTCTGGCTAGGGCATTGTTGATGAGATCGTCGGGATATCTACGCTCCTTGAAGTCATTGCACATGTCCTTTGCATGCTTCAAAAAATCTTGTGTATTGGAACATATGCGTTTTAAACGTGTGAGTTGTCCAAATGGAATGTTTCGCTTTTGGATATTAGGGTGATGGCTGTTGAAATGAAGGTACTGCCGTTTGTCAGTGGGCTTCTTATAGAGATCTGTGACGAGTTTACCCGACTCGAGAGAAACAGTGACGTCTAGAAAGTTGATTGAAGTACGAGAGTAGTTGCACGTGAATTTGATGGAATTGTGTCGTGAGTTAAAATGATCAAAAAATGAGAGTAGAGAGGTTTCGTCAGCTGTCCAGATGGCAAAAATATCATCAATGTATCGCAGGAATACTAATGGTGTCACTGGAAAAGACTCTAAGGCTCTTTGTTCAAAAAGGCCCATGAAGAGGTTTGCGTAATTGGGTGAAACACGGGAACCCATCGCTGCGCCCTGAACTTGGACATAATGTTTGTCGTTAAAAACAAAGTTGTTGTACTGCAAGACTAACTCAAGAAGACAGATAATGGTTTTAGTTTGAAGAAGATCAGACGGAAAGGAGGAAAGAAAAAGCTCTACAGCGTTGACACCTTCATCATGGGGAATATTTGTATATAATGACGTCACATCCATAGTTACCAGTATAGCGTTGTTGAGGTTAGGAGAACTGTTATTAATGGAATTTATTTGGGCAAGGAAGTCGTTAGTGTCCTTTACATAAGAGGGAAGTTGTGAAGGAATATGCTTGATGCAGTGATCTAAGACGAGGGATATTTTTTCAGTCGGTGTATTAACACCCGAAATTATAGGCCTGCCAGGGTGGTTAATTTTGTGCATCTTAATAAGGAGATAAAAAGAGCCAGGCGTGGTGTTCTTTGGCTTAATAAAGTCTGCTATATTGCGCGGGAGAGAGTTGTCTTTGGTAAGTTCTAAGATCTTCTTGTTGATTATTTGGCAGAATAATGACGTCGGGTCGCCATCAAGAGGTCTGTAAAAAGTCTCATCATCAAGGTGTTTGTTTGCCTCATCTATGTAGGCCGATGCATTCATAACGACTATTCCGCCACCTTTGTCAGCAGGTCTAATAATGATATCTTTACGTCTCTTAAGATTCATTAAGGCTGTCCTTTCTGCTTTAGATAAGTTAAAATTATTAGCGTTGTTATCAATGACAGTTAGGCATTTAATATCGTTATAAACCGCTCTAATGTAATTGTCAATCATGGGGCTTGTTTTCGACGGGTCTGGTGTCCAGCTTGAGGGTTTCTTAAATGGTGTTATCTCTGTATGTTCACTGCCGTGGAAAAACGTCTGCAGGTGCATTCTACGACCTAAGCTCAGAAGGTCATTTAGGATTTCGAAATTGTCAGTGCTGGGAGGGGTGGGCACAAAGGTGAGACCTTTGGATAACACATTTACTTCTGCTTTGTTTAATGGTACGTTAGCGAGATTGAATACCACGTTGTTTGTGGCTGAACTGGGATATGTATGAGGTGTCAAAGCATCGCAAATATCAAGATCCTCAATCGGAGTGAGTTGAATGCCGTCGCGTTTCGCCTTCTTGGACTTAGTGCGTTGCAGGACGGAAAGTTTACGGACACAAAAAGAGCGCAGCTCATCCAGCTCATCCGGCGATAGTACACGGCTAAGTTGTCGAAGTTGATTGTCTGTGTCCTTAATGACATGTGAGGCTTCATTCTGTGAGATTCTGATGAGGCTTATGGAAGCATGGGTCAAGATATTGGACCAACTTTTGGAATTACGGGGAGATTGAAATTTAAATGAGGAACATGCACTCAGCAGCAAACCTTTAGGAACAACGTGTTGTCTAATGCAATCGGTATAAAAATACGGGTGGGAAACAAACCTTGCTTTCTTATCTAACAATTTTCGAGCCTTCAGGAAAGAAGGGGACTTTGAATTGTCCGAGATGAGTCAACGTGAACTTGAGCTTCGTGTGTTGTACCGTGAAGTGCGGAATCCTGGTTTCTTGAAAGTGGCCCCTCTCGAAGACGAAGGGGACGTAGGCTTCGGAAGGCCGTCGTTGGACACCGGGCGAACTGGCGAGCTGGAGACAGGGATGGCACTTACAGTGGGGTGCACAGTATCCAAACGAGGACATTCACGCACACTGGGCACTGGGGGCGAAGAAGTTGAGGGCTGCACAAGAACGTAATTACCATCGGAAGAGGCGTTGCAGGTAGAGTCACATTTAAGGTCACGTGGTGCGCACTGGGTGGCATGTGGAGGCACAGACAAAAGATTATGGCTAGAATCCGACTTGCAAGCCGACTTGCAAGCCGACTTGCTCGGGCCTGCAAGTGGCACAACAGGGCTCAACGGGGCTGTGTATGAGACGGGAGTTGTGGCATGTTGGGCTTGAGGTTGCGGGCTCGGCGAAAGAAGGTCAATCGGAGGAAAATCTTGGAGGTTCAGATGAAACGTATTGTTGGGCTCCAGGGGTGAGCAAACGGCGGAAGAGAAGAAACGCTTGATGCAGTTGCGATAGTGTGATGAAAGAACTTTGGCCCCGCGGAGGTTGAGGTGGTGACCGTCTAACGCCAGAAAATCCCATGGAGACTGATATAGGCGGTTGTGTCGGATGTAGCCGATGTCGTCGTTGACGATTAACAAGTACCAAAAATGTTGGTTCATGAAGTTGATGTTGCGGTTAGTCTCATAGAGAAAACGGGACTGGTCACACGACAGGTAGAATGACGGGAGGCGAGGGGGGATGCTTGACATCACCACAAAAACGTGTGGTCGGGAGGAACGGATGTGTGACAAAAGGGTGTCAAAATGTTCCACACAGTGAAAAATGGAAGTCTCACCGACGTCGATGGATCCGACTTGGAAAAAGATAACGTTCTTCTTCTTCACGTTCTACGATGTCACCTACTTTGTCAAGTTCCACCGGAGCGGAGCATCTCCCCCACATCGCATTAGTGGGTAACTCTTTAATCAAACTCGTCCCCAAATTTCTCAGCGACAAGCAACTCACGATCAAGTCTGTTCCTGGTGGTAAAATCCTGGACTTCATAAGTGTGGTGAATACTCTGCCTCAAGATGTTGACGTTATCTTTTTCCAAGTCGGATCCATCGACGTCGGTGAGACTTCCATTTTTCACTGTGTGGAACATTTTGACACTCTTTTGTCACACATCCGTTCCTCCCGACCACACGTTTTTGTGGTGATGTCAAGCATCCCCCCTCGCCTCCCGTCATTCTACCTGTCGTGTGACCAGTCCCGTTTTCTCTATGAGACTAACCGCAACATCAACTTCATGAACCAACATTTTTGGTACTTGTCAATCGTCAACGACGACATCGGCTACATCCGACACAACCGCCTATATCAGTCTCCATGGGATTTTCTGGCGTTAGACGGTCACCACCTCAACCTCCGCGGGGCCAAAGTTCTTTCATCACACTATCGCAACTGCATCAAGCGTTTCTTCTCTTCCGCCGTTTGCTCACCCCTGGAGCCCAACAATACGTTTCATCTGAACCTCCAAGATTTTCCTCCGATTGACCTTCTTTCGCCGAGCCCGCAACCTCAAGCCCA